>NC_133502.1:219812500-220412500 GCF_049354715.1 Callithrix jacchus | reverse complement strand
TCTTGTTAGAATAGTAAGACAACAAAGTTGAGTAGATGAACTTTATGTCTTCCAGAAATAGCGATAAGAAAAAAGTTGAAATCCGGAAGAAAATTTGAACAGGTTCAACACTAAAATGATCAGAATTCCAAAGATAGAAATAGAGACAGACAGAGAGAGAGAAAAAAGAACAGACACACGAAGCAAATAAGAAAGAGAGAGATAAACCCTAACACAGTAATTGCTGGAGACTACAACACCCAACTTTCAGCACTGGACAGATCTTCCAGACAAAAAACCAACCAATCAACATGAAATTTAATCTTTACTACAGACCAAATGGAACCGATATTCAAGGAACATTTCATCCAATGACTGCAGAATACACATTTTTTCAACTCAACACATAGATCATTCATAAGTATAGAAGATACCTTAAGTCACAAAGCAGATGCAATCACATTTGAAATCAGGACTAAGAAATTCATTCAAAACCATACACTTACATGGAAACTGAGTAACTTGCTCCTGAATGACTCCTGGGTAAATAATGACATTAAGGCAGAAATCAAGAAGTTTAAGAAGTTCTTTGAAAGTAATGAGAACAAAGGTACAACTTGCCAGAGTTTCTGGGATGCAGCTAGTCAAGTACTGTGGAGAGAAATTTATAGTACTAAATGCTCACATCGAGAAGTGAGAACTCGGGACAGCTGCGGTGACTCACTCTTGTAATCTCAGCACTTTTGGAGGCCAAGGCGGGCAGATTACAAGGTCAGGAGTTTGAGACCAGCCTGACCAACATGGTGAAACCCCATTCTACTCAAAATACAAAAATTAGCTGGTGTTGTGGCACATACCTCTAATCCCAGGTATTCAGGAGGCTGAGGCAGGAGAACTGCTTGAACCCAGGAGATAAATGTTGCAGTGAGCCCATATCACACCACTGCACGCCAGCCTGGTTGAGAGAACAACACTCCATCTCAAAAACAAAATTGAGATCTCAAGTTAACTATCCAACATCACAATTAAAAGAATTAGAAACCCAAGAGCAAAGAACACCCTCAAAGCTATGCTGAATGGGAGTGGGGAGAGAGGGCATCTTTATCTTGTGCCAATTTTTAAGGGGAATGCTTTCAGCTTTTGTCCATTCAGTATGATGCTGGCTGTGGTTTTGTCACATGTGGCTCTTATTATTTTGAGGTATGTTCCTTCAATACCTGGTTTATTGAGAGTTTTTAACACACATGAAAGTTGAATTTTATCAAAAGCTGTTTTTGCATCCATTGAGATAATCATGTGGGTAATTTTTTTCTTTATTTCTGTTTATGTGACGATGACATTTATCAATTTGCATATGTTAAACAAAACTTGCATCTCAGGGAGGGTGGTTGTGACCAGGAATTTATCAGTTTCTTCTAGATTTCTCAATTTTTTCAGGTTCAGTAGCTCACATCTGCAATCCCAGAACTTTGGGAGGTCAAGGTGGGTTGATCACCTGAGATTGGGAGTTCAAGAAAAGCTGCATCAACATGGAGAAATCCCATGTCTACTAAAAATACACAATTAACCAGACATGGTGGCACATGCATGTAATCCCAGCTACTCAGGAAGCTGAGGCAGGAGAATAGCTTGAACTCAGGAGGCAGAGGTTGCACTAAGCCGAGATCTCACCATTGTCCTCCAGCCTGAGCAACAAGCACAAAACTTCATATCAAAATTAAAGAAAAAAAAGTGCCTACAGTTGTACATCATATTATTTGAGGGTGGTTTGTATTTCTGTGGGGTCAGTGGTAATATTGCCCTTATTGTTTTTGATGGTGGTTATTTGAATCTCTTCCCTTTCTCCTTCATTGGTCTAGCTTCAAGTTTATTATTTTTTAACCAGTATGATTTTAATAGACCAGTTACCGGGTAGTAAATTGAAACATACAGAGTGCCATCTCCACGAGCACTCATGATTTCATTTGGGTTCTTGAAAAATGTTAAGAAGTAGGTTGAGTTTTATTATTTTTTTCAGAAAACCAGCTTTTGAAAAATTTATGTGGAACCAAAAACAGCCAAGGCAACCCTAAGCAAGAAGAGCAAAGCTGGAAGCGACATGCTACCAGACTTCAAACTGCATTACAGGGCTACAGGAAACAACGGCATAGTACTGGTACAAACACAAACACATAGACTAATGGAACAGAATAGAGAATCCAGAAACAAAACCAAGCTTCTACAACTATCTGATCTTTGGCAAACTTAACAAAAACAAGCAAGGGGGAAAAGATTCTCCCTATTCAATAAACGATGCCAGGATAACTGGATAGCCATATGCAAAAGACTGAAACTAGACCCCTTCTTTACATTACATACAAAAATTTGCTCAAGATAGATTAAACACTGATATGTAAAACCAAAAACTATAAAAGCTCTGCAAGACAGGAGACAATGCCATTCAAAACATAAGCACAGGCAAAGATTTCATCATGAACATGCCAAAAGAAAAGGTAACAAAAGCAAAATTGAAAACTGGGGTCAAATTAAAATGAGAAACTTTCACACAGCAAAATAAACTATCAACAGAGAAAACTGACAACCTACAGAATGTGAGAAAATGTTTGTAAACTATGCATTCCACAAAAATCTAATATCAAACATCGGTAGGGAAATTAAATTTACAAGAGGAAAACAAACAACCCATAAAAAGGTGGGCAAAGAACATAAACAGACACTTTTAAAACAAGACATATATGCAACAAGCAATCATATTAAAAAAGCTCAACGTCACTGATTATTAGAGAAATGCAAATGAAAATTATAATAAGATACCATCTCACACCAGTCATAATGGCAATTATTAAAGCAAAAAAAAAAAACACATACTGGCAAGGTTAGAGAGAAAAACAACACTTACACACTGTATTCGGGAATGCAAATTAGTTCTGCCATTGTGAAAAAGTGTCATGATTCCTCAAAGACCTAAAGAGTGAAATACCATTTGATTCAGCAAACCTAGTAATGGGTTATTAGGTATGTACCCAAAGGAATATAAATCCTTCTGTTATAGAGACATGTGCACGCATATGTCCATGGCAGCACTGTTCACAATAGCAAAAATATGGAATCAAGCTAAATGCCCATCAATGGTAGATTGGATAAAGAAAATGTGGTACATATACAACAAAAAACACTAGGCAGCCACAAAAGAATGCGATCGTGTTCTCTTCAGGGACATAGATGAAGCTGGAGACTATTATTCTTAGCAAACTAAGGCAGGAACACAAAATCCAAATACCAGATATTTTCACTTGCAAGTGGGAGCTAAATGAGGAGAACACAGGAACATACAACAGGCGGAAGAACAACACACACTAGAGCCTTTCAGAGAGTGGAGAATGAGAGAAGGAAGAAGATTAGGAAAAACAACTAAATGGGACTAGGCTTAATACTGGAGTAATGAAATGATCTGTACAACAAACCTCATGACAGACTTTACCTAAATAACAAACCTGTGCTTGAACCTTTGGACTTAAATAAAAGTTAAAAAAAAAGGCAACTTCTCAAGTTGAATAACATAACCTCCTAGGTTTAAACACATGAACACAAACTCACACCAAGGAACATTCTCTTGAAAATCTGCAATATATGACAAAGGAAAACAGCTCTCCTAAGTTTTCAGAAAAGTTTTTTAAAAAACAGTATTTACAAAGAATCAAAAATCAGAATGATTTCAGGCTTCTCAACAGCACTACCAGAAGCTGGGAAATAATGGAGTAGTATCTTTAAAACTTGAATGGGAAATTATTTTCAATCAAAAATTCTATGCCCCACCAGTCATGTAAGTGTAAGAAGAAATAAAGTCATATTTCAGAACAATTTGCTTCAGTGTATCCTTGCTTGAATAAGTTACTGGAGGATACAGTCCACAAACAAGAGATTCAGGGCACGGGGCAGTGCAAAACAACAGAGTGGGTTTGTATTTGTATTTAAAAGACAGCAGCATTCGAGAGTTAGAGAATACTGGAGGAGGAGTTTTCTCCAGCATCCCTAAAGCCCACACCTCTCATTTCCACATTCCTATGTCCCATTGCTGCCCATGAATTCTGATCACCTATTCCTTTGATAGAGGTATTTCTCTCACCGATTAGCTGTAGTCAAGTGGCTCTTTCTTGGGCTACAGGAGGAAATCTATTGCTTTTCATTAAACATCAATTGGATTAACCTAGGCTTAAGGTCAGCATTATGCCATCAGCTGTACGTTCTTGGGAAGACATCTACTCACAAACTGGTTAAAGAACGTGGCCCTCCTACCTCTGACTTGTGTGATTCTAAGCAAGCTATTTAGCACCCTCTCATCTGTGAAACAAACATAAAGTTCTTATCTTGGGCTCCACAAACAGAAAGTGTTGAACAAGAACAGTTTCTTCTCCTCCAAGGCCAGACCATATGGAGGACCCTAAGACAGCCACAGCCTTGGTCAGTAGGACAAACACAGGGTTCAAATTGCACCAGTAAAACTGTGGCCAAACGTTTGCTCTGCCTCTGAGTCACTCACTGTCATAAGGCTCTACCGGTTCCCATTCCAGATAGAAAGTGGGCTTTTGTTGGTTTTTGTTGTGTTTTTCAAGAGATGGAGTCACCCAGGCTGGAGTACAGTGGCATGACCATAGCTCACTGCAGCCCCAAACTCCTGAGCTCAAGTGACCTTTCTGCCATGGCCTCCTGACAGAAGCTGGGCCAACAGGGCAGCAGGTATGCATCCCCACACCCAGTAATTTTTTTTTTGAGAGATGGGGTACCGCTATGTTGCCCAGACTGCTCTCAAATTCCTGGCCTGAAGCAATTTTCCCATATTAGCCTCCTAAATTTCTAGGATTACAGGTGTGAGCCACTGTGCCCAACAGGTGTTCTTAAGTGCAATTTCCACACTGCTATTCTGAAGAAGGGCAAGCAGCAAAGAGACCCTCCTTGAAACATAGAAAATAAAAGCATTCACTATTAAGTGGAGGCAGAGTTGATGATCAGCCAAAACTACTTCAACTGTAATCCAGAAGTCCCATTGATACAGGAGTTCTAAAGAAATTATTTCGTCAGAGATTGAAAGTAAGGAAGTCTTTGGTAAGGTTTCCCTTTGAATAAAAAGCAGCCCCAAAACCATTTCTACCAAAGAGCGGCCTGTAAAATCGAGCTGCAGATATAGACAAGCAAGCTGGAAGCTTGCACAGGCGAATGCCAGCAGCTGTAACAATGGGAGGCTACTTGGGTGCCAGGCATGCTCAACCTGACGGCTTTATCTTCCTTTTTCTTTATCAACCACAAGTGCAGTAAGGGACAGACAACATGCACTGGCCAAGTAGAAAACCTATATGCATAAGAAGATTCGGGTGGATAGCCAGCTTCTTTACGAGCTATGTAAAGCTCTCACCTGGTCCAACCCATATTTGGACCCTATGTAAATCAAACACCACCTCCTCAACAAGTCTATAAAACCTTGTGCAGTTCACCAGAAAACACACTCAGAAGCCCCTCTCTCTCTCTGCAGAAGAGAGAGATGTTCTCTTTTCTTCTTTTGCCTGTAAAACCTCCATTCTTAACCTCACTCCATGTGTATTCACGTCCTTGATTTTCTTGACATGAGGCAATGTACCTTGGGTATTACCTCAGATGGACAATGCTGCTTCATCATAGTTCTGTTTTGTTCAGGTTGTGGGACAAACGGCTCCTTTCCTCTGCAACCTCAGCTCAACCTTACTCAGGCCTCCTTCCAGCAGAATCACAGAGCCAAATGAAACCCCTTAAGTCTTCTTTTAAATGGGCAGCCGCTCCAAGGAAAGCAGCATGATGAGTTTCAGGTGGCCCGGGGTGGGGGCAGTGCTACTCGGGCTTCTCCGTGCTCAGTCCCTCTCAGTTCAAAAGCGCACCACGTGCTCATCTGAGTTTTAAAAATAGGGGGAGGAAAAGCGCTGTCTTCATGCTTATTTCCCTGGCAGAGGGGAGGTCATAAAACACTAATTTCTAAGCAGTGGACCAGAGTTTTACTGATCTCTTCTGTTACTGACTCATGTTTACCCAGAGAAACCACATCACAAATCTGAGTCTCCTCTGGCAAGAGAAGGAATCGGATTCATGATTCTCTCAGCCCCCTTTCCACAGTAGAGTTCTGACTCCACTTCTAAAATACTTTTCTGCAAGCCTCTGTACCTCATAAATGTTTTACTATACTCGAGACAGCAAAGGGAAGCACAGATTAGCTACTGTTTTCAGAACAGTGGAAACATGCTGTCTTCTCCAAGTTTGGCATTGGAGTCAAAGATCAAGCGCCAAACAGTAGTTGTCAAGAATCCTTTCATTTACAATCAGGTTCTAGACTTTTCAAATGGTGTGGGCAAGAACCAGTTTGCCAGAATAGGTTATTATCTACCTCTTACCTTTATAGGACAGGACTAAAAATTCTCTTTTTTAAGAGAGAGTCTTGCTCTGTTCCCGAGGCTGGAGTGCAGTGGCATGATCTCGGCTCACTACAACTTCTGCCTCTCAGGTTGAAGTGATTTTCCTGCCTAAGCCTCCTGAGTAGCTGGAATTACAGGGGCCCACCACTACACTCAGCTAATATTTGAATTTTTAGTAGAGACAGGGTCTCCCCATGTTTGCCAGGGTAGTCTCCAAAGCCTGACATTATGATCTGCCTACCTGAGCTGCCCAAAGTACTGGGATTACAGATGTGAGCCACCACGCTGGGCATTTTTTTTAAATTACACTGAAGACTTTTGAAAGGGTTGTGTGTTGTATGAACTCCCTCCTCACCCAATTCTCATGGATGGGAAAAGGCTGCTGCTTCATTTTAAAGCTAATGAGCTGCCTGAACAGGAACTTCTAATTAACCATTCAAACCGATTAGCTCACGTCCCTGAAGGCTGGAGAACACGGGAACTGCTATCCCATCTGAATACAATCCAAAGGCAAAAGGCTGTGGCCAAGTTGAAATAATGGGGCAGATAGAAGCGATAAAGACTGGAGCTGGGAGTGGCCCGTACTTCAAGTTAAGCCAAACAAAGGTGTTTGCATGTTTTATATGGGCCAAATAGGAATTCCATAATCGAGAAAACCATTGATTTTAAGGAGGACGCTGCCCTGAAAAGCTTCCTGCCAGGGGTAAGGAAGAGGCTGCCCAGGACCCCCAGAGGCAGGTGGTAGGAGGGCTCTTAGTGGCTTCCTAGAAACTGTATTACCTGAGGTAGTGAACTGCTGTCAGAGATCCCTACCAGGAGAATTTCTCAGGAACGCATGAGAAAGGGCCCAAAACTGCATGCCTGCTCCTAAAATGTGACACCATAATACAGCTGAACTATTCAATAAGGCCCTATCTGTTCCTCTGTCTCTCCTTTCTCCCTGCCCCTATCCAACCCTAGAAGAGCCAGAAAGCACTGCTACGAAGTGAGGGTGGGTGGTCATAAACAAACACACTGCCCTCCTTTCCCTTCCCACTGTGGGTTTCTCAGTCTGAGGCTGTCACAGAGGAGGAGGGATGAAAATTGTTTTCGTTGATATTTTATCATGAACATTTATGAACGTACAGCAAAGTTGAAAAAACTTTACAGTGAACACTTTAACTGTGTCTTCACCAACTTGGAGTCTTGTTTTATCTCATGTCCATCCATAGATCCATCTTTCTATCCATCCAGTAATCCATTATAGTTTTGAGGCATTTTAAAGTAAATTGCAGACATCGGTAACTCAACGTGCATTAACTAGAATTTGGTACCTTTTTTTTTCCTTTTGGTGTAAAGTTTACAATTGATGAAATGCAAAAATTTTAAGTATGTATTTACCAAATTTTGACAAAAGTATACATATGTGTAACCCAAAACTCTATAAATAAAGAACATTACTATAATCCCTGATATGGTTAGGCTGTGTCCTCACCCAAATCTCTTCTTGAATTGTAGCTCCCAGAATTCCCACGTGTTGTGGGAGGGACCTGGTGGGAGAGAATTTAATCATGGTGACAGTTTCCCCCATACTGTTCTTGTGATAGTGAATAAGTCTCACAAGAGCTGATGCTTCTATAAGAGGAAAGCCCTTTTGATTGTTTCTCATTTCTCTCTTGTCTTCCACCATGTAAGATGTCCCTTTGACTTTCTGCCGTGATGATGAGGCCTCCCCAGCCAGGTGCAACTGTGAGTCCCTTAAACCTTTTTTTGGAAAGTACCCAGTATCACGTATGTCTTTATCAGCAGTGAAAAAATGGACTAATACAATCCCAGAAAGTTTCCTCATGACTTGTCTCAGTCTCCAGCTCTGTACCCTTGGATTTTTTTCATTGTAGACTAAGTTCGCCAACTTTAGAAATTCCACGTAACTTGAATCATGTTGTGATAACCCTATATATAAGGCTCCCTTCAGTCCACAAAATAATTTTTATATTTATCAGTCAGGTTACACATATCAGTATCTCTTTCATTTTTATTGCTGAGTAGTATTTCATGCTATGAAATAACGTAGTTCGCTACCTGATCCTCTATTTGTGGTCACCAGAAATATTTTCAACTTTTGATTATTATGAGTAAAGCTATTGTGGTCTTCTATAAGTATTTTTATTAACATGTATTTTCACTAATTGGGGTAGATTCCTAACTCAGACATTTATTATAGATGAGATGTATATTCGTTCTATAAGAAAATTCCAGAAATTTGACAAAGTAGTTGTACTGTTTTATAGTCCCATTAGCAATAGTTATAGTTGTGCTGTATTCTTGCCAACATTTGGTGTTTAGTCTTTCCCAACCTAGTTATTTTGTGGGGTGTGTAGTAGTATCTCACTGTGGTTTTAATCTGCATTTCCTTGATGTTAACCATTTTGTCCCACTTGTATATTATCTTTGCAAAGTGGCTCCTCAAATTTTTTCCCCCTTCTAAACAGTAATTGTTATCTTTTATTCTTTTAGTTGTTCTGTCATCCAGGCTGGAAGGTAATGGTGCAATCTTGGCTCACTACAGCCTCTGCTTCCTGGGCTCAAGTGATCCTCCCACCTCAGTCTCCCAATTAGCTGATACCAGGCTAACTTTTTGTATTGATATTAGCCAACATAGAAGGCTAATTTTTTGTACTTATACTAGGTGTCAGGGTCTCACCATGTTGCCCAGACTAGTCTCAAACTCCTGGCCTTAAGCCATTCATCCTCCTCGGCCTCCCAAAGTACTGGCACTACCGGTGTGAGCCACTGTGCCCAGCCTTATTTTCAGGTTATAAAACTGCTTTATGTATTCTGGAAATCAGGCTCTTTACTGAAAATAGATTTATGACCATTTTCTGTCAGGCTGTGGCTTGCATATTCTTTTGTTTAATGTATCTTTTAATTTTCCCAGACACATTTTTCTGCAAAATTTGTGTTAGTTTTTGTTGTATTTTTCAGATACTTTGTTCATTTCATCTAAGTTGCAGAATTTGTCACCATGACGTTGTTTATGATAGTCTCTTATTATCCTTTTCACATCTGCAGGATCTGTAGTGATAGTTTCACTTCGCTTTCACTTCTGATATTGATACTGACCATTTGTGTTTCCTCTCTTTTTTTCATGATCAGAGTAGCTTAAGGTTTATTAATGTTGATATTTTAAAACAACCAGCTTATTTGCTTTGTTAGTTTACTCTATTATTTTGTCTGTCTTCAATTTGGTTTATCTCTGCACTTTTACCTTTATTGTTTCCTTCTTACTACTTCGTTGGAGTTTTCTTTGCTCTGTGTGTGTGTGCTTTCAATCTTCTTTAGGTGAACATTTACGTCATTGATTTTAGACCTTTCTCTTTTTCTTCTATTGCAGTATAAGCATGTACGGCTATACTTCCCTCTGGGAACTCCCATAGCTGTAATTCATAAGTGTTGGCATGTTGTATTTTGATTATCCCTTAGAATAAAATATTTTATATTCTATCTTTTGATTTCTTCTTGGGCTTGTGTATTATATTTAATCTCCAAGTACTTGGAGCTTTCCTAGTTCCCTTATTGTTAATTTCTGTTGTAATCCTATTGTGGTCAGGTAACATACACTGCATGAATTCAATTTGATTTAATCTATTCAGTCTTGTTTTATGACCTAGCATGTGACCTATCCTAGTGAACACTACATGTACTTGAAACATACAGTATTCTGTGGTTATTGGGTGTCGTCTTCCATTGGTTTGTTTAAGATGGTGGAGAGTGTTGTTCAGGTCATCTGCATCTTGACTAAGATTTTGTCTAGTTTATCTATCAATTGCTTGGGAGATGGGTATTAAAATCACCAATCAACATTGTGGATTGTTTGTTTATTCCTTTAGTTCAATTTTGTTTTGTGCAAATTGACGCACAAATTATTTTTAATCCATTTTTTGATGAAATGACTCTTCTGTAATCATGAACTATCCCTCTTTATCTTTGGAAATACTGTTTTGACTTAAGCATATTCTATTTGGTATTAATATAGCTTCTTCACACTTCCATTGCTGACTGTTTGCATAGTATATCATTTTAAATGTACTCATTTAGGGTCAGGTACAGTGGCTCACACCTGCAATCCCAGCACTTTGGGAGGCTGAGGCAGGTAGATCACTTGAGGTCAAAAGTTTAGAACAAGCCTATCCAATGCAGTGAAACCCCAGCTTTCTTAAAAATACCCCAACATTTAGCTAGGCATGGTGGCAGGTTTCTGTATTCCCGGCTACTCAAAAGGCTGAGGCAGGAGAATTCCTCGAACCCAGGAGGCGGAGTTTACAGAGAGCAGAGATCGCACCACTGTACTCCAGCCTGGGAGATAGAGTAGGACACTGTCTTATAAAAATTCAAATGTACTTATTTAGACCTACGTATATTTGTCTTTTTTTTTTCTATTCAAAGCGTGTATTTCATATACAGCACTGGGTCTTGTGGGTTTTTTAAATAAATTCTGGAAATCTCTGCACTTGAATTGGAGTATGTGGTATGATTCATTAACATTTAACGTTATTAAATATAGATTTATTAGTGGTTGAATGATGTAATTGGATTCAAGCTTACAATTGAATGGTTTGTTTCATTATTTTGTTTGTTTTTGTTTGCATCCCCTTCCCCACTTTTTGTCCTGTCCCTTTTCTCCTGATGTCTTTTGGACTCTTTAAATACTTTTAAAATTTCATTTTAAAGTATCCATGACTTATTAGATGTAGTGGTTGAATATTCCTTATCTGAATTCCTTGGGACTAGAAGTGTTTTGGATTTTAAACTTTTTTCATATTTTGGAACATTTACATATACATAAAGAGATCTCTTAAAGATATAACTGAAGTCTAAACACAAAATTCACCTATGTTTACGTACACCTCATACACATAACGCAAATAAAATTTTACATATTTTTAGCAATTTTGTGCACGAATCAAAGTTTGTATACATTGAACCATCAGAAAGCACACATATCGCTATCTCAGCCATCGATGTGGATGAATTTCAGATCTTGGAATATTTTGGATTTTGTGGTTTATGGATCAGAGATGCTCAACCTCTACCTGTTTTCATTGTTGATTATTTTATGTGTTAAAATATGTAAAAAAAAAAAGGGTTAAGTTTTCAGCTGAATGAGATTTTTGAGTTTGGAAATTAAACTAAACAGGATTTTTCTTAAGTTCCAGGATACAGGTGCAGAATGTGTAGGTTTATTATATAGGTATATGTGTACCATGGTGCTTTGCTGCACCTATCAACCGTTCATCTAGGTTTTAAGCTTCACATGCACTAGCTATTTGTCCTAATGGTCTCCCCGTCTCACCCTCCTCTGACCCCCAACTGGCCCCAATGTGTGTTGTTCTCTCCCTGTGTCCATGTGTTCTCACTGTTCGACTCTTAATTTTGAGTGAGAAAGTGTGGTGCTTGGTTTTCTGCTCCTATTTTGAACTAGACAGAATTTCTTAATATCTTAAATTGCTCAGTGAAATAGAAAATATCAAAGATTCTACCCAACAGGTGGGTAAGAATGAGTCCACGTAGCAACTTTGATAAAGTGAAGGGAAATAACAAACCATTTCTGATTGCTCCCTGCCACAGCCAGTGCATTCAACCTTTTTACTGTCCTTTTATTATTTTTTCATTGTTCTTACAGTCATTATTATGTTTCCCCAAATGAAAAAATAAAAGTGGTGGGATTGATAGTGAGGAAACAAAGACTGACAGCTGCCCCTACACCTGAGTTTAACTTTTGAGAAATATAGTCAACATGATGATTTTCACACAGGGCTAGTAGGCCTTCTGCATCTGTTATAATTCCTGTTATGTTGTGGACAGAAAATAAATTTTTCTCTCCATGGGAACCTGTTAGTGATACTTGAGAACAATGTCAACTGTAGACCAAAACCGAATACAAGTGGAAATATTGTTTCATTTTTTTTTGCAGTATTCCTTTTTTAAGACCTGAGATAGGAGGATAAAAAAGGAAAGAACTATTGACATGTGCAACAACATGGCTGAATATCAAAAACATTTTCTTGACTAAAAGAAACCTTACATATGGAGTGATCACTATATAATTCTGTTTCTATCAAACTTTAAAATCTGTGCTGAAAGAATATTTAAAAGTATATTTGGGTTCGGGACCGACTAAGAGGAGGCAAAACTGAGCTTTTTAGTCTCTGCTGTAATCCAAAACCCATGCAATAAACATTGTACACAGTATCTCATTTAATCCTTAAAATCGCCCTAATAGGTAGTTACTGTCACTTCCCCTGCTTCAAACAGAACATAAAGCTCAGAGAATCCAGGTACTGTGTTTTTTTTTTTTTTTTTTGAGACGGAGTTTCGCTCATGCCACCAATGGCGTGATCTCTGCTCACTGCAAGCTCCGCCTTCTGGGTTCAGGCAATTCTCGTGCCTCAGCCTCCCAAGTAGCTGGGACTACAGGAACGCACCACCATGCCCAGCTAATTTTTTGTATCTTTAGTAGAGATGGGGTTTCACCATGTTGACCAGGATGGTCTCGATCTCTTGACCTCATGATCCACCCACCTCGGCCTCCCGAAGTGCTGGGATTACAGGCGTGAGCCACCATACCTGGCCCGGTACTGTGTTTTACACCTACTTAGAAGTCACCAATTCCTAATGTTCTATAAAATGTTCTAAATAAAAATGAATAAAGTAGGCAAAAAAGACCATGTAAATAGCATTTCTACAAATATCTCCTGAGACAATTTTCACATCGATATCCAAAGACATTTACAAGAATGTTTTCCACAACACTGTTTAAAATAATAGAAAACTACAAGCCACCTAAATGTCCATGGAAGAGTTAGATTCTTTCTCTTATTTCCGTATAATGCAATACTGTGCTGATGTAGAGATATCATATTCATTTTTAAAAATTACATTCACCTTCTTCTCATGGATCCAAGGAGATATGTTAGAGAATATCTATTGCATTTGGACATAAACATAAATACAAAGGAAATAGTAGGGGCTCTCTACAAGTGGTTATATATTGGAAGAGGAAGAAGAGAAAAATAAAAGGGATCATGAACTTTGTATATGCTTTGGTAGTGTCTGGTTTTGTATATAACTTGAATTTTTTCATAAATATATTTTACAGTCTGCATAATTACCAAGTAAGAAGACAAGTAAGTCACTTTAGTAAAAGTTCTTCCAATTACTGCAACTGATTTCTACAGCCAGAATGTTCCCAGAACCTGAAAAGAGGAAGCACTAGAAATGGAAGGCAGAAATACTGACACTAGAGGGCCAGAGCTGGAGAGGGTGGATCTAATGCAGCAAATCCATCAGCAGTTCTCATCGCCATCTTTGAGAAACCTCACAATTTTCCGTGCTTAATAAATGAGTTAAATTGAAAACAAATCCATGACAGTGGTGCATGGGAAAGGTTACATGTGTCCCGAATAATAAAGTCTGCGCACAATATAAATTAAAACATACCATTTTACATTCATAAGATTGAAAAACAAAAAGTAAAAGCCTAGGAATATCAAGTGAAGCCAAACACAAAACAAGTTTCCCCACATTTCCTGTGGGAATACCAATTGTTACAACTACTTTAAACAATTGGAAATTCATAGTAAAAATGAAGACAAGCCTCCCCTACAATTTACCAATCCCTCTTCTGGGAACACAGTAAGAGAGATTCTTCCCAAGAAACCTGTAAACAAATGTATATGGCACTATGCATGTAATTGTACATCGTGGTATTTCCATATGGTAAAGTATTATTGGGCAGGGAAAGTAAGTAGACCAGAGGTAGACATTTCAATATCAATAAGTTTTAGAAAAATAAAATGGAGTATAGGAAGCTGCAAGTATATCTGTAATGCTTTGTTTTGCCAGGAAAATAAAGGGACACGTGGGGAGGGCAAAGGACAACAAAAACTAAACAATCTGAAACACATGCAGAAAAATACCCATATTTTAAAATTTTCCATTGCTGCTTATATTAGTTTCTGTCTTTTCTATACGCTTGAAGTACTTGATAATCAAGAAAATATAAAAGGCATAGGAAAAAGTATTCTGAGAAAATACATCGAAAGGTTTATGGTTATTAGATTTGGTAAGATTTTAAATGACTTTAATTTTCTTTGTTATATCTCTCTATATGTCCTAGTCATACCATATTAAATGTGTATTTCATTTATGACAATAAAAATGTATTATTTAAAAACTCATATATATGCAGTTTTATCTGACATATGATGAAACTCTACGAAACATAGATTCAGCAAAAATACTGAGAACAAGAACAAAAATAATGATATTAAGAGTTGTTGACTTTTGGATGGAGCTATGAGTGACTTTACATTTATCTCTAAACTCGATTTTTCTATAGTGGGAAAATAAAATATTTGTGAAAGCTAGATTAAATAGAAAGCTATAGGTTTTAAATGAAAAGGAATTCAAATAATTTTCCAGCATGATAAAATGTTCATATTCCTAAATATGAACTACTTTACAAAAGCACCAGTGATTTTAAAGAAACATTAGATGATTTTTAAAGGAAGTCAGTTATGATACTGCAGTTTATAGTGATACTGAGTGTTTGCTAGCTCCACTAATCAGGATATTAAGTTAATAGTATATAATATGCCATAAAGAAATTATATGAGCAGAGGTTACTGCAAAAGGAGAACACAATGATTTTAAGTGGGCTGGTGACCTGAATTTCTTCCAGTGAGGGGAAACATCAGAGTCATTTGATCAATGAAGTGCCTTTTATAAATCTTCAGGAAATCTCCTATGAAGGCTTTAAGAAGATGGATTTCTTATTCTGATGTATGTTCCCATGAAATTTTTACCATTGCCACCATGGGCCTGCCCAGCCTAAGAGATGGAAACTGTGAGTCCAGCCCACTGACGCCCACCATCAGTAAGAAGATTGCACACTGAGGAGGCCATGACCAGCCTGCTGACTGAAATCTATACTGTAAAAGGATGATGCTGCTCCAGCAATCCTGAAACCCTGCCCTAGGATCAATGCAAAGTGGTGTCAACCTTAGAATTTCAATATGCCTAGGCAGATAGTTATCTTTAAATATAAGAACAGTATCATTTTCTGGAGAAACCAAAAGAATCCAGAAAAATTCTACAGTAGTCTACTCTGCCCTTCCTCCCTGTTCCGTCTTGTTAGTAACAGCCAAATCCAGGCACAAAGATGTCCTAACTTCTACACCTGAGGTTGCCCACAACGTGTGCTAGGTGACGCATCTTATAGAGCACATATGCAAACAATTATGGGATCTGAAAAACAATAACTCAGGCAGAAACATTAGGAATTAGTGCCCCTAAGTGAACCAGTGGGAAAAAAGGAGGCTTAGAGAGTTTAAACAACTTTCCCCAGTAGCTGATAAGTTACGGTGGCCTTAGACAAGCTGACAAGAGTGGTAGCAAAAAGGCTTCAAGGATTACAAATTGTTCTACTATAAGGTTTTAAAAAGGTTTCAAAGGCAAAGAAGAGCAAATGAAGCCATGAATTTTACAATCTACATATTTTTAGCCCTTTCTCTTTTTTGCTTTTCTTGGGTAAACTAATTAGACCCTGCAAACACATTCCCACCCACAATGTTGTCTCCATTGCTTTAGGGCCTCACCTCTGAGCAGCCAGAGGAAATGCAGCTGACCCCTTATCTAGTTAACAACCTTTTATACTCTGCCCTTTCGCTTTGCTTTCTCCACGCCAACATAAGACATACAAAGATTCTTCTGCCTCCAAGATGCTGCAGCTTTCTTCTCAGCTAGTTACCCCCAGCTAAAAATAACTGTTCCACATACTCAGAGATATAAGGCAATCAAGCAACTAAGTGCCCCTTTTGCCAATGACATGTTTTTAAAAAATATGTTCAATGAGAGTCTCTTTGAAAATTATTCACTTTTTTCTGAGTTGCAAAGGAAAACGAAAGGCAAATTATGGCTCTATAAGCAACTGTTTGCACAGATCCCATTAATTCGCCATCCACAGGGCTATTGACAACTAGCTCTTTTCTCTTGTCATTTCACTTACCAGGCAGAAATGATTACAAACTTAATTTCTTTGGGGGGTTATTTAGGTTAGAGAGGGCCCCTTGATAATGCAGAAGTCATAACGGCCACCAGAGACAGGAGAACAATAGCTCCCAGTGCTTCCACAATGGAGAGAGAGATAACTGAATGTCATATTCGGAAGAAATTCAAACCATCATTGATTTTTTCAGATGAAAAAACTGAGGCTCAAAGAGGTTAGGGGGTTAACCAAAGTCAGTCAGTGTTTTAGTTTGCAGCAAAGCTGAAAGCTGGCGCTAAGCATTGCAACACCTGGTGTCTTCCTTCCTCCCCTCCATCCTGCTGCTAGTAGTGTCAGTGGCAAATACAAGCCAGTTCAAGGAAATGTGGCCTCAGCCAGGAGTACTAAGGACCAAGCACCAATGCATCTTGCCATTTACAACAAATTCCTTAATTACAAGGCTTCATTTATTCACAGAAGCTGCCTCTTTTGTATATAGCCAATCACACACACACACCCACACACACAGTGTGACAGAGATAATTTATCATTATCTGAACGCACTCAGGGTGGTAAATTTCAGCCAGAGTGAAGAACAGAGAAAGGCAGGGTCAAGGGCACTATAGAAATAGCTGTTCCTGCTTCACTTTTCAGCCCTCCTTCCCCTCCCATCAGCCCACTTTCATTACTTTTCTCTTTGATGCAAAATCTGAAAATCTTGGTCAGGCAGCTCTGCTTATCAGTGGGTTCTGAATAACCCACTTTTATCAAACTTCATCTGATGGACCCAAAATATATTTGATCTTAGCAAAAAGTACCCTTATCAGTCTTAAAATGACACTGTCCCAAAGTGAATAGTGTTAGCAGCCAACTCTCTAGAACCAGAAAGAAGTACGTTGAAATCCTCAATCCATCACTTTCTAGCCATGCTGTCATGTCCAACTCATTCTTCTTAAACAATATCTCACTAAGCACACTAGACTGTAGAAATGCACACAGATAGGGCCTTACCTTTTCTGGCTTTATTCCTGCGAGGCAGCAGTGGACACTAACATATCTGTCACTCCAGTTAATGTAAAGGTTTAACTGGTACAAGTGCTGTGCAGGCAGGTCTCTGGAACAATGAGAGCACCCAGGAGAAGGCTTTGCTTTAGTTACAAAGGTCAGGAAAGGTTTCCCTAGGGAGGGACCGAGATCAGAAGCATGAGTGGGCAGTAAGTGGGCAAAGTAAGGACGATCTGGCATTCCTGGCAAATATGTGGTGCAGGGGGACCTGGACCTTGGCCAGTACAAGATGCTGAGTCTTTGCAGTGCAGAGCAGAGAGGAGGGGCACGCCATGAGGACAGAGAAATGAAAAGAAGACTGTGGCCATGGTGAGGAGGTTTGTCCTCATTCTAAGAAGGACTGGGAGGTATGGGGCCTGGTCTGACTTACATGGAGGACAGACTGGAGACAACATGGACACAGACACACAGGTGGAAGGCCAGGAGGTAATCCACAGAAGGGCTGCAATGAGAATTTTAATGGAAAGAAATAACAGAAGCTAAGGGATATTTAAGAACTAAAATCAGCAGGCCTGAATGGTAAGTTGGATATGAGAAGTGAGAGAGAAAGGGATAAACCAGAGCTCACTCATAGGACTTTGGCTTGTGTGACTGGATAGGTGGTGGCACCATTTTCTAAAAACCAGAATGGAAGAAGGAGCAGACTAGTGACTTAAACCTCATAGCCTCAGTTTTCTCATCTGTAAAATGGGAATAGTCCTACATATATCACAATGTTTTTGAAAGCATTAGAAAATATTCCTAGAAAATGAAGCCTTCATACAAAGTGGTGTATGTTTCTCCCCCAAATAAATGGGACCTATTCTTATAGGCTTCTTTTTCTTGATCTGATTGCAAACTCAGGATCTCAGATATTCATTTCTTTTCATCCTCTTCTCTGATGGCTCTACCAAATTGCTGGTTTACTGATCTCATCACCCTAAACAACGTATGGTACTCCATACTAGTCAAATAGGCAAGTTGGCAATTGCTCTTCTGAACAAATTATTGTAAATGTCACTGCTACAGTGCAGCTCATAGTGGCTCACTTGGCTGTTCAAGTGAAAAATTCTTGCAAATGCAGCTCTTATTATTTGCCAAATGATCATGCACAAATGCATTTATTTTACCAAGAGCGTAGTGTTGGGTCATTTAAGGAGAATGGGAAAACACCACTCACAATTGAAGAGGCAAAATAGCATACATACAGCACTCCAGAGCTTGCAAACCCCTTCATATACACTATACCAATGGTACCTCACACTGACTGCGGAGAGGCTGAGATGACGAGAAAGGGCAGGTATATTTATGATTATTTTTTCAAGTAAGGTTAACTTAGACAAAGTAACTCTCTCCAGGTCACAACTCAAGGAAGTAATACATTTCTGTGATGAAAATACAAGTCTTGGGGCTTCTGATTTTATCATGTGTCTATCAAAATCCCCCACCTGCCAACGTTAAGCCATACAATGTAGAACATAAAAACCATACAGCCTCTGAAACAGAGGAGAGGGGCGAGATCAAAACTCATTTGAACTTACATAATCATATTTTATCAATTCATTATTAGTCCACTATGATCATTGTGGTCGTCATTAATAGACAAGACGTGTTGAGCAACTACTACCTGCCAGACCAAATAGGAAGGACTTCATCTGTGCTGTTTCACTGAACCTTTACTTTCAACAAAGGTGCTCTTAAAAATCAGAATGATGAAAGTACAGATGAGAAAATGGAAGCCGAGAAGGCTTGAGTTGCCTAAACCTGCTCCTAAATCCCAGCCTTTTTCCAAGGCCACGCTACTAGACTTGCTTCTGTGGGATCTATTGTATTCATAGTCAAATACCAATAAGGCCAAGACAATGAGTACTTTTGAGTTCTTCTGGGTTTTGGGGAAAATTTAAACAATGTCTCCCAATCTCCTGAATGCATTTAATGTATTCGGCCGATTCGATAAGCGAACAGGCATGAACGCTTATCTGAGATGATACCACTCTAGTTTCATCGTAACAGTACATTTTGTCTAGAATATTTCTATCTCAAATGCTGATCCTCATTCTGTTACTTACTGGCTGTATATCGTTGGACAAGTGGCTTAGCAGCTCAGACACTCAATTTAGTAGTCTGCGAAGTAGGGTTGACGATAGTTCCAATAGTATAATAAAAGTGGAATCATCTGCAGAAAGCACTTGACATGGTTTCTAGAACATGGTAGTAAGCCACACATATTACCTATGATTATTTTTTATTTTGATGATCCTTGTGACCACAGAACAGAGGTTAGCTACATTCTACAGAGAGGAAACTGGTTCTAAGATATAAAGTGTTTTGTGTAAATTCACCCAGCTTGATAGAATAAAGATAAGGAAGCACATCTCCTAAATGTGAGAGAGAAAAATTTTGTTACTAAAATCTCCAGCAACTCTCTGAGGAGGTGGGTCTTGGTAGCTGAAGAATTCTGAAAGTAGAAGTGGACAGAAGCTAAAATGCTCATCGGGAAAAGATAAGAAATCAAGAAACCTGAAAATGATTCAATAGTGAGCAAAGAGAAAAACAGGGGAGAGGGAGAATATGTTCAAAGGGATTTGAGAAATTTGCTCCCCACACACAATGTAAATTACTATGAAAATACTGTGTTAGAATAAATATACAAGGCCCTTTTCTACACTATTTTAAAGTATATACACCGTCTCAATATTGGCTGTCTTGTAAAATAAAAAAATTCTATTTTTATGCAGTTACAGAAAATATAAATACTCTAATTTAACCTTAAAAAATTTACTCTGAAGACACTCTGATAGAAAAAATATACAATGCAATTTTCTACTATGTTTTAAAGTATATGCACCGACTCAATATTCTCTACCTTGTAAAATATGAAAATTCTAATTTTATGTGGTTACAGAATATATACATACTCATTTTAACACAAATGTTAAACACAAAATTACTAAAAATATAAATATTCTCTTTTTACCCCAACGTTAAAAACAAAATTGTTCTGACAATACTCTGTTAGAAAAAATATACAACGCCCTTTTCTATTCTGTTTTAAAGTATATAGACCATCTCCATATTCCCTCTTGTAAAACATGGAATTTCTGTTATTACGTGGATAGAGAAATTGTAAGTATTTCCCTTTGAGTTCAATGTTAAAAACCGAATTACTCTAAAGACACTCAGTTAGAAAAAAATACACAATGCTTTTTTTTACCATCTTTTTTAGTATATACACAATCTCAATATTCTCTCACATGTAAAATACAAAAATTCTAAATTTACGTGATTAGACACAAATATAAATATTCTCTATGTACCCCAATGTAAAAAACAAAATTGCGTGGAAGATACTCTGTTAGAAAGAAAATACAATGCTCTTTTCTACTCTCTTATGGTGTATATATACCATCTCAATATTCTCTCTCATGTAAAATACTGAAAATCTAAATTTACGCTGTTAGAAATAAATATAAATATCCTCTATGTCCCCGAATGATATAAGCAAAATTGCTCGAAAAATAATCTGTTAGAAAAAATATACAATGCCCTCTTCTACATTCTTTTGGAGTATATACACAATCTCAATATTCTTTGTCATGTAAAATAACAAAATTCTAAATATACGTGAATAGAAAAATATAAATATTATCTAATTACCCAAATGCTGAAAGCAAAATTGCTCTAATGATAATCTGTATGAAAAAATATACAATGCCCTTTTCTACACTCTTTTGGAGTATATACACCAAATCAATATGCTCTCTCATGTAAAATATTAAAATTCTAAATTTACGCGGATAAAAAATATATAAATATTATCTATGTAACACAATGTTAAAAGCAAAATTGCTCTAAAGAAAATCCGTTCGAAAAAATGTACAATGCCCTTTTCGACACTGTTTTGGAGTATATACACCATATCAATAAGCTCTCCCATGTAAAATATTTAAATCCTCAATTTATGCGGTTATAAAAAATATAAATATTTTCTATGTACACCACCGTTAAAAGCAAAATTGCATATAATATAATGTGTAAGAGAAAATATACAATGCCCTTTTTTACTCTTTCTTGGAGTATATCCACCAAATAAATACGCTCTCTCATATAAAATATCGAAATTTTAAATTTACGCCAATATAAAAAAATCTAAATATTATCTAGGCACCCCAATCTTAAAAGAAAAATTAGACTGAATATCATCTGTCATAAAAAATATACAATGCCCTTTTCTACTCTGTTTGGAGTATATACACCAACTCAATATGCTCTATCATGTAAAATACTGAAATTCTAATTTTACGAAAATCGAAACAAATCTAAATATAATCTAGGCACCCCTATGTTAAAAGAAAAATTGCTGTGAATATAAACTCTCAGAAAAAACATACAATGCTCTTTTGTACTCTGTTTTAAAGTATATACACCAACTCAATATGCTCTCTCATGTAAAACACCAAAATTCTAAATTTACGCAAATCGAAAACAATCTAAATATTACCTAGACACCCCAATGTTAAAAGCAAAATTGCTCTGAATATAATCTGTCAGAAAAAATACACAATGCCCTATTCTACTCTGTTTTCGAGTATATACACCAACTCACTATGCTCTCTCATGTAAAATACTGAAATTTTAATTATACGCGAATCGAAAAAAATCTAAATATTACCTAGGCACCCCAATGTTAAAAGCAAAATTGCTCTGAATATGATATTTCAAAGAAAATATAAAATTCCGCTTTCTACACTGTTTTGAAGTATATACACCAACTCAATATGCTCTCTCGTGTAAAATACCGAAATAATAAATTTACGCGAATTGAAAAAAATCTAAATATTATCTAGGCACCCCAATGTAATAATCCAAATTTCTCTGAATACAATCACTCAGCAAAAATATACAACGCCATTTTCTACTCTGTTTCGGAGTATATACACCAACTCAATATGCTCGCTCATGTAAAATACAGAAATTCTAATTTTACGTGAATCGAAAAAATCAAAATATAATCTAGGCACCACAATGTAAAAACTAAATTTCTCTGAATATAATCTGTCATAAAAAATATACAATGCCCTATTTTACTCTGTTTTGGAGTATATACACCAACTCAATATGCTCTCTGATGTAAAATACCGAAATTCTAAATTTACGCGAATCGAAAAAAATCTAAATATTATCTAGGCACGCCAAAGTTAAAAGCAAAATTGCTCTGAATATAGTCTGTCAGAAAAAATATACAATGCCCTTT
Source organism: Callithrix jacchus (assembly GCF_049354715.1). Taxonomy (NCBI): domain Eukaryota; kingdom Metazoa; phylum Chordata; class Mammalia; order Primates; family Cebidae; genus Callithrix; species Callithrix jacchus. The sequence continues at coordinate 220,389,762 of NC_133502.1, read as the reverse complement.
TCTACTCTGTTTTGGAGTATATACACATACTCAATATGCTATCCCATGTAAAATACTGAATTTCGAAATTTATGCGAATCGAATAAAATCTAAATATTATCTAGGCACCTCAATATTAAAAGCAAAATTTCTCTGAATATAATCTCTCAGTTAAAATATACAATGCTCATTTCTACCATGTTTGGGGTATATACACCAACACAATATGCTCTCTCATGTAAAATACAGAAATTCTAAATTTACACGAATCAAAAAAATCTAAATATTATCTACGCACTCCAATGTTAAAAGAAAAATTGCTCTGAATATAGTCTGTTAGAAAAAATATACAATGCCCTATTCTACTCTGTTTTGGAGTATATACACAAACTCAATATGCTCTCTCATATAAAATACCGAAACACTAATTTTACGTGAATCGAGAAAAATCTAAATAATATCTAGGCGCCCCAAAGTTCAAAGAAAATGGCTCTGAATATTATCTGTTAGAAAAAATATACAATGCCTTATTCTACTCTGTTTTGGAGTATATACACCAACTCAATATGCTCTCTCATGTAAAATACAAAAATTCTATATTTAAGCGAATCGAAAAATATGTAAATATTATCTACGCACCCCAATGTTAAAAACAAAATAACTCTGAGTATAATGTGTCCGGAAAAATATACAATGCCCTATTCTACTCTGTTTAGGAGGATATACACCAACTCCATATGCTCTCTCATGTAAAATAGAGAAATTCTATATTTAAGTGAATCGAAAAAAATCTAAATATTATCTGGGCACCCCAATATTAAAAGCAAAATTGCTCTAAATATAATCTGTGAGAAAACATATACAATGCCCTTTTCTACTCTGTTTTGGAGTATATACACCAACTCAATATGCTCTCTCATGTAAAATACAGAAATTCAAATATTACGTGAATCGACAAAAATCTAAATAATAACTAGGCGCCCCAAAGTTAAAAGAAAATGGCTGTGAATATAGTCTGTTAGAGAAAATATACAATGCCTTATTTTACTCTGTTTTGGAGTATATACATTAACTCCATATGCTCTATCATGTAAAATACAGAAATTCTAATTTTACATGAATTGAATAAATCTAAATATTATCTAGGCACCCTACTGTTAAAAAGAAAATTGCTCTGAATATAATCTGTCAGAAAAAATATACAATGCTTTTTTCTACTCTGTTTTGGAGTATATACACCAACTTCATAAGCTATTTCATGTAAAGTACAGAAATTCTATATTTAAGCGAATCGAAAAAAATCTAAAAAATATCTAGGCGCTCAAAATTTAAAAGAAAATGGCTCTGAATATAGTCTGTTATAAAAAATATACAATGCCCTTTTCTTCTCTGTTTTGGTGTATATACACCAACTCAGTATGCTCTCTCATGTAAAATACAGAAATTCTAATTTTACGTGAATAGAAAAAAATCTAAATATTATCTAGGCACATCGATGTTAAAAACAAAATTGCTCTGAATATAATCTGTCAGAAAAAATATACAATGCCCTATTCTACTCTGTTTTGGAGTATATACACCAACGCCATATGTTCTATCATATAAAATACAAAATTCTGTATTTAAGCGAATCGAAAAAAATCTAAACATTATCTAGGCAACCCAATGTTAAAAGCAAAATTGCTCTGAATATAATCTGTCAGAAAAAATATACAATGCCCTATTCTACTCTGTTTTGGATTATATACAGCAATTCCATATGCTCTCCTATGTAAAATATCGAAATTCTAATTTCATGCGAATCGAAAAAAATCTAAATGATATCTAGGCGCCCCAAAGTTAAAAGAAAATGGCTCTGAATATACTCTGTTAGGAAAAATATACCATACCTTATTCTACTGTGTTTTAGAGTATATACCTTAACTCAGTATGCTCTCTTATATAAAATACCAAAATTCTAATTTTAAGTGAATCGAAAAAATCTAAATATTATATAGGCACCCCAATGTTAAAAACAAAATTACTCTGAATATAATCTGTTAGAAAAAATATACAATGCCCTATTCTACTCTGTTTTGGAGTGTATACACCAACTCCATATGCTCTCTTATGTGACATAAAGAAATTCTTTATTTAAGCGAATCCAAAAGAAGCTAAATATTCCCTAGACATCCCAATGTTAAAAACAAAATTGCTCTGAATATATTCTGTCAGAAAAAATATACAGTGCCTTATTCTACTCTGTTTTGCAGTATATAAACCAACTCCATATGCTCTCTCATGTAAAATACAGAAATTCTATATTTAAGCGAATTGAAAAAAATCTAAATATTATCTAGGAACCACAATGTTAAAAGCAAAATTCCTTTGAATATAATCTGTCAGAAAAAATATAAAATGACCTTTTCTACTCTGTTTTGGAGTATATATAACAACTCAATATGCTCTCTCATGTAAAATACCGAAATTTTAATTTTACGCCAATCAATAATAATCTAAATAATATCTAGGCACCCCAAAGCTAAAGGAATATGGCTCTCAATACAGTCTGTTAGAAAAAATATACAACGTTTTGTTCTACTGTGTTTTGGAGTATATACACCAAGTGAGTATGCTCTCTCATATAAAATACCAAAATTCTAATTTTACGTGAATCGAAAAAATCTAAATATTATGTAGGCACCCCAATGTTATAAGCAAGATTGCTCTAACTATAATCTGTCAAAAAAATATACAATGCCCTTTTCTACTCTGTTTTGGAGTATATACACCAACTCAATATGCTCTCTTCTGTAAAATACCGAAATTCTAATTTTAGGCGAATCGAAAAAAATCCAAATAATATCTAGGCACCGCAAAGTTCAAAGAAAATGGCTCTGAATAGAGTTTGTTAGTAAAAATATACAATGCCTTATTCTACTCTGTTTTGGAGTATATACAGCAACTCGGTATGCTCTCTCATCTAACATACAGAAATTCTAATTTTACCCAAGTCGAAAAAATCTAAATATTATGTAGGCACCCAAAAGTTAAAAACAAAATTGCTCTGAATATAGTCTGTGAGAAAACATATACAAGGGCCTATCCTACCCTGTTTTGGAGTATATACACCACCTCAGTGTGCCCTACCATGTAAAATACAGAAATTCCATATTTAAGCGAACCGAAAAAATCTAAATATTATCTAGGCACCCCAATGTTAAAAGAAAAATTGCTCTTAATATAATCTGTCATAAAAAATATAAAATGTCTTATTCTACCCTGTTTTGGAGTATATACACCAACTCAGTGTGCTCTCTCAGGTAAAATACCGAAATTCTAATCTTACGTGAATCAAAAAGAATCTAAATAATATCTAGGCGCCACAAATTTAAAAGAAAATGGCTCTGAATATAGTCTGTTAGAAAAAATATACAATGCCTTATTCTACTCTGTTTTAGAGTATATACACCAACTCAGTATGCTCTCTGATGTAAAATACATAAATTCTAATTTGACCTGAATTGAAAAAATCTAAATATTATCTAGGCACTTCAGTGTTAAAAGGAAAATTGCTCTAATTATAATCAGTCAGAAAAAATATAAAATGCCCTATTCTACTCTGTTATGGGGTATATACACCAACTCCATATGCTCTCTCATGTAAAACACAGAAATTCTATATTTAAGCGAATCGACAAAAATCTAAATATTATCTAGGCACCCCAATGTTAAAAGCAAAATTACTCTGAATATAATTTGTCAGAAAAAATATACAATGCCCTTTTCAACTCTGTTTTGGAGTATATACACCAACTCAATATGCTCTCTCATGTAAAACGCCGAAATTCTAATTTTACACGAATCAAAAAAAATCTAAATAAGATCTAGGCGCCCCAAAGCTAAAAGAAAATGGCTCTGAATATACTCTGTTAGACAAAATATACAATGCCTTATTATACTCTGTTTTGGAGTATATACATCAACTCAGTATGCTCTCTAACGTAAAATACAGAATTTCAAATTTTACCCGAATCGAAAAAATCTAAATATTATCTAGGCACCAAAATGTTAAAAAAAAATTGCTCTGAATATAACCTGTCAGAAAAAATATACAATTCCCTTTTCTCCTTTGGGTTGGAGTATATACACCAACTCCATATGCTCTCTCATGTAAAATACAGAAATTCTTATTTTACGTGAATCGAAAAAAATCTAAATAATATCAAGGTGCCCCAAAGTTAAAAGAAATGGCTCTGAATATAGTCTGTTAAAAATAATATACAATGCCTTATTCTACTCTGTTTTGGGGAATATACACCAACTCAGTATGCTCTCTCATGTAAAATACCGAAATTATAATTTTATGTGAATCAAAAATATCTAAATAATACCTTGGTGCCCCAAAGTTAAAAGAAAATGGCTCTGAATATAGTCTGTTAGAAAAAATATGCAATGCCTTATTTTACTCTTTTTTGGAGTATATTCGACAACTCAGTATGCTCTCTCATGTAAAATACAGAAATTCTAATATTACCCGAATCAAAAATGTCTAAATTTTATCTAGGCACACCAATGTTCAAAACGAAATTGTTTTGAATATAATCTGTCACAGAAAATATACAGTGCCCTATTCTACTCTGTTCTGGAGTATATACACCAACTCCATATGCTCTCTCATGTAAAATACAGAAATTCTATATTTAAGCTAATCAAAAAAAATCTAAATATGATCTAGGCACCCCAATGTTATAAACAAAATTTCTCTGAGTATAATCTGTCAGAAAAAATATACAATGCTCTTTTTACTCTGTTTTGTAGTTTATACACCAACTCACTATGCTCTCTCATGTAAAATAAAGAAATTCTAATTTTACGTGAATCGAAAAAAATATAAATAATATCTAGGCGACCCAAAGATAAAAGAAAATGGCTCTGAATATAGTCTGTTAGTAAAAATATACAATGCCTTATTCTACTCTCTTTTGGAGTATACACCAACTCAGTATACTCTCTCATGTAAAATACTTAAATTCTAAATTTACGCGAATCGAAATAAATCTAAATATTATCCTGGCACCCCAATGTTAAAAATAAAATTTCTCTGAATATAATCTGTACAAAAAATATAAAATGCATTATTCCTGATTATTTTGGAGTATATAAACCAACTCCATATGCTCTCTCAGCTAAAATGCAGAAGTTCTATATTTAAGCGATTCGAAAAAAATCTAAATATTATCTAGGTACCCCAATGTTAAAGCAAAATTGCTCTGCATAAAATCTGTCAGAAAAAATAAACATTGCCCTATTCTACTCTGTTTTGGAGTATGTACACCAACTCAGTATGCTCTCTCATGTAAAATACAGAAATTCAAATTTTACCTGAATCGAAAAAATCTAAATATTATTTAGTCAAACCAATGTTAAAAACAAAATTTCTCTGAATATAATCTGTCAGAAAAAATATAGAATACTTTATTCTACTCTGTTTTGGAGTATATACACCAAGTCCATATGCTTTCACATCTAAAATACACAAATTCTATATTTAAGCGAATCGAAAAATATCTAAATATTATCTAGGCACCCCAATGTTACAAGCAAATTTTCTCTGAATAGAATCTGTCAGAAAAAATATAAGATGCCCTTTTCTACTCGGTTTTGTAGTACATACACCAACTCAATATGCTCTCTCATGTAAAATACCAAAATTCTTATTTTACACGAATCAAAAAAAATATAAATAATATCGAGGTGCCCCAAACTTAAAAGAAAATGGCTCTGAATATAGTCTGTTATAAAAAATATACAATGCTTTATTGTACTGTGTTTTGGAGTATATACACCAACTCAGGGTGCTCTCTCATGTAAAATTCAGAAATTCCAATTTTAAACGAATCTAAAAAATCTAAATATTATCAATGCACCCCAATGTTAAAAACAAAATTGCCCTGAATATAATCTCTCAGAAAAAATATACAATGTTGTATTCTACTATATTTTGGAGTATATACACCAACTCCATATGCTCTCTCACGTAAAATACCGAAATTCTAAATTTACGTGATTCGAAAAAATTCTAAATATTATCTAGGCACCCGAATGTTAAAAGCAAAATTGCTCTGAATATAATCTGTCAGAATAAAAATAAAATGCCCTTTTCTACTCTTTTTTGTAGTATATAAACCAACTCAATATGCTCCCTCATGTACAATACAGTAATTCTAATTTTACCAAAATCGAAAAAATCTAAATATTATCGCGGTACCCCAATGTTAAAAACAAAATTGCTCTGAATATAATCTTTCTAAAAAATATATAATGACCTATTCTACTCTGTTTTGGAGTATATACACCAACTCACTGTGCTCTCTCATGTATACCGAAATTCTAATTTTACTTGAATCGAAAAAAATCTAAATATTATCTAGGGACCCTAATGTTGGAAGCATAATTTCTCTGAATATAATCTGTCAGAAAGAAACATAGAATGCCCTTTTCAACTCAGTTTTGTAGTATATAAACCAACTCAATATGCTCTCTCATGTAAAAATACCGAAATTCTAATTTTTCGCGAATCGAAAAAAATCTGAATAATATCTAGGCGCCCCAAAGTTAAAAGAAAATGGCTCTGAATATAGTCTGTTCGAAAAAATATACAATGCCTTATTCTACTTTGTTTTGGAGTATATACACCAACTCAATAAGCTCTCTTCTGTAAAATACAGAAATTCTAATTTTACCTGAATGGAAAATATGAAAATATTATGTAGGCACCCCAATGTTAATAACAAAATTGCTCTGAATATAATTTGTCAGAGAAAATAAACAATGCCATATTCTACTCAGTTTTGGAGTACATACACCAACTCAGTATGCTCTGTCATGTAAAATACAGAAATTCAAAATGTACGTGAATCGAAAAAAATCTAAATATTATGTAGGCACCCCAATGTTAAAAGCAAAATTGCTCTGAATATTATCTGTCAGAAAATATATAAAATGCCCGAATCTATTCTGTTTTGGAGTATATACACCAACTCCATATGCTCTATCTTGTAAAATACCGAAATTCTAATTTAACCCGAATCGAAAAAATCAAAATATTATGTAGGCACCCCAATGTTAAAAACAAAATTGCTCTGAATATAATCTGTCAGAACAAATATACAATGCCCTATTCTACTCTGTTTTGGAGTATATACACCAACTCCATATGCTCTCTCATGTAAAATACAAAAATTCCATATTTAAGAAAATCGAAAAACATCTATATATATTCTAGGCACCCAAAAGTTAAAATCAAAATTCCTCTGAATATAATTTGTCAGAAAAAATAAACAATGCCCTATTCTACTCTGTTTTGGAGTATGTACACCAACTCAGTATGCTCTCTCATGTAAAATACAGAAATTCTAATTTTACCCGAATCGAAAAAATCTAAATATTATTTAGTCAACCCAATGTTAAAAACAAAATTTCTCTGAATATAATCTGTCAGAAAAAATATACAATGCCCTATTCTAATCTGTTTTAAAGTATATACACCGACTCCATATGCTCTCTCATGTAAAATTCAGAAATTTTATATTTAAGCGAATCGAAAAAAATCTAAATATTATCTAGGCACGCCTATGTTAAAAGCAAAATTTCTCTGAATATAATCTGTCAGAAAAAATATACAATGCCCTTTTCTACTCGGTTTTGTTATATACACCACCTCAATATGCTCTGTCATGTAAAATAGAGAAATTCTAATTCTACCCGAATCGAAAAAATCTAAGTATTATCTAGGCACCCCAATGTTAAAAGCAAAATTGCTCTGAATGTAATCTGTTAATGAAAATATACAATGCTGTTTTCTACTCTGTTTTGGCGTATATACACCAACTCAATATGCTCTCTCATGTAAAATACCAAAATTCTAATTTTAGGCAAATCAAAAAAACTCAAAATAATATCTAGGCGCCCCAAAGTTAAAATAAATTGGCTTTGAATATAGTCTGTTAGAAAAAATATACAATGCCTTATTCTACTCTGTTTTGGAGTATATAAACCAACTCAGTATGCTCTCTCATGTAAAATAGAGAAATTCGAATTTTACGTGTATCAAAAGAAATCTAAATATTATCTAGGCACCCCAATGTTAAAAACGAAATTGCTCTGAATAAAATCTGTCACAATAATTATACAATGCCCTATTCTACTCGCTTTTGGAGTATATACACCAACTCCATATGCTCTCTCATGTAAAATACCGAAAATCTAATTTTACACGAATCGAAAAAAATATAAATAATATCTAGGCACCCGAAAGTTAAAAGAAAACGGCTCTGAATATAATGTGTTAGAAAAAATATACAATTTTTTATTCTACTCTGTTTTGTAGTATATACACCAACTCAGTATGCTCTCTCATGTAAAATACAGAAATTCTAATTTTACGTGCATCGAAAGAAATCTAAATATTATGTAGGCAACCCAATATTAAAAACAATTGCTCTGAATATAATCTGTCACAATAATGTTACAATGCCCTATTCTACTCGGTTTTGGAATATATACATCAACTCAGTATGCTCTCTCATGTAAAATACAGAAATTCTATATTTAAGCGAATCGAAAAAAATCTACATATTATCTAGGCACCCCAATTTTAAAATCGAAATTGCTCTGAATATAATCTGTCAGAAAAAATATACAATGCCCATTTCTACTCGGTTTTGTAGTATATACACCAACTCAATATGCTCCCTCATGTAAAATACATAAATTCTAATTTTTCGCTAATCGAAAAAAATCTAGAAAATATCTAGGCACCCCAAAGTTAAAAGAAAATGGCTCTGAATATATTCTGTAAGAAAAAATATACAATGCCGTATTCTACTCTGTTTCGGAGTATATACAGCATCTCATATTGCACTCTCATATAAAATACAGAAATTCCAATTTTACTGGAATCGAAAAAATCTAAATAATATCTAGGCACCTGAGTGTTAAATAAAAATTGCTCTGAATATAATCTTCCAGAAAAAATATACAATGCCCTATTCTACTTTGTTTTGGAGTAATTACACCAACTCCTCAGGCTCTCTCCTGTAAAATAGAGAAATTCTATATTTAAGTGAATCGAAAATAATCTAAATATTATCTAGGCACCCCAAAGTTTAAAGAAAAATCTCTCTGAATATAATCTGTCAGAAAAAATATACAATGCCCTATTCTACTCTGTTTTGGAGTATATACACAAACTGCATATGCTCTCTTAGGTAAAATACAGAAATTCTATAATTAAGCGAATCAAAAAAAATCTAAATATTATCTAGTCACCCCAATGTTAAAAGCAAAATTTTTCTGAATATAATCTGTCAGAAAAAATATACAGTGCCCTTTTCTACTCATTTGTTTAGTATATACACGAACTCAATATGCTCTCTCATGTAAAATACCGAAATTCTAATTTTACGCGAATCAACAAAAATCTAAATAATATCTAGACGCCCCAAAGTTAAAAGAAAATGGCTCTGAATATAGTCTGTTAGATAAAATTTAGAATGCCTTATTCTACTCTTTTATGGAGTATATACACCAACTCAGTATGCTCTCTCATGTAAATTACAGAAATTCTAATTTTACGTGTTTCAAAAGAAATCTAAATATTACCTAGGCACCCCAATGTCAAAAATAAAATTGCTCTGAATATAATCTGTCACAATAATTATACAATGCCCTGTTCTACTCGGTTTTGCAGTATATACACCAACTCAGTATGCACTCTCATGTAAAATACAGAAATTCTATATTTAAGCAAATCGAAATAAATCTAAATATTATCGAGGCACCACAATCTTGAAAACAAAATTGCTCTGAATATAATCTGTCATAGAAAATATACAATGCCCTATTCTACTCTTTCTTGGAGTATATACACCAACTCAATATGCATTCTCATGTAAAATACCGAAATTCTAATTTTAGGCAAATCAAAAAAAATCTAAATAATATCTAGGCGCCCCAAAGTTAAAAGAAAATGGCTCTGAATATATTCTGTTAGAGAAAATATACAATGCCTTATTCTACTCTGTTTTGGAGTATATACACCAACTCAATATGCTCTCTCATGTAAAATACCGAAATTCTAATTTTACGTGAATCGAAAAAAATCTAAATATTTTCTAGGCACCCCAATGTAAAAGCAAAATTGCTCTGAATATAATCTGTCAGAAAAAATATACAATGCCCTTTTCTACTACGTTTTGGAGTATATACACCAACTCAATATGCTCTCTTATGTAAAATAACGAAATTCTAATTTTACGTGAATCTAAACAAATTTGAATAATATTAAGGCACCCCAAAGTTAAAAGAAAATGGGCTTGAAAATAGTCTGTTAAAAAAAATATACAATGCCTTATTCTACTCTGTTTTGGAGTATATAAACCAGTTCACTATGCTCTCTCATGTAAAATACAAAAATTCTATATTTAAGCGAATCGAAAAAAATCTAAATATTATCTAGGCACCCCAATGTTAAAAGCAAAATTGCTCTGAATATAGTCTGTCAGAAAAAAATATACAATGCCATTTTCTACTCTGTTTTGTAGTATATACATCAACTCAATATGCTCTCTCATGTAAAATACAGAAATTCTAATTTTACCTGAAGCGAAAAAATCTAAGTATAATCTAGGCACCCCTATGTGAAAAACAAAATTGCGTTGAATATAATCTGTCAGAAAAAATATAGAATGCCCTATTCTACTCTGTTTTCGAGTATATACACCAACTCCATATGCTCTCATGTAAAATATAATAATTCTGTATTTAAGCGAATGGAAAAAATCTAAAAATTATCTAGGCACCCCAATGTTAAAAGCAAAATTGCTCTGAATATAATCTGTAAGAAAAAATATCCACTGTCCTTTTCTACTCTGTTTTGGAGTATATACACCAACTCAATATGCTCTCTCATGTAAAATACCGAAATTCTAACTTTACGCGAATCGAAAAAAATCGAAATAATATCTAGGCACCCAAAAGATAAAGGAAAATTGCTCTGAATATAGTCTGTCAGAAAAAATATACAATGCCTTATTCTACTCTCTTTTGGAGTGTATACACCAAATCAGTATGCTCTCTCATGTAAAATACAGAAATTCTAATTTTACCCGAATCGAAAAAATCTAATTATCTAGGCACCCAACGTTAAAAACAAAATTTCTCTGAATATAGTCTGTCATAAAAAATATACAATGCTTTTTTCTACTTTGTATTCGAGTATATACACCAACTCAAAATGCTCTGTCATGTAAAATACCGAAATTCTAATTTTACGTGAATCGAAAAAATCTAAATAATATCTAGGCGCCCTGAAGTTAAAAGAAAATGGCACTGAATATAGTGTGTTAGAAAAAATATACAATGCCTTATTCTACTCTCTCTTAAAGTATATAAACAAACTCAGTATGCTCTCTCATATGAAATACCGATATTCTAATTTTAACAAAATCGAAAAAATCTAAATATTTTCTAGGCACCCAAATGTTAAAAACAAAATTGCTCTGAATATAATCTCTCAGAAAAAATATACAATGCCCTATTCTACTTTTTTTTTAAAGTATATACAGGAACTCCATATGCCCTCTCATGCAAAATACAGAAATTTTAATTTTACCCGAATTGAAAAAATCTAAATATTATCTAGGCACCACAATGTTAAAAACAAAACTGGTCTGAATATAATCTCTCAGATAAAATATACAATGCCCTATTCTACTCTGTTTTGAAGTATATACAAAAACTCCATATGCTCTCTCATGTAAAATACAGAAATTCTATATTTAAGTGAATCGAAAAAATTCTAAATATTATCTAGGCTCCCGAAAGGTAAATGAAAATGTCTCTGAATATAGTCTGTTAGAAAAAATATACAATGCCTTATTCTACTCTGATTTCAATTATATACACCAAATCTGTATGCTCTCTCATGTAAAATACCAAAATTCTAATTTTATGCAAATCGACAAAAATCTAAATAATATCTAGACGACCCAAAGTTAAAAGAAAATGGCTATGAATACAGTCTGTTAGAAAAAATATATAATGTCCTTTCCTACTCTGTTTTGGAGTATATACACCAACTGAAAATGCTGTCTCATGTAAAATACTGAAATTCTAATTTTACACGAATCGAAAAAAATCTAAAGAATATCTAGGCGCCCCAAAGTTAAAAGAAAATGGCTCTGAATATAGCCTGTTAGAAAAAATATACAATGCCATATTCTACTCTGTTTTGGAGTATTTACACCAACTCACTATGCTCTCTCATGAAAAATATCAAATTCTAAATATACCCGAATCGAAAAAATCTAAATATTATCTAGGCACCCCAATGTTAAAAACAAAATTGCTCTGAATATAATCTGTCAGAAAAAATATACAATGTTCTATTCTACACTGTTTTGGAGTATATACACGAACTCCATATGGTCTCTAATAAAAAATACATAAATTTTATATTTAAGCGAATCGAAAAAAATCTAAATATTATCTAGGCATCCCTATGTTAAAAGCAAAATTGCCTAGAATATAATCTGTTATAAAAAATATACAATGCCCTTTTCTACTCTGTATTGGAGTATATACACCAACTCAATATGCTCTCTCATGTAAAATACCGAAATTCTAATTTTATGCGAATCGAAAAAAATATAAATTATATCCAGGGGGCCCAAAGTTAAAAGAAAATGGCTCTGAATATACTCTGTTAGAAAAATTATAAAATGCCTTATTCTACCCTTTTTTGGAGTATATACACGAACTCAGTATGCTCTCTTATGTAAAATATCGAAATTCTAATTTTAAGTGAATCGAAAATAATCTAAATATTATCTAGGCACCCGAATGTTAAAAGCAAAATTTCTCTGAATATACTCTTTCATAAAAACATACAATGACCTAATCTAGTCTGTTTTGGAGTATATACACCAACTCAATATGTTCTCTCATGTAAAATACCGAAATTCTAATTTTACCCGAATCGAAAAAATCTAAATATTATCTAGGCACCCCAATGTTAATAACAAAATTTCTCTGAATATAATCTGTCAGAAAAAATATACAATGCCCTATTCTTCTCTGTTTTAAAGTATATAGACGAACTCCATATGCTCCCTCATGTAAAATACCGAAATTCTAATTTTACACGAATCGAAAAAAATCTAAATAATATCTAGGTGCCCCAAAGTTAAAAGAAAATGGCTCTGAATATAGTCTATTAGAAAAAATATACAATGCCCTATTCTACTCTGTTTTGGAGTGTATACACCAACTCCATATGCTCTCTCATATAAAATACAAAAATTTTATATTTAAGCGATTCAAAGAAAATATAAGTATAATCTAGGCACCCCAATGTTAAAAATAAAATTGCGCTGAATATAATCTGTCAGAAAAAATATACAATGCCTTATTCTACTCTGTATTGGAGTATATACACCATCTCCATATGCTCTCTCATGTAAATACAGAAATTCTATATTTAAGTGAATCAAAAAAAATCTAAATATTATCTAGGCACCCCAATGTTAAAAGCAAAATTTCTCTGAATATAATCTGTCAGATAAAATATACAATGCCCTTTACTACTCTGTTTTGGAGTATATACACCAACTCAATATGCTCTCTCAGGTAAAATACCGAAATTTTAATTTTACGTGAATTGAAAAAAATCTAAATTATATCTAGGCACCAAAAGTTAAAAGAAAATGGCTCTGAATATAGTCTGTTAAAAAATACACAATGCTTTATTTTACTCTGTTTTGGAGTATATACACCAACTCAGTATGCTCTCTCATGTAAAATACCGAAATTCTAATTTTACGTGAATCAAAAAAATTCTAAATAATATCTAGGCGCCACAAACTTAAAAGAAAATGGCTCTAAATATAGTGTGTCAGAGAGAATATACATTACTTATTCTACTTTGTTTTGGAGTATATACACCAACTTCATATGCTCTCTCATGTAAAATATCGAAATTCTAATTTTACCCGAATCAAAAAAACCTAAATATTATCTTGACACCCCAATGTTAAAAACAAAATTGCTCTGAATATAATCTGTCAGAAAAAATATACAATGCCCTATTTTACTCTGTTTTGGAGTATATACACCAACTCAATATGCTGTCTCTTCTAAAATACGGAAATTCTAATTATATGCGAATCGAAAATATTCCATATAATATCTAGGCGCCCCAAAGTTAAAAGAAAATGGCTCTTAATATAGACTGGTAGAAAAAATATACAATGCCTTATTCTACTGTGTTTTGCAGTATATAAACCAACTCAGTATGCTCTCTCATGTAAAATAACGAAATTCTAATTTTACATGAATCGAAAGAAATCTAAATAATATCTAGGGGCCCCAAAGTTAAAAGAAAATGGCACTGAATATAGTATGTTAGAAAAAATATAAAATGTTTTATTCTACTCTGTTTATGAGTATATACACCAACTTCGTGTACTCTCTCATGTAAAATACAGAAATTCTAATTTTACCAGAATAGTTAAAATCTAAATATTACCTAGGCACCCCAATGTTTAAAACAAAATTTCTCTGTATATGATCTGTCAGAAAAAATATACAATGCCCTATTCTACTCTGTTTTCGAGTATATACACCAACTCCACATGCTCTCTCATGTAAAAAACAGAAATTCTATATTTAAGCGAATCGAACAAAATCTAAATATTATCTACGCACCCCAACGTTAAAAGCAAAAATGCTGTAAATATATTCGGTCAAAAAAATATACAATGCTCGTTTCTACTCGGTTTTGTAGTATATACACCAACTCAATTTGCTGTCACATGTAAAATACAGAAATTCTAATTTTACCCGAATCAAAAAAAATCTAAATATTATCTAGGCACCCCAATGTTAAAAGCAAAATTGCTCTGAATATAATCTGTCAAAAAAATGTGCAATGCCTTATTTTACTCTGTTTTGGGGTATATACACAAACTCAATATGCTCTTTCATGTAAAATACGGAAATTCTAATTCTACGCGAATCAAAAAAAATCTAAATAATACCTAGGCGCCCAAAGTTAATAGAAAATGGCTCTTAATATAGACTGTTAGATAAAATATACAATGCCTTATATTACTCAGTTTTGGGGTATATACACCAACTCAGTATGCTCTCTGATGTAAAATACCGAAATTCTAATTATACTCAAATCGGAAAAAATCTAAATAATATCTAGGCACCCAAATGTTGATAAAAAATGGCTCTGAATATAATCTGTCAGAAAAAATATACCATGCCGTTTCTACTCTGTTTTGGAGTACATATACCAACTCAGAATGCTCTCTCATGTAAAATACCAAAATTATAAATTTACGTTAATCAAAGGAAATTTAAATATTATCTAGGCACCCCAATGTTAATAGCAAAACTGCTCTGAATATAAAATGTCAGAAAAAATATACAATGCCCTTTTCTACTTTGTTTTGGAGTATATACACTAACTCAATATGCTCTCTCATGTAAAATACAGAAATTCTAAATTCACTCGAATTGAAAAAAATCTAAATATTAATTTGGCATCCCGATGTTAAAAGCAAAATTTCTCGGAATATTATCTGTTAGAAATAATACACAATGCCCTATTCTACTCTGTTTTGGAGTATATACACCAACTCAGTATGCTCTCTCATATAAAATACAAAAATTCTAATTTTACGGAAATCGAAAAAAATCTAAATAATATCTAGGCGCCCCAAAGTTAAAAGAACTTGGCTCTGAATATAGTCTGTTAGAAAAAATATACAATGTCTTATTCTACTCTGTTTTGTTGTATATACATCAACTCAGGATGCTCTCTCATGTAAAACAGAGAAATACTAATTTTACCCTATTCGAAAAAATGTAAATATTATCTATGCAACACAATGTTAAAAACAAAATTGCTCTGAATATAATCTGTCAGAAAAAATATACAACGACCCATTTTACTCTTTTTTGGAGTATATACAGCAACTCAATATGCTCTCTCAAGTAAAATACAGAAATTCTATATTTAAGCGAATTGAAAAAAATCTAAATATTATCTATGCACCCCATGTTAAAAACAAAATTGCTCTGAATATAATCTGTCAGAGAAAATATACAATACCCTATTCTACTCTGTTTTGGGGTATATACACCAACTTCATATGGTCTCTCATGTAAAATACAGAAATTCTATATTTCAGCAAATCGAAAAATATCTAAATATTATCTAGGCACTCCAATGTTAAAAGCAAAATTGCTCTGAATAAAATCTTTCAGAGAAAATACAAAATGCCATTTTCTACTCTGTTTTGTATTATATAAACCAACTCAATATGCTCTTTTATGTAAAATAACGAAACTAAAATTTTACCCGAATTGAAAAAATCTAAAAATTTTGTAGGCACGCCAATGTTAAAAACAAAATTGCTCTGAATATAATCTGTCAGAAAAAATGTACAATTCTACTCTGTTTTGGAGTATATACACCAACTAAGTATGCTCTCTCATGTAAAATACCGAAATTCGAAATTTACGTGAATAGAAAAAAATCTAAATATTATCTAGGAACTTCAATGTTAAAAACAATATTGCTCAGAATATAATCCGTCAGACAAACTATACAATGCCCTATTCTACTCTGTTTTTGAGTATATACACCAACTCCATATGGTCTCTCATGTAAAATACAGAAATTCTACATTTAAGCGAATCGAAAATAATCTAGATATTATCTAGGCACCTCAATGTTAAAAGCAAAATTTCTCTGAATATAAACTGTCAGAAAAAATATACAATGCCCTATTCTACTATGTTTTGGAGTATATACACCAACTCCATATGCTATCTCATGTAAAATACAGAAATTCTATATTTAAGGAAAACAAAAAATATCTAAATATTTTCTAGGCACCCCAATGTAAATAGCAAAATTTATCTGAATATAAACTGTCAGAAAAAATACCCAACTGCATTTTCTACTTTGTTTTTTAGTATATACACAAACTAAATATGCTCTCTCATGTAAAATTCCGAAATTCTAATTTTATGTGAATCGAAAAAAATCTAAATAGTATCTAGGCACCTCAAAGTTTAAAGAAAATGGCTCTTAATATAGTCTGTTAGAGAAAATATACAATGCCTTATTCTACTCTTCTTTGGAGTATATACACCAACTCAGTATGCTCTTTCATGTAAAATACAGAAATTGTATATTTAAGCGAATCGAATCAAATCTAAATATTATCTAGGCACCCGTATGTTAAAAGCAAAATGCCTCTGAATATAATCTGTCATAAAAAATATACAATGCCCTTTTCTACTCTGTTTTTTGTATATACACCAACTCAATATGCTCTCTCAGGTAAAATACAGAAATTCTAATTTTAGCCGAATTGAAAAAATCCAAACATTATGTAGGCACCCCAATGTTAAAAACAAAATTGCTCTGAATATAATCTGTCAGAAAAAATATACAATGCCCTATTCCACTCTTCTTTGGTGTATATACAGAAACTCCATATGCTCTCTCATGTAAAATACCGAAATTCTAATTTTACGCGAATTGAAAAAAATCTAAATAATATCTAGGCGCCACAACGTTCCAAAAAAATAGCTCTGAATATAGTCTGTTAGAAAAAATAGACAATGCATTATTCTACTTTGTTTTGGAATATATAAACTAACTCCATATGCTCTCTCCTGTAAAATACAAAAATTCTAATTCTACCCGAATCGAAAAAATATAAATATTGTCTAGGCACCACAATATTAATAACAAAATTGCTCTGAATATAATCTGTCAGAAAAAATATACAATGCCATATTCTACTCTGTTTTGGAGTATATAAACCAACTCCATATGCTCTCTCATGTAAAATACAGAAATTCTATATTTAAGGGAATCGAAAAAAATCTAAATATTATCCTGGCAGCCCAATGTTAAAAACAAATTGCTCTGAATATCATCTGGCAGAAAAAATATACAACGCCCTTTTGTACTCTGTTTTGTTGTATATACAGCAACACATTATGGCCTGTCATGTAAAATACAAAAATTCTAATTTTACCCTAATCGAAAAAATCTAAATATTATTTAGGAAACCCAATGTTAAAAACAAAATATCTCTGAATATAATCTGTCAGAGAAAAATATACAATGCACTATTCTACTCTGTTTTGGAGTATATACACCAACTCCATATGCTCCATCATGTAAAATACAGAAATTCTATATTTAAGCGAATCAAAAACGATTTAAATATTATCTAAGCACCCCAATGTTAAAAACAAAATTGCTCTGAATATAATCTGGGAGAAAAAATATACAATGACCTATTCTACTCTGTTTTGGAGTATATACACCAACTCAGTATGCTCTCTCATGTTAAATACCGAAATTCTAATTTTACGTGAATCGAAAAAAATCTAAATATTATCTAGGCACTTCAATGATAAAAACAAAATTGCTCTGAATATAATCTGTCAGAAAAAATATACAATGCCCTATTCTAATCTGTTTTGGAGTATATACAGCAACTCTATATGCTCTCTAATGTAATATACAGAAATTCTAATTTTACGCAAATCGAAAAAAATCTAAATAATATATAGGCGCCCCAACGTTCAACAAATTGGCTCTGAATATAGACTGTTAGAAAAAATATACAATGCCTTAGTCGACTTTGTTTTGGAGTACATACACCAACTCAATATGCTCTCTCATGTAAAATACAGAAATGCTAACTCTATCAGAATCGAATACATATAAATACTCTCTACGCACCCCAATGTTAAAAACAAAATTGCTCTGAATATAATCTATCCCAAAAAATATACAATGCCCTATTCTACTTTGTGTTAAAGTATATGCACCAACTCCATATGCTCTCTCATGTAAAATACAGAAATTCTATATATAAGGGAATCGAAAAATCTAAATATTATCTAGGCACCCCAATGTTAAAAGCAAAATTGCTCTGAATATAATATGTCAGAAAAAATATACAATGCCCTTTTCTACTTTGTTTCGTAGTATATACACCAACTCAATATGTTCTCTCATGTAAAATACAGAAACTCTAATTTTACCCGAATCGAAAAAATCTAAATATTATCTCGGCACCCCAATGTTAAAATCAAAATTGCTCTGAATATAATTTGTCAGAAAAAATATGCAATGCCCTATTCTACTCTATTTTTGAGTATGTACACCAACTCAGTATGCTCTCTCATGTAAAATACTGTAATTCAAATTTTACGTGATTTGAAAAAAATCTAAATATTATCTAGGCACCCCAATGTTAAAAGCAAAATTGCTCTGAATATAATCTGTCAGAAAAATATACAGTGTCCTATTCTACTCTGTTTTGGAGTATATACACCAACTCCATAGGCTCTCTCATGTAAAATACAGAAATTCTAATTTTACAAGAATCGAAAGAATCCAAATAATATCTAGGCGCCTCGAAGTTAAAAGAAAATGTCTCTTAATATAGTCTGTTAGAAAAAATATACAATGCCTTATCCTACTCTGTTTTGGAGTATATACACCAACTCAGTATGCTCTCTCATGTAAAATACAGAAATTCTAATTTTACGTGAATCGAAAAAAATATAAATATTATCTAGGCACCCCAATGTTAAAAAAAATTGCTCTGAATATAATCAGTTAGAAAAAATATACAATGCAGTATTCTACTCTGTTTTAAAGTATATACACCAACTCCATATGCTCTATCATGTAAAATACAGAAATTCTATATTGAAGTGAATCGAAAAAAATGTAAATATTATCTCGGCATGCCAATGTTAAAAACAAAATTGCTCTGAATATAATCTGTCAGAAAAAATATACAATGTCCTATTCTACTCTGTTTTGGAGTATATACACCAAATCCATATGCTCTATCATCTAAAATACAGAAATTCCATATTTAAGCAAATCGAAAAAAATCTATATATCATCTAGGCACCAAAATGTTAAAATCAAAATTAATCTGAATATAATGTGTCAGAAAAAATAAACAATCTCCTATTCTACTCTGTTTTTCAGTATGTACACCAACTCAGTGTGCTCTCTCATGTAAAATACAGAAATTCTAATTTTACGTGAATCGAAAAAAATGTAAATATTATCTAGGCACCCCAATGTTAAAAGGAAAATTGCTCTGAATATAATCTGTCAGAAAAAATATACATTGTCCGATTCTACTCTGTTTTGGAGTATATAAACGAGGTCCATATGCTCTCTCATTTATAATACAGAAATACTAATTTTACGCGAATCGAACAAAGTCTAAATAATATCTAGGCGCAAAAAATTTAAAAGAAAATGGCTCTTAATATAGTCTGTTAGAGAAAATATACACTCCCTTACTCTACTCTGTTTTGGAGTATATACACCAACTCAGTATGCTCTCTTATGTAAAATACAGAAATTCTAATTTTACCCGAATCGAAGAAATCTAAATATTATTTAGTCAACCCAATGTTAAAAACAAAATTGCTCTGAATATAATCTGTCAGAAAAAATATAGAACGCCCTATTCTACTCTGTTTTGGAGTATATACACCGACTCCATATGCTCTCTCATCTAAAATACAGAAATTCCATATTTAAGTGAATCGAAAAATATCTAAATATTACCTAGGCACCCCAATGATAAAAGCAAAATTGCTCTGAATATAATCTGTCAGAAAAAATACACAATGCCATTTTCTACTGTGCTTTGTAGTATATACACCAACTCAATATGCTCTGATATGTAAAACACAGAAATTCAAATTTTATATGAATCGAAATTGTCTAAATATTATGTAGGCACGTCAATGTTAAAAACAAAATTGCTCTGAATATAATCTTTCAGAAAAAATATACAATGCCCTATTCTACTCCGTTTTGGAGTATATATACCAACTCAGCATTCTTTCTCATGTAAAATACCGAAATTCTAATTTTACCCGAATCGAAAAAATCAAAATATTATGTAGGCAACGCAATGTTACAAACAAAATTGCTCTGGATATAATCTGTCAGAAAAAATATTCAATTTTCTATTCTACTCTGTTTTGGAGTATATACACCAACTCAGTATGCTCTCTCATGTAAAATACCGAAATTCTAATTATACGTGTATCAAAAAAAATCTAAATATTATCTAGGCACTTCAATGTTAAAAAGAAAATTGCTCTGAATATAAGCTTTCAGAAAAAATATACAATGCCCTATTCTACTCTGTTTTGGAGTATATACAGCAACTCAATATGCTCTCTCATGTAAAATACCGAAATTCCAATTTTACACAAATCAAAATAAATCTAAATAATATCTAGGCGCCCCAAAGTAAAAAGAAAATGGTTCTAAATATAGTCTGTAAGAAAAAATATTCAATGTTTTATTCTTCTCTGTTTTCGAGTATATACACCAACTCCATATGGTCTCTCAAGTAAAATATAGAAATTCTATATTTAAGCAAATTGAAAAAATTCTAGATAGTATCTAGGCACCCCAATGTAAAAAGCAAAATTGCTCCTAATATAATCTGTCAGATAAAATATACAATGCCCTTTACTTCTCTTCTTTGTAGTATATACACAAACTCAATATGCTCTCTCATGTAAAATACAAAAATTCTAATTCTACCCAAATCGAAAAAATCTAAATATTATCTAGGCAACCCAGTGTTAGAAAAAAATTGCTATGAATATCATCCGTCAGAAAAAATATACAATGCCCTATTCTACTTTGTTTTGGAGTATATACACCAACTCTCTATGCTCTCTCATGTAAAATACAGAAATTTTATATTTAAGCAAATCAAAAAAATCTAAATATTATCTAGGCACCGCAATGTTAAAAACAAAATCGCTCTGAATATAATCTGTCAGAAGAAATACACAATGCCCTATTCTACTCTGTTTTGGAGTATATACACCAACTCAGTATGCTCTCTCATGTAAAATACAGAAATTATTTATGCGAAACAAAAAAAATCTAAATATAATCTAGGCACCCCAATGTTAAAAGCAAACTTGCTCTGAATATAATCTGTCAGAAAAAATATACAATACCCTTTTCTACTCTGTTTTGGAGTATATACACCAACTCAGTATGCTCTCTTATGTAAAATACAGAAATTCTAATTTTACCCGAATCGAAGAAATCTAAATATTATTTAGTCAACCCAATGTTAAAAACAAAATTTGTCTGAATATAATCTGTCAGAAAAAATATAGAATGCCCTATTCTACTCTGTTTTGGAGTATATACATCGACTCCATATGCTCTCTAAAGTAAAATACAGAAATTCTATATTTAAGTGAATCGAAAAATATCTAAATATTACCTAGGCACCCCAATGTTAAAAGCAAAATTGCTCTGAATATAATCTGTCAGAATAAAAAACACAATGCCATTTTCTACTGTGCTTTGTAGTATATACACCAACTCAATATGCTCTGATATGTAAAATACAGAAATTCAAATTTTATCTGAATCGAAATAATCTAAATATTATTTAGGCAAGTCATTGTTAAAAACAAAATTGCTCTGAATATAATTTTTCAGAAAAAATATGCTATGACCTATTCTACTCTGTTTTGGAGTATATAAACCAACTCAGTACGCTCTCTCATGTAAAATACCGAAATTCTAATTTTACCCGAATCGAGAAAATCTAAATATTATCTAGGCACCTCAGTGTTAAAAAAAATTGCTCCGAATATAATCTCTCAGAGAAAATATACAATGCACCATTCTACTCTGTTTTGGAGTATATACACCAACTCCACATTCTCTCTTATTTAAAATACAGAAATTCTATATTTAGGCGAATCGAAAAAAATCTAAATATTATCTAGGCACCCCAAAGTTAAAAAAAAAATCGATCTGAATATAATCTGTCAGAAAAATATACAATGTTCTATTCTACTCTGTTTTGGAGTATATACACCTACTCCATATGCTCTCTCATGTAAAATACAGAAATTCTATATTTAAGCAAATCGAAAATAATCGAAATATTATCTAGGCAACCCAATGTTAAAAAAAAATTGCTCTGATAGTAATCTGTGAGAAAAAATATACAATGCTTTTTTCTACTCTGTTTTGTAGTATATACACCAACTCAGTATGCTCTCTCATGTAAATTACAGAAATTCTAATTTTACGTGAATCAAAAAAATCTCAATATTATCTAGGCACCCCAATGGTAAAAACAAAATTTCTCTGAATATAATCTGTCAGAAAAAATATACAATGCTTTATTCTACTCTGTTTTAAAGTATATACACCAACTCCATATGCTCTCTCATGTAAAATAGAGAAATTGTATATTTAACCGAATCGAAAAAATTCTAGATAGTATCTAGGCACCACAATGTGAAAAGCAAAATTGCTCCTAATATAATCTGTCATATAAAATATACAATGCCCTTTACTTCTCTGTTTTGTAGTATATACACGAACTCAATATACTCTGACATGTAAAATACAGAAATTCTAATTCCACCCGAATCGAAAAATTCAAATATTTATGTAGGCACCCCAATGTTTAAAATAAAATTGCTCTGAATATAATCTGTCAGAAATAATATAAAATGCCCTATTCTACTGTGTTTTGGAGAATATACACCAACTCCATATGCTTTCTCATGTAAAATACAGAAATTCTAATTTTACCCGAATCGAAAACATCTAAATATTACCTAGGCACCCCAATGTAAAAAACAAAATTGCTCTGAATATAATTAGTCAGAAAAAATAAACAATGCCCTATTCTACTCTGTTTTGGAGTATATACACCAACTCAGTATGCTCTGTCATGTAAAATACAGAAATTCTAATTTTACGTGAATCGAGAAAAATCTAAATATTGTCTATGCACCCCGATGTTAAAAGTAAAATTGCTATGAATATAATCTGTCAGAAAAAATATACAATGCCCGATTCTACTCTGTTTTGGAGTATATACACCAACTCCATATGCTCTCTCATGTAAAATACAGAAATTCAAATTTTACGTGAATTGAAATATATCTAAATAATATCTAGGTGCCCCAAAGTTAAAAGAAATTGGCTCTGAATATAGTCTGTTGGAAAAAATATACAATGCCTTTTTCTAGTCGGTATTGGAGTATATACAACATCTCAGTAGGCTGTCTTATGTAAAATACAGCAATTCTAATTTTACGTGAATCAAAAAAAATCTAAATATTATCTAGGCACCCCAATGTTTAAAACAAAATTGCTCTGAATATAAACTGTCAGAAAAAATATACAATGCCCTGTTCTAATCTGTTTTAAATTTTATACACCAACTCCATATGCTCTCTCATGTAAAATACAGAAATTCTAATTTTACTTGAATCGAAAAAATCTAAATATTATCTAGGCTCCTCAGTGTTAAAAAAAATTGCTCTGAATATAATCTCTCAGAGAAAATATACAATGCCCTATTCTACTCTGTTTTGGAGTATATATACCAACTCAACATTCTCTCTCATGTAAAATACAGAAATTCTATATTTAAGCGAATTGAAAAAAAATCTAAATATTATGTAGGCACTCCAAAGTTAAAAACCAAATCGATCTGAATATAATCTGTCAGAAAAAAATATACAATGCCCTATTCTACTCTGTTTTGAAGTATATACACCAACTCCATATGCTCTCTCATGTAAAATACAGAAATTCTATATTAAAGCAAATCGAAAAACATCGAGATATTATCTAGGCAACCCAAAGTTAAAAGAAAATGGCTCTGAATATAGTCTGTTAGAAAAATATACAATGCCTTATTCTACTCTGTTTTGGAGTATATACTCCAACTCAGTATGCTCTCTCATGTAAAATACAGAAATTCTAATTTTACCCGAATCGATATAATCTAAATATTATCTAGGCAACCCAATGTTAAAAGCAATATTGCTCTAAATATAATCTGTCAAAAAAATATACAATGCCGTTTTCTACTCTATTTTGTAGTATAGGCACCAACAGAATATGCTCTCTCATGTAAAATACAGAAATTCTAATTTTACGTAATTCAAAAAAATCGAAATATTATCTAGGCAACCCAAAGTTAAAAACAAAATTGCTCTGAATATAATCTGTCACAATAATTATACAATGCCCTATTCTACTCGGTTTTAGAGTATATACAGCAATTCAGTATGCTTTCTCATGTAAAATACAGAAATTCTATATTTAAGCAAATCGAAAAAAATCTAAATATTATCTAGGCACCCCAATGTTAAAAGCAAAATTGCTCAAAATATAATCTGTCAGAAAACATATACAATGCCCTTTTCTACTCTGTTTTGTAGTGTATACACCAACTCAATATGCTCTCTCATGTAAAATACAGAAATTCTAAATTTACCCGAACCGAAGAAATCTAAATATTATCTAGGCACCCCAATGTTAAAAACAAAAATTCTCTGAATATAGTCTGTCAGAAAAAATATACAATGCCATTTTCTACTCTGATTTGGAGTATATACAACAATTCAATATGCTCTCTCATAGAAAATACCGAAATTCTAATTTTAGGTGAATCAAAGAAAATATAAATAATATCTAGGCGTTCCAAAGTTAAAAGAAAATGGCTCTGAATATAGTCTGTTAGAGAAAATATACAATGTTTTATTATACTCTGTTTTGGAGTATATACACCAACCAAATATGTTCTCTCATGTAAAATACAGAATTTCTAATTTTACTTGAATTGAAAAAAATCTAAATATTATCTAGGCACCACAATGTTAAAAGCAAAATTGCTCTGGATATAATCTCTCAGAAACAATATACAATTACTTATTCTAATCTGTTTTGGAGTATATACAGCAACTCAGTATGCTCTCTCATGTAAAATACAGAAATTATAATTTTACCCGAATCGAAAAAATCTAAATACTATCTAGGCACCCCAATGTTAAAAACAAAATTCCTCGGAATATAATCTGTCATAAAAAATATACAATGCCCTATTCTACTTTTTTCTGGAGTATATACACCAACTCAATATGCTCTCTCATGTAAAATATAGAAATTCTATATTTAAGCAAATTGAAAAAAATATAAATATTATCTAGGGACCCCAATGTAAAAAGCAAAATTCCTCTGAATATAATCTGTCAGAAAAAATATACAATGTTCTTTTCTACTCTGTTTTGGAGTTTATACACCAACTCAATATGCTCTCTCATGTAAAATAACGAAATTCTAAATTTCCGTGAATCAAAAAAAAAATCTAAATAATATCTAGGCGCCCCAAAGCTAAAAGAAAAGGGCTCTGAATATAATCTGCTAGAAAAAATATACAATGCCTTATTCTACTCTGTTATTGGGTAAATACACCAACTCAGAATGATCTCTCATGTAAATAGAGAAATTCTACTTTTACCCGAATCAAAAAAATCTAAATATTATCTCGGCACCCGAATGTTAAAAACAAAATTGCTCTGAATATAATCTGTCAGAGAAAATATACAATGCCCTATTCTCTGTTTTGTAGTATATACACCAACTCAACTCAATATGCTCTCTCATGTAAAATACAGAAATTCTAATTTTACCCGAATCGAGAAAATCTAAATATTATCTAGGCTTCCCAATGTTAAAAACAAGATTGCTCTAAATATATTCTGTAAGAGAAAATATACAATGCCGTATTCTACTCTGTTTTGGAGTATATACACAAACTCAATATGCTCTCTCATGTAAAATATCGAAATTCTAAGTTTACGCGAATCAAAGAAAATCTAAATAATATCTATGCACCCCATAGGTAAAAGAACATGGCTCTAAATATAGTCTGTTAGAAAAAATATACAATGCCTTATTCTGTTTTTTTTTTTGGAGTATATACACTAACTCAGTATCCTCTCTCATGTAAAATACAGAAATTCAAATTTTACCCGAATCGAAAATATCTAAACATTATCTGGGCACACCAATGTTAAAAACAAAATTGGTTTGAATATAATCTGTCAGAAAAAATATACAATGCCCTATTCTACTCTGTTTTGGAGTATATACACCCACACAATTTGCTCTCTCATATAAAATACAGAAATTCAAATTTTACCCAAATTGAAAAAATCTAAATATTATGAAGGCACCCCAATGCTAAATACAAAATTGCTCTGAATATAATCTGTCAGAAAAAATATACAATGCCATATTCTACTCTTTTTTGAAGTATATACACTAACTCCATATGATCTCTCATGTAAAATACAGAAATTCTATATTTAGGTAAATCAAAAAAAAAACCTAAATATTATCTAGGCACCCCAATGTTAAAAGCAAAATTGCTCTGAATATAATCTGCCAGAAAAAATATACAGTGCCCTTTTCTACTCTGTTTTAGAGTATATACACCAACTCAATATGCTCTCGCATGTAAAATATCGAAATTCTAATTTTACACGAATCCAAAAATATCTAAATAATACCTATGCACCCCAAAGTTAAAAGAAAATGGCTCTGACTATAGTCCATTAGAAAAAATAAACGATGCCTTATTCTACTCTGTTTTAAAGTACATACACCAACTCATTATGCTCTCTCATGTGAAATACCGAAATTCTAATTTTACGTGAATCGAAAAAAATCTAAATATTATCTAGGCACCCCTACGTTAAAACCAAAATTTCTCTCAATATATTCTGTCATAAAAAATACACAATGCCCTTTTCTACTCTGGTTTTTAGTATATACTGCAACTCAATATGCCCTCACATGTAAAATACAGAAATTCTAATTTTACGCCAATCAAAAAAATCTAAATAATATCTAGGCGCCCCAAAGGTAAAAGAAAATAGCTCTGAATATAGCCTGTCAGAAAAAATATACAATTCCCTATTCTACTCTGTTTTGGAGTATATACACCAACTCCATATGCTCTCTCATGTAAAAGAGCGAAATTTTAATTTTACGCAAATAGAAAAAAATCTAAATAGTATCGAGGCGCCCCAAAGTTAAAAGAAAATGGGTCTGACTATAGTCTGTTACAAAAAATAAACAATGCCTTATTCAACTCTGTTTTGGAGTACATACACCAACTCAGTATGCTCTCTCATGTAAAATACAGAAATTCTAACTTTACGTGAATTGAAAAAAATCTAAATATTATCTAGGCACCGCAATGTTAAAAGTAAAATTGCTCTGAATCTAATCTGTCAGAAAAAATATATAATGCCCTTTTCTACTCTGTTTTGGAGTATATATACCAACTCAATATGCTCTCTCATGTAAAATACGGAAATTCTAATTCTCCGTGAATCGAACTAAGTTATATCTATCCGTTCCAAAGTTAAAAGAAAATGGCGCTGAATATAGTCTGTTAGAAAAAATATACAATGCCTTATTCTACTCTGTTTTGGAGTATATACACCAACTCAGTATGCTCTCTCATGTAAAATACCGAAATTCTAAATTTACGTGAATCAAAAAAAATCTAAATAGTATCTAGGCACTCCAATGTTAAAAACAAAATTGCTCTGAATATATTCTGTCAGAAAAAATATGCAGTGCCTGATTGTACTCTGTTTTGGAGTATATACACCAACTCCATATGCTCTTTCATGTAAAACAGAGAAATTCTATATTTAAGGGAATTGAAAAAAATCTAAATATTATCTAGGCACCCCAATGTTGAAAGCAAAATTGCTCTGAAAATAATCTGTCAAAAAAATATACAATTCTCTATTCTACTCTGTTTTGTAGTATATACGCCAACTCGATATGCTCTCTCGTGTAAAATACCGAAATTCTAAATTTACGTGAATCGAAAAAAATCTAAATATTATCTAGGCACCCCAATGTTAAAAGCAAAATTGCTCTGAATATAACATGTCACAAAAAAATACAACGCTTTTTTCTACTCTGTTTTTGAGTACATACACCAACTCAGTATGCTCTCTCATGTAAAACACCGAAATTCTAATTTTACGTGAATCGAAAAATAACTAAATATTATCAGGGCACCCCAATAATAAAAGCAAAATTGCTCTTAATATAATCGGTCAGAGAAAATATATAATGCCCTATTCTACACTGTTTTGGAGTATATACACCAACTCAATATGCTCTCTCATGTAAAATACCGAAATTCTAATTTTACGCGAATAGAAAAAAATCTAAATAATATCTAGGCACCCCAAATTTAAAATAAAATGCCTATGAATATAGTCTGTTAGAAAAAATATACAAGGCCTTCTTCTCCTCTGTTTTGGAGTAAATACACCAACTCCGTATGCTCTCACATGTAAAATACAGAAATTTAATTTTACCAGAATCGAATAAATCTAAATATTATCTAGGCACCCCAATGTTAAAAACAATATTGCTCTGAATATAATCTGTGAGAACGAATATACAATGCCCTATTCTACTCTGTTTTGGATTATATATACCAACTACATACGGTCTCTAATGGAAAATACAGAAATTCTAATTTTACGAGAATCAAAATAAATCTGAATAATATCTAGGCACACCAAAGTTAAACGAAAATGGCTCTGAATATAGTCAGTTAGAAAAAATATAGAATGCTTTATTCTTCTCTATTTTAGAGTATATACACCAACTGCATATGCTCTCTCATGTAAAATACAGAAATTCTATATTTAAGCGAATCGAAAAAATCTAAATATTATCTGGGCACCCCAATGTTAAAAACAAAATTTCTCTGAATATAATTTGTCAGAAAAAATATACAAGGCCCTTTTCTACTCTGTTTTAAAGTATATACATCAACTCCATAAGCTCTCATGTAAAATACAGAAATTCTATATTTAAGTGAATTGAATAAAATCTAAATATTATCTAGGCACCCCAAAGTTAAAAACAAAATTGTGCTGAATATAATCTGTCAGAGAAAATATACAATGCCCTATTTTACTCTGTTTTGGAGTATATACACTAACTACATATGGTCCCTGATGTAAAATACAGAAATTCTAATTTTACGAGAATCGAAATAAATCTGAATAATATCTAGGCACCACAAAGCTAAACAAAAATGGCTCTGAATATAGTCAGTTAGAAAAAGTATAGAATGTTTTATTCTACTATGTTTTGGAGTATATACACCAACTCAGTATGCTCTCTCGTGTAAAATACAGAAATTCAAATTTTACCCGAATCGAAATAATGTAAATATAATCTAGGCACCCCAATTTTAAAAACAAAATTGCTCTGATTATAAACTGTCAGAAAAAATATACAATGCCCTATTCTACTTTGTTTTTGAGTATATACACCAACTCTACCTGCTCTCTAATGTAAAATACACAAATTCTATATTTCAGTGAATCAAAAAAATCTAAATATTATCTAGGCACCCCAATGTTAAAAGCAAAATTGCTCTGAATATAATCTGTCATAAAAAATATACAATTCCCTTTCTACATTGTTTTGGAGTATATACAACAAATCAATATGCTCTCTCATGTAAAATACCGAAATTCTAATTTTACAAGAATCGAAAATAATCTAAATAATATCTAGGCGCCCCACAGTTGAAAGACAATGGCTCTGAATATATTCTGTTAGAAAAAATATACAATGCCTTATTCTACTATGTTTTGGTGTATATACACCAACTCAATATGCGCTCTCATGTAAAACACCAAAATTCTAATTATACGTGAATCGAAAAAAATCTAAATATTATCTAGGCACCCCAATGTAAAAGCAAAATTGCTCTGAATAGAATCTGTCAGAAAAAATATACAATGCCCTTTTCTACTACGTTTTGGAGTATATACACCAACTCCATATGCTCTCTCATGTAAAATACAGAAATTCAATATTTCAGCAAATCAAAAAAAATCTAAATATTATCTATGCACCCTATGTTCAAAAGAAAATTGCTCTGAATATTATCTGTCAGAAAAAATATACAATGCCCTATTCTACTTTGTTTTGGAGTATATATACCAAATTTATATGCTGTCTCATGTAAAATACAGAAATTCTATATATAAGCAAATCCAAAAAAATCTAAATATTATCTAGGCACCCCAATGATAAAAGCAAAATTCCTCTGAATATAATCTGTCACAAAAAATATACAATGCCCTTTTCTACTACGTTTTGGAGTAAATACACCAACGCCGTATACTCTCATGTAAAATACAGAAATACTAATTTTACCAGAATCGAAAAAATCTAAATATTATCTTGGCACCCCAATGTTAAAAACAAAATTGCTTTGAATATAACCTGTCAGAAAAAATATACAATGCCCTATTGTACTCTGTTTTGGAGTATATACACCAACTCCATACGCTCTCTCATGTAAAATACAGAAATTCTATATTTAAGCGAATCAAAAAAATCTAAATATTATCTAGGCACCCCAATGTTAAAAACAAATTTGCTCTGAATATAATTTGTCAGAAAAATATACAATGCTCTTTTCTACTCTGTTTTGGAGTATATACACCAACTCCATAAGCTCTCTCATATAAAATACAGAAATTCGATATTTAAGCGAATCGAAAATAATCTAAATATTATCAATGCACTTCAATGTTAGAAACAAAATTGCTCTTAATACAATCTGTCAGAAAAAATACACAATGCCCTATTTTACTCTGTTTTGGAGTATATACACCAACTCCATATGCACTCTCATGTAAAATATAGAAGTTCTATATTTATGCAAATCGAAAAAATCTAAATATAATCTAGGCACTCCAAAGTTAAAAGCAAAATTGCTCTGAATATAATCTGTCAGAAAAAATATACAATGCCTTTTTCTACTCTGCTTTGGAGTATATACATTAAATCAATATGCTTTCTCACGTAAAATACCGAAATTCTACTTTTACGCGAATCGAAAAAAATCTAAATGATATCTAGGCGCCCCAAAGTTAAACGAAAATGGGTATGAATATAGTCTGTTAGAAAAAATATACAATGCCTTATTCTACTTTGTTTTGGAGTAAATACACCAACTCCGTATGCTCTCTCATGTAAAATACAGAAATTTAATTTTACCCGAATCGAAAAAATCTAAATATTATCTAGGCACCCCAATGTTAAAAATAAAATATCTCTGAATACAATCTGTCATATTATATTCAAAAAAATATAAAATGCCCTTTTCTACTGTGTTTTGGAGTATATACACCAACTCAATAAGCTCTCTCATGTAAAATACAGAAATTCTACATTTAATCGAATCGAAAAAAATCTAAATATTATCTAGGCACCCCAATGTTAAAAACAAAATTGCTCCGAATATACTTTGTCAGAAAAAATATACAATGCCCTTTTCTACTCTATTTTGGAGTATATACACCAACTAAATATGATCTCTCATGTAAAATACCGAAATTCTAATATTACGTGTATCGAAAAAAATTGAAATAATATCTAAGCGCCCCAAAATTAAAAGAAAATGGCTCTGAATATAGTCTCTTAGAGAAAATATAATTTGTCAGAAAACATATAAAATGCCCTTTTCTACTCTGTTTTGAAGTATATACACCAACTCCATATGCTCTCTTATGAAAAATACAGAAATTCTATATTTAAACGAATTGAAAAAGATCTAAATATTATCTAGGCACCCCAATGTTAAAATCAAAATTACACTGAATATAATGTATCAGTAAAAATATTCAATGTACTTTTCTACTATGTTTTTGAGTATATACACCAACTCAATATGCTCTCTCAGGTAAAATACCGAAATTTTAATTTTACATGAATCGAAAAAAATATAAATATTATCTAGGCACCCCAATGTTAAAAACAAAATTGCTCTGAATATAATATGTAAGAAAAAATATACAATGCCCTGTTCTACTCTGTTTGGGAGTATCTACACCAAATCAATATGCTCTCTCATGTAAAATACAGAAATTCTATATCTAGCGAATCGAAAAACATCTAAATGTTATCTAGGCGCCCGAATGTTAAAAGCAAAATTGCTCTGAATATAATCGTTCAAAAAAAATATACAATGCCCTTTTCTACTTTTTGTTGGAGTATATACACCAACTGAGTATGCTCTCTCATGTAAAATACCAAAATTCTAATTTTATGCGAA
This sequence comes from Callithrix jacchus, assembly GCF_049354715.1. NCBI lineage: Eukaryota > Metazoa > Chordata > Mammalia > Primates > Cebidae > Callithrix > Callithrix jacchus. Next base: position 220,356,670 of record NC_133502.1, on the reverse strand, counting down.
TCGAAAAATCTCTAAATATTATCTAGGCACCCGAATGTTAAAAGCAAAATTGCTCTGAATATAATCGTTCAGGAAAAATATACAATGCCCTTTTCTACTCTGTTTTGGAGTATATACAACAACTCAATATGCTCTCTCATGTAAAATACCGAAATTCTAAGTTTACGCGCATCGAAAAAAATCTAAATGATATCTAGGCGCCCCTAAGTTAAAAGAAAATTGCTCTGAATATACTCTGTTAGTAAAAATATACAATGCCTTATTCTACTATGTTTTAGAGTATATACCCCAACTCAGTATGCTCTCTCATGTAAAATAACGAAATTCTAATTTTAAGTGAATCAAAAAAATCTGAATATTATCTAGGCACCCCACTGTTAAAAACAAAATTTCTCTGAATATAATCTGTCATAAAAAATATACAATGCCCTATTCTACTCTGTTTTGGAGTATATACACCAACTCCATAAGCTCTCTCATGTAAAATAAAGAAATTCTATATTTAAGCGAATCCAAAAAAACTAAATATTACCTAGACACCCCAATGTTAAATACAAAATTGCTCTGAATATATTCTGTCAGAAAAAATATACAGTGCCTTATTCTACTCTGTTTTGGAGTATGTAAACCAACTCCATATGCTCTCTCATGTAAAATACAGAAATTCTATATTTAAGTGAATCAAAAATAATCTAAATATGATCTAGGAACCCCAATGTTAAAAGCAAAATTTCTCTAAATATAATCTGTCAGAAAAAATATAAAATGAAATTTTCTACCCTGTTTTGGAGTACATAAACCAACTAAATATGCTCTCTTATGTAAAATACAGCAATTCAATATTTAAGCGAATCGAAAAAAATCTACATATTATTTAGGAACCCCAATGTTGAAAGCAAAATTCCTCTGAATATAATCTGTCAGATAAAATATAAAATAACTTTTCTACTCTGTTTTGGAGTATATACACCAACTCAGTATGCTCTCTCATATAAAATACAAAAATTCTAATTTTACGTGAATCGAAAAAATCTAAATATTATATCGGCACACCAATGTTATAAGCAAGATTGCTCTGACTATAATCTGTCAGAAAAAATATACAATGCCCTATTCTACTCTGTTTTTGAGTATATACACCAACTGCATATGCTCTATCATGTAAGATACAGAAATTCTATATTTAAGCGAATCGAAAAAAATCTAAAAATTATATAGGCACCCCAATGTTATAAGCAAAATTGCTCTGAATTTAATCTGTCAGAAAAAATATACAATGTTCTTTTATACTCTGTTTTGTAGTATATACACCAACTCAATATGCAATCTCATGTAAAATACAGTAATTCTAATTTTACCTGATTCGAAAAAATCTAAATATTACCTAGGCACCCAAATGTTAAAACAAAATTTCTCTGAATATTATCTGTCAGAAAAAATATGCAGTGCCCCATTTTACTCTGTTTTGGAGTATATACACCAACTCAGTATGCTCTCTCAGGTAAAATACCGAAATTCTAATTTTACGTGAATCGAAAAAACTCTAAATAATATCTAGGCTCACCAAAGTTAAAAGAAAATGAATCTGAATATATTCTGTTAGAAAAAATATACAGTGCCTTTTTCTACTATGTTTTAGAGTATATACACCAACTGTGTATGCTCTCTCACGTAAAATACCGAAATTCTAATTTTACGTGAATTGAAAAATATCTAAATATTATCTAGGCATGCGAATGTTAAAAGGAAAATTGCTCTGAATGTAATCGGTCAGAAAAAATATACACTGCCCTTTTCTACCCTTTTTTCGAATATATACACCAACTCAATATGCTATCTCATGTAAAATATGGAAATTCTAATTTTACTTGAATCGAATAAAATCTAAATAATGTCTATCGCCCCAAAGTTAAAAGAAAATGGCTCTGAATATACTCTGTTAGGAAAAATATACAATGCCCTTTTCTACTCTGTTTTGGAGTATATACACCAAATCCATATGCTCTCCCATGTAAAATACAGAAATTCTATATTTAAGCGAATAAAAAAAATCTAAAATATATCTAGGCGCCCCAAAGTTAAAAGAAAATGGCTCTGAATATAGTCTCTTAAAGAAAGTACACAATGCCTTATTCCACTCTGTTTTGTAGTATATACACCAAATCAGTATGCTCTCTCATGTAAAATAAAGAAATTCTAATTTTAACCGAATCAAAAAAGTTAAAAAATCTAAATATTATCTAGGCATCCCAATGTTAAAAGCAAAATTGCTCTGAATATAATATATCAGAAAAAACGTACAATGCCATTTTCTACTCTGTTTTGTAATATATACACCAACTCAATATGCTCTCTCATGTAAAATAACAAAATTTTAATTTTACACGATTCGAAAAAATTCTAAATAATATCTAGGTGTCTCAAGGTTAAAAGAAAATGGCTCTGAATATAGTCTGTTAGAAAAAATATACAATGCCTTATTCTACTCTGTTTTGGGATATATACACCAACTCAGTATGCTCTCTCATTTAAAATACCGAAATTCTAAATTTACGTGAATAGAAAATAATCTAAATTTTATCTATGTACCCCAATGTTAAAATAAAAATTGCTCTGAATATAATCTGTCAGAAAAAATATACAATGCCCTATTCTACTCTGTTTTGGAGTATATACACCAACCCAATATGCTCTCTCATGTAAAATAGAGAAATTCTAATTTTACCAGAATCCAAAATATCTAAATATTATCTAGGACCCCCAGGGTTAAAAACAAAATTGCTCTGAATACATTCTGTTAGAAAATATATACAATGCCCTATTCAACTCTGTTTTGGAATATATACACCAACTCAGTATTCTCTCTCTCATGTAAAATACCGAAATTCTAATTTTACGTGAATCGATAAAAATATAAATATTATCTAGGCACTATAATGTTAAAAGCAAAATTGCTCTGAATATATTCTGTCAGAAAAAATATACAATGCCCTTTTCTACTCTGTTTTAAAGTGTATACACCAACTCAATATGCTCTTTCATGTAAAATACCGAAATTCTAATTTTACGAGAATGGAAATAATCTAAATATCTAAGTGCCTGAAAGTTAAAAGAAAATGGCTCTAAATATAGTCTGTTAGTAAAACATACAATGCCTAATTCTACTCCGTTTGGAAGTATATACACCAACTCAGTATGCTCTCTCATGTAAAATACAGGAATTCTAATTTTACCCAAATCGAAAAAATCTAAATATTATCTCGGCACCCCAATGTTAAAAACAAAATTGCTCTCAATATAATCTGTCAGAAAAAATATACAATGCCCTATTCTACTATATTTTGGAATGTATACACCAACTCCATAGCTCTCTCATGTAAAATAAATTCTAATTTTACTCGAATTGAAAAAATCTAAATATTGTCTAGGCACCCCAATGTTAAAAACCAAAATGCTGTGAATATAATCTGTCACAAAAAATATACAATGCCTTATTCTACTCTGTTTTGGAGTATATACACCAACTCAGTATGCTCTCTCTTGTAAAATACCGAAATTCTATATTTACGTGAATCGAAAAAAATCTAAATACTATCTAGGTGCCCCAAAGTTAAAAGAAAATAGCTCTGAATATAATCTGTCAGAAAAAATATACAATGCCCTATTCTACTCTGTTTTGGATTATATAAACCAACTCAGTATGCTCTCTCATGTAAAATACAGAAATTCTGTATTTAAGCGAATCGAAAAAAATCTAAATAATATCTAGGTGCCCCGAAGTTAAAACTAAATGGCTCTGAATATAGTCTGTTAGAAAAAATATACAATGCACTATTCTCTGTTTTGTAGTATATACACAAACTCAACTCAATATGCTCTCTCATGTAAAATACAGAAATTCTAATTTTACCCGAATCGAAAAAATCTAAATATTATCTAGGCTTCCCAATGTTAAAAACAAGATTGCTCTTAATATATTCTGTCAGAGAAAATATACAGTGCCCTATTCTCTATTTTGTAGTATATATACCAATTCAACTCAATATGCTCTCCCATGTAAAATACAGAAATTCTAATTTTAACTGAATGGAAAATATCTAAATATTATCTACGCTCCCCAATGTTAAAAGCAATATTGCTCTTAATATAATCTGTGAGAAAAAATATACAATGCCTTTTTCTACTCTCTTTTTTAGTATATACACAAACTGAATATGCTCTCTCATGTAAAATAATGAAATTCTAATTTTACACGAATCGAAATAAATCTAAATAATACCAAGATGCACCAAAGTTAAAAGAAAATGCCTCTGAATATAGTCTGTTAGAAAACATATACAATGCCTTATTCTACTCTGTTTTGGAGTATGTACACCAACTCAGTATGCTCTCTCATGTAAAATACAGAATTCTAATTTTACCCGAATCGAACAAATCTAAATATTATCTAGGTCAACCACGTTAAAAAAAAATTGCTCTGAATATAATCTGTGAGAAAAAATATACAACGACCTTTTCTACTCTCTTTTGTACTATGTACACTAACTCAATTCGCTCTCTCATGTAAAATACAGAAATTCCAATTATACACAAATCAAAAAAAAAATCTAAATAATATCTAGGCCACCCAAAGTTAAAAAAAAAAGTCTCTGAATATAGTCTGTTAGAAAAAATATACAATACCTTATTCTACTCTGTTTTGGAGTATATACACCAACTCAGTATGCTCTCTCATGTAAAATACCGAAATTCTAATTTTACGTGAATCGATAAAAATATAAATAATATCATGGTGCCGCAAATTTAAAAGAAAATGGCTCTGAATATAATCTGTTAGAAAACATATACAATGCCAAATTATAATTTGCTTTGGAGTATATACACTAACTCAGTATCCTCTCTCATGTAAAATACAGAAATTCTAATTTTACCCAAATCGAAAATACTTAAATATTATCAAGGCACCCCAATGTTAAAAACAAAATTGCTCTGAGTATAATCTGTCAGAAAAAATATGCAATGCCATACTCTCTGTTTTGTAGTATATACCCAATCTCAACACAATATGGTCTCTCATGTAAACTACAAAAAATCTAATTTTACCAGAATTCATAATATCTAAATATTATCTAGGCCTCCCAGTGTTAAAAACAACATTGCTCTGAATATATTCTGTTAGAAAAAATATACAAGGCACTATTCAACTTTGTTTTGGAGTATATACACCAACTCAGTATGCTCTCTCATGTAAAATACCGAAATTCTAATTTTACGTGAATCGATAAAAATATAAATATTATCTAGGCACTACAATGTTAAAAGCAAAATTGCTCTGAATATATTCTGTCAGAAAAAATATACAATGCCCTTTTCTACTCTGTTTTGGAGTGTATACACCAACTCAATATGCTCTCTCATGTAAAATACCAAAATTCTAATTTTACGAGAATGGAAAACAATCTAAATATCTAAGCGCCCGAAAGTTAAAAGAAAATGGCTCTAAATATAGTCTGTTAGGAAAACATACAATGCCTAATTCTACTCCGTTTTGGAGTATATACACCAACTTAGTATGCTCTCTCATGTAAAATACAGGAATTCTAATTTTACCCGAATCGAAAAAATCTAAATATAATCTAGGTACCCCAATGTTAAAAACAAAATTGCTCTGAATATAATCTGTCAGAAAAAATATACAATGCCTTTTTCTACTCTGTTTTGAAGTATATAAACCAACTCAATATGCTCTCTCATGTAAAATACCGAAATTCTAATTTTACACGAATAGAAAAAGTTCTAAATAATAACTAGGCGCCCAAAAGTTAAAAGAAAATGTCTCTGAATATAGTCTGTTAGAAAAAATATGCAATGCCTTATTCTACTCTGTTTTGGAGTATATACACCAACTTAGTTTGCTCTCAGATGTAAAATACCGAAATTCTAATTTTACGTGAATCAAAAAAAAATCTAAATAATATCTAGGCTCCCCACAGTTAAAAGAAAATGGCTGCGAATATAGTCTGTTAGAAAAAATATACAATGCGTTATTCTACTTCGTTTTAAAGTATATACTCCAACTCAGTATGCTCTCTCATGTAAAATACCGAAATTCAAATTTTACGTGAATCGAAAAAATTATAATATTATCTAGGCACCAAAATGTTAAAAACATAATTGCTCTGAATATAATCTGACAGAAAATATATACAATGCCTTTTCTACTGTGTTTTGCAGTATATACACCAACTCAATATGCTCTCTCATGTAAAATATCGAAATTTTAATTTTACGCAAATTGAAGAAAATCTAAATAATATCTAGTCGCCCCAAAGTTAAAAGACGATAGCTCTGAATGTAGTTTGTTATAATAAATATACAATGACTTATTCTACTCTGTTTTGGAGTATATACACAAACTCTGTATTCTCTCTCATGTAAAATACCGAAATTCAAATTTTACGCGAATCAAAAAAAATCTAAATAATATCTAGGAGTCCCAAAGGTAAAAGAAAATGGCTCTGAATATAGTCTGATAGAAAAAATATACAATGCCTTATTTTATGCTGTTTTGGAGTATATACACCAACTCAGTATGCTCTCTCAAATAAAATACAGAAATTTTAATTTTACCCGAATCGACAATATTTAAATATTATCTAGGCACCCCAATGCTAAAAACAAAATTGCTCTGAATATAATCTGTCAGAAAAAATATACAATGCCGTATTATACTTTTTTTTGGAGTATATACACCAACTCCATATGCTCTCTCATTTAAAATACAGAAATTCAAATTTTACCCGAATCGAAAAAATCTAAATATTATCTCGGCACCCCAATGTTAAAAACAAAATTGCTCTGAATTTAAGCTGTCAGAAAGAATATACAATGCCCTATTCTACTATTTTTTGGAATGTATACAACAACTCCATATGCTCTCTCATGTAAAATAAAGAAATTTTAATTTTACTCGAATTGAAAAAATCTAAATATTGTCTAGGCTCCCCAATGTTACAAACCAAAATGCTCTGAATATAATCTGTCACAAAAAATATACAATGCCTTATTCTACTCTGTTTTGGAGTATATACATTAACTCAGTATGCTCCCTCTTGTAAAATACTGAAATTCTAAATTTACGTGATTCGAAAAAAATCTAAATACTATCTAGGCACCCCAAAGTTAAAAGAAAATAGCTCTGAATATAGTCTGTCAGAAAAAATATACAATGCCCTATTCTACTCTGTTTTGGACTATATAGACCAACTCAGTATGCTCTATCATGTAAAATACCGAAATTCTATATTTAAGAAATCGAAAAAAATCTAAATATCATCTAGGTACCCCAACGTTTAAAAAAAATTGCTCTGAATATAATCTGTCAGAAAAAATATACAATGCCCTTTTCTACTCTGTTTTAAAATATATACACCCACTCAATACGCTCTCTCATGTAAAATTCCGAAATTCTAAATTTACGTGAATCGAAAAAATTCTAAATATTATCTAGGCGCCCAAAAGTAAAAAGAAAATGGCTCTGAATATAGTCTCTTAGAAAAAATATACAATGCCTTATTCTACTCTGTTTGGGAGTATATACACGAACTCAGTATGCTCTCTCATGTAAAATACAGAAATTCTAATTTTACATGAATCGAAAAATATCTAAATATTATCTAGGCACCCCAATGTTAAAAGCAAATTGGCCCTGAATATAGTCTGTCAGAAAAAATATACAAGGCCCTGTTCTTCTCTGTTTTGGAGTATATACACCACCTCAATATGCTCTCTCATGTAAAATACAGAAATTCAAATTTTACCCGAATCGAAAAATATAAATATTATCTAAGCTCCCCAATGTTAAAAACTAAATTGCTCTTAATATAATCTGTGAGAAATAATAAACAATGCCCTTTTCTCCTCTCTTTTTTAGTATATACACAAACTGAATATGCTCTCTCATGTAAAATAACGAAATTCTAATTTTACATGAATCGAAATAAATCTAAATAATATCAAGGCGCACCTAAGTTAAAAGAAAATGCCTCTGAATATAGTCTGTTAGAAAACATATACAATCCCTTATTCTACTCTGTTTTGGACTATATATATCAACACAGTATGCTCTCTCATGTAAAATACAGACAATCTAATTTTACCCGAATCGAAAAAATATAAATATTATGTAGGCTCTCCAACGTTAAAATAAAAATGCTCTGAATATAATCTGTGATAAAAAATATACAATGACCTTTTCTACTCTCTTTTGTACTATATACACCAACTCAATTCGCTCTCTCATGTAAAATACAGAAATTCAAATTTTACACGAATCAAAAAAATTCTAAATAATATCTAGGCCACCCAAAGTTAAAAAAAAGTCTCTGAATATAGTCTGTTAGAGAAAATATACAATGCGTTATTCTACTCTGTTTTGGAGTATATACACCAACTCAGAATGCTCTGTCATGTAAAATACCGAAATTCTAATTTTACGCGGATCCAAAAAAATGTAAAAAGTATCTTGGTGCCACAAATTTAAAAGAAAATGGTTATGAATATAGTCTGTTAGAAAACATATACAATGCCTTATTCTACTTTGTTTTGGAGTATATACACTAACTCAGTATCCTCTCTCATTTAAAATACAGATATTCTAACTTTACCCAAATCGAAAATACTTAAATATAATCTAGGCACCCCAATGTTAAAAAGAAAATTGCTCTGAGTATAATCTGTCAGAAAATATATGCAATGACCTACCCTCTGTTTTGTAGTATATACACAATCTCAACTGAATATGCTCTCTCATGTAAAATACAGAAATTCTAATTTTAACCGAACCGAAAAAATATAAATATTATCTAGGCTCCCCAATGTTAAAAACAAGATTGCTCTTAATATATTCTGTCAGAGAAAATATACAATGCCGTATTCTACTTCGTTTTGGAATATATACACAAACTAAATATGCTCTCTCATGTAAAATACCGAAATTCTAAGTTTACGTGAATCAAAGAAAATCTAAATAATATCTAGGCGCCCGAAAAGTAAAAGAAAATGGCTATAAATATAGTCTGTTAGAAAAAATATACAATGCCTTATTCTACTCTGTTTTGGAGTATATACACCAACTCAGTATGCTCTCTCATGTAAAATACAGAAATTATAATTTTACCCGAATCAAAAAAATCTAAATATTATCTAGGCACTCCAATGTTAAAAACAAAATTGCTCTGAATATAATCTGTCAGAATAAATATACAATGCCCTATTCTACTTTTTTCTGGAGTATATACACCAACTCCATATGCTCTCTCATGTAAAATACAGAAATTCTATATTTAAGCAAATTGAAAAAAATCTAAATATTATCTAGGCACCCCAATGTTAAAAGCAAAATTGCTCTGAATATAATCGGCCAGAAAAAATATACATTGCCCTTTTCTACTTTTTTTTGGAGTATATACAGAAACTCAATATGCTCTGTCATGTAAAATACTGAAATTCTAATTTTACGCGAATCCAAAAAAAATCTAAATAATATCTTGGTGCCAGAAATTTAAAAGAAAAGGGCTCTTAATATAATCTGTTAGAAAAAATATACAATGCCTTATTCTACTCTGTTATTGGGTAAATACACCAACTCAGAATGATCTCTCATGTAAAATACAGAATTTCTAATTTTACCCGAATCAAAAAAATCTAAATATTATCTCAGCACCCGAATGTTAAAAACAAAATTGCTCTGAATATAATCTGTCAGAGAAAATATACAATGCCCTATTCTCTGTTTTGTAGTATATACACCAACTCAACTCAATATGCTCTCTCATGTCAAATACAGAAATTCTAATTTTACCCCAATCGAAAAAATCTAAATATTATCTAGGCTTCCCAATGTTAAAAACAGGATTGCTCTTAATATATTCTTTCAGAGAAAATATAAAATGCCGTATTCTACTCTGTTTTGGAGTATATACACCAACTCAATATGCTCTCTCATGTAAAATACCGAAATTCTAAATTTACGCGAATCGAAGAAAATATAATTAATATCTAGGAGCAACAAAGATAAAAGAAAATGGCTCTAAAAATAGTCTGTTAAAAAATATACAATGCCTTATTCTGTTTTGTTTTGGAGTATATACAAAAACTCAGTATCCTCTCTCATGTAAAATACAGAAATTCAAATTTTACCTGAATCGAAAAAATCTAAATATTATCTAGGCACCCCAATGTTAAAAACAAAATTGCTCTGAGTATCATCTGTCACAAAAAGTACACAATGCCCTATTCTACTCATTTTTGAAGTATAAACACCAACTCAATATGCTGTCTTATGTAAAATAAAGAAATTCTATATTTAAGTGAATCGAAAATAAACCTAAATATTATCTAGGCACTCCAATGTTAGAAAAAAATTGCTCTGAATATAATGTCAGAAAAAAATATACAATGCCTAATTCTACTCTGTTTTGGAGTATATAGAAAACTCCATAAGCTCTCTCATGTAAAATACAGAAATTCTATATTTAATCAAATTGAAAAAAATCTAAATATCATCTAGGCACCCCAATGTTAAAAGCAAAATTGTTCTGAATATAATCTGTCATAAAAATATACAATGCCGTTTTCTACTCTGTTTTGGAGTATATACACCAACTCAGTATGCTCTCTCATGTAAAATACCGAAATTCAAATTTTACGTGATTCGAAAATAATCTAAATATTATCTAGGCACCCCAATGATAAAAGAAAATGGCTCCGAATATAGTCTGTTAGAAAAAATATACAATGCCTTATTCTACTCTGTTATGGAGTGTATACACCAACTCAACTCTGTATGATTTTTCATGTAAAATAACGAAATTCTAATTTTACGCGAATCGAAGAAAATCTAAATAATATCTAGGCGCCCCAAAAATAAAATAAAATGGCGCTGAATATAGTCTGTTAGAAAAAAATATACAATGCCCTATTCTACTCTGTTTTGGAGTATATACACCAACACAGTTTGCTCTCTCATATAAAATACAGAAATTCAAATTTTACCCAAATTGAAAATATCTAAATATTACATAGGCATCCCAATGCTAAAAACAAAATTTTTCTGAATATAATCTGTCAGAATAAATACACAATGCCCTATTCTACTCTTTTTTGAAGTATATACACCAACTCCATATGCTCTGTCATGTAAAATACAGAAATTCTATATTTAGGTGAATCGAAAAAAAACCTAAATATTATCTAGGCACCCCAATGTTAAAAGCAAAATTGCTCTGAATGTAATCAGTCATAAAAACTATACAATGCCCTATTCTACTCTATTCTGGAGTATATACACCAACTCAATATGCTCTCTCATGTAAAATATCGAAATTCTAAATTTACGTGAATCAAAAAAAATCTAAATAATATCTATGCGCCCCAATGTTAAAAGAAAATGGCTCTGACTATAGTCTGTTACAAAAAATAAACAATGCCTTATTCTACTCTGTTTTGGAGTACATACACCAACACAGTATGCTCTCTCATGTAAAATACCGAAATTCTAATTTTACGCGAATCGAAAAAAATCTAAATAGTATCTATGCGCCCCAAAGTTAAAAGAAAATGGATCTGAATACAGTCTGTTAGAAAAAATATACAATGCCTTTTTCTACTCTGTTTTGAAGTATATACACCAACTCAGTATGCTCTCTCAGGTAAAATACCGAAATTGTAATTTTACGTGAATCGAAAAAAATCTAAATATTATCTAGGCACCCCTATGTTTAAACCAAAATTGCTCTCAATATAATCTGTCAGAAAAAATACACAATGCCCTTTTCTACTCTGTTTTTTAGTATATACAGCAACTCAATATTCTCTCTCATGTAAAATACCGAAATTCTAATTTTACGCCAATCAAAAAAAATCTAAATAATATCTAGGCGCCCCAAAGTTAAAAGAAAATAGCTCTGAATATAGTCTGTCAGAAAAAATATACAATGCCCTATTCTACTCTGTTTTGGAGTATATACACCAACTCCATATGCTCTCTCATGTAAAATACAGAAATACTATATTTAAGCAAATAGAAAAAAATCTAAATAATATCTAGGCACCCCAATGTTAAAAGCAAAATTGCTCTGAATATAGTCTGTCAAAAAAAATATACAATGCCCTAGTCTAACCCTATTTGGAGTATATAAACCAACTCCATGTGCTCTCTCATGTAAAATACAAATATTCTATATTTAAGCGAAGTGAAAAAAATTTAATATCATCTAGGCACCCCAATAATAAAAGCAAAATTTCTCTGAATATAATCTTTCATAAAAAATAAACAATGCCCTTTTCAACTCTGTTTTGGAGTACATACACCAACTCAATATGCTATCTCATGTAAAATACCAAATTTCTAATTTTATGCGAATCCAAGAAAATCTATTTAATATCTAGGCTCTCCAAAGTTAAAAGAAAATGGCTCTGACTATTGTCTGTTAAAAAATATATAAAATGCCTTATTCTACTCTGTTTTGGAGTATATACACCAACTTAGTATGCTCTCCCATGTAAAATACAGAAATTCTAATTTTACCTGAATCGAAAAAATCTAAATATTATCTAGGCACCTCAATGTTAAAAACAAAATTGCTCTGAGTATAATCTGTCATAAAATATATACAATGCCCTATTTTACTTTTTTCTGGAGTATATACACCAACTCCATATGCTCTCTCATGTAAAATGCAGAAATTCTATATTTAAGCAAATTGAAGAAAATCTAAATGTCATCTAGGCACCACCATGTTAAAAGGAAAATTGCTCTGAATATAATCTGTCAGAAAAAATATACAATGTTCTTTTCTACTCTGTTTTTTAGTATATACACAAACTCAATATGCTCTCTCATGTAAAATACCAAAATTCTAATTTTATGTGAATGAAAAAAAATCTAAATAATATCTAGGCGACCCAGAGTTAAAAGAAAAAGACTCTGAATATAATCTGTTAGGAAAAACATACAATGCGTTTTCTACTCTGTTATGGAGTATATACACCAACTCAGAATGATCTCTCATGTAAAATAGAGAAATTCTATTTTACCCGAATCAAAAAAATCTAAATGTTATCTCGGCACCCCAATATTAAAAACAAAATTGCTCTGAGTATAATCTGTCACAAAAAATACACAATGCCCTATTCTACTAATTTTTGGAGTATAAACACCAACTCCATATGCCCTCTCATGTAAAATACAGAAATTCTATATTTAAGTGAATCGAAAAAAAACCTAAATATTATCTAGGCACTCCAATGTTTAAAACAAAATTGCTCTGAATATAATCTGTCATAAAAAATATACAATGCCCTATTCTACTCTGTTTTCGAGTATATACACAAACTCAGTATGCTCTCTCATGTAAAATACCGAAATTCTAATTTTACGCGAATCGAAGAAAAACTAAATAATATCTAGGCGCCCTAAAGTTATAAGAAAATGGCTCTGAATATAGTCTGTTAGAAAAAATATACAATGCCTTATTCTACTCTCTTTTGGAGTATATACACCAACTCAGTATGCTCTCTCATGTAAAATACAGAAATTCTAATTTTACCCGAATTGGAAAAAATCTAAATATTATCTATGCACCCCAATGTTAAAAGCAAAATTGCTCTGAATATTATCTGTCAAAAAAAATATACAATGCCCTTTTTTACTCTGTTTTGTAGTATATACACAAACTCAATATGCTCTCTCGTGTAAAATACCCAAATTCTAATTTTACACGAATCGAAGAAAATCTAAATAATATCTAGGCATGCCAATGTTCAAAGCAAAATTGCTCTGAATATAATCTATCAGAAAAAATATACAATGCCCTATTCTACTCTATTTTGTAGTATATACACCAACTCAGTATGCTCTCTCATGTAAAATACCGAAATCCTAATTTTACGTGAAACGAAAAAAATCTAAATATTATCTAGGCACCGCAATGATAATAGTAAAATTGCTCTAATTATACTCTGTCAGAAAAAATATATAATGCCCTTTTCTACTCCATTTTGGAGTATATACAAACTCAATATGCTCTCTCATGTAAAATACCGAAATTCTAATTTTACGCGAATCGAAAAAAATCTAAATCATATCTAGGTGCCCCAAATCTAAAAGAAAATGGCTATGAATATAGTGTGTTAGAAAAAAATATACAATGCCTTATTCTAATCTTTTTTGGAGTATATACACCAACTCTGTGTGCTCTCTCATGTAAAGTACAGAAATTCTACTTTTACCCGAATCGAAAAATATCTAAGTATTATCTTGGCACTCAAATGTTAATAACAAAATTGCTCTGAATGTAATCTGTCAGAAAATATATACAATGTCCTATTCTACTCTGTTTTGGAGTATATGAACCAATTGAATATGCTCTCTCATGTAAAATACAGAAATTCTATATTTAAGCAAATCGAAAGAAATCTAAATATTATCTAGGCACCCCAATGTTAAAAGCAAAATGGCTCTGAATATAATCTGTCAGAATAAAAATACAATGCCCTTTTCTACTCTGTTTTGGAGTGTATACACCAACTGCATATTCTCTCTCATGTAAAATACAGAAATTCTATATTAAAACGAATCAAAAAAATCTAAATATTATCTAGAAACCCCAATGTTAAAAGCAAAATTGCTCTGAATATGATCTGTCAGAAAAAATATACAATGCCTTTTTCGACTCTGTTTTGTAGTATATACACCAAATTAATATGGTCTCTCATGTAAAATACCGAAATTCTAATTTTACGCAAATCAAAAAAAATCTAAATAATTTCTAGGACCCCAAAGTTAAAAGAAAATGGCTCCAAATATTGTTTGCTAGAGAAAATATACAATGTCTTATTCTACTCTGTTTTGGAAGAAATAAACCAACTCAGTATGCTCTCTCATGTAAAATACACAAATTCTAATTTTACCAGAATCCAAAAAATCTAAATAATATCTAGGCACCCAAAAGTTAAAAGAAAATGGCTCTGAATATCGTGTGTTAGAGAAAATATACAATGCCTTATTCTACTCTGTTTTGGAGTATATACACCAACTCAGTATGCTCTCTCATGTAAAATACAGAAATTCTAATTTTACCAGAATCAAAAAAATCTAAATATTATCTAGGCACCCCAATGTTAAAAACAAAATTGCTCTAAAGATAATCTGTTAGAAAAAATATACAATGCCCAATTCTACTGTGTTTTCGAGTATACACACCAACTCAGTATGCTTTCTCATGTAAAATACAGAAATTCTAATTTTACTTTAATCGAAAAAAATCTAAATATTATCTAGCCACCCCAATGTTAAAAGCAAAGTTTCTGTGAATATTATCTGTCAGAAAAAATATACAATGTTCTATTCTACTCTGTTTTGGAGTATATACACCAACTCAATATGCTCTCTCATGTAAAATACAGAAATTTTTTATTTAAGTGAATCAAAAAAAAATCTAAACAATATCTAGGCGCTCCAAAGTAAAAATAAAATGCCTCTGAATATAGTTTGTTATAAAAAATATACAATGCCTTATTCTACTCCCTTTTGAAGTATATACACCAACTCAGTACTCTCTCTCATGTAAAATACAGAAATTATAGTTTTACCCGAATCGAAAAAAATCTAAATATTATCTAGGCACCCAATGTTAAAAACAAAATTTCTCTGAATATAATCTGTCACAAAAAATATACAATGACCTATTCTACTCTGTTTTGGAGTATATACACTAACTCCATATGCTCTCTCATGTAAAATTCAGAAATTCAATATTTTACCGAATCGGAAAAAATCTAAATATTATCTAGGCACCTTAATGTTAAAAGCAAAATTGCTCTGAATATTATCTGTCAGGTAAAATATACAATGCCCTTTTTTACTCTGTTTTGTTGTATAAACACAAACTCAATATGTTCTCTCATGTAAAATACCCAAATTCTAAATTTTCTCAAATCCAAAAAAATCTAAATAATATCTAGGAACCCCACTCTTCAAAGCAAAATTGCTCTGAATATAATCTATCACAAAAAATATACAATGCCCTATTCTACTCTGTTTTGGAGTATATACACCAACTCAGTATGCTCTCTCATGTAAAATACCGAAATTCTAATTTTCCCCGAATCGAAAAAAATCTAAATAATATCTAGGTGCCCCAAAGTTAAAACAAAATGGCTCTGAATATAGTCTGTTAGAAAACATATACAATGCCCTATTCTACTCTTTTTTGGAGTATATACACCAACTCAGTATGCTCTCTCATGTAAAATTACGAAACTCTAATTTTACGTGCATCGAAAAAAATGTAAATATTATTTAGGCACCCCAATGTTAAAAGCAAAATTGCTCTGAATATAATCTGTCAGAAAAAATATACAATGACCTTTTCTACTCTGTTTTGGAGTATATACACCAACTCAATATGCTCTCTTGTATAATACTGAAATTCTAATTTTACGCAAATCGAAAAAAATCTAAATAATATCTAGGCGCCCCAAAGTTAAGGAAAATAGCTCTGAATGTAGTCTGTTAGATAAAATATACAATGCCTTATTCTACTCTGTTTTTTAGTATATAAACCAACTCAGTATGCTCTCTCGTGTAAAATAGTGAAAATCTAATTTTACCCGAATCGAAAAAAATCTAAATATTATCTAGGCACTTCTATGTTAAAAACAAAATTGCTCTGAATATAATCTGTCAAAAAAATATACAATGCCCTATATTACTCTGTTTTGAAGTATATAGCCCAACTCCATTTGCTCTCTTGTAAAATACAGAAATTCTATATTTAAGCGAATCGAAAGAAATCTAAATATTATCTAGACACCCCAATGTTAAAAGCAAAACTGCTCTGAATATAATCTGTCAGAAAAAATATACAATGCCCTATTCTACTCGGTTTTGTTGTATATACACCAACTCCATATGCTCTCTTAGGTAAAATACCAAAATTATAATTTTACGTGAATTGAAAAAAATTTAATAATATCTAGGCATCCCAAATTTAAAAGAAAATGGCTCTGAATATAGTCTGTTAGAAAAAATATACAATGCCTTATTGTACTGTGTGTTGGAGTATATACACCAACTCCATATGCTCTCACATGTAAAATACAGAAATTCTATATTTAAGAGTATCGAAAAAAATCTAAAAATTATATAGGGACTGCAATGTTAGAAGAAAAATTGCTCTGAATATAATCTGTCAGAAAAAATATACAATGCCATTTTCTACTCTGTTTTGTAGTATGTACCCCCACTTAGTATGCTCTCTCATGTAAAATAAAAAAATTTTAATTTTAACCGAATTGAAAAAATATAAATATTATCTAGGCACCCCAATGTTAAAAGCAAAATTGCTCTGAATATAATCTGTCAGAAAAAATAATACAATGCCCTATTCTACTCTGTTTTTGAGTACATACACCAAATCCATATGCTCTCACATGTAAAATACAGAAATTCTATATTTAAGCGAATCGAAAAAAATTTAAATATTATCTAGGCACCCTAAGGTTAAACACAAAATTGCTCCGAATATAATCTGTCAGAAAAAATATACAATGACTTTTTGTACTCTGTTTTGGAATACATACACCAACTCAGTATGCTCTCTCATGTAAAATACCGAAATTCAAATTTTACCTGAATCGAAAAAATCTAAATATTATCTAGGCACCCCAATGTTAAAAAAAAATGGCACTGAATATAATATGCCAGAAAAAATATGCAATGAACTATTCTACTCTGTTTTCAAGTATATACACCAACTCAACATGCTGGCTCATGTAATACACAGAAATTAAAATTTTAGCCAAATCAAAATAATCTAAATATAATCTAGGCACCCCAATGTTAAAAACAAAATTGCTCTGAATATAATCTTTAAAATAATATATAAAATGCCCTATTCTACCATGTTTTGGTGTATATACATCAACTCAGTGCTCTCTCTCATGTAAAAGATCGAAATTCTAATTTTACGTGAATCGAAAAAAATCTAAATGTTATCTAGGCACCACAATGTTAAAATCAAAATTGCTATGAATATAATCTGTCATACAAAATATACAGTGCCCTTTTCTACTCTGTATTGGAGTATATACACCAACTCAATATGCACTCTCATGTAAAATACTCAAATTCTAATTTTACGAGAATCAAAAAAAATCTAAATAATATCAATTCGCCCAAAAGTTAAAAGAAATGGCTCTGAATATAGTCTGTTAGAAGAAATATCCAATGCCTTACTCTACTATGTTTTGGAGGATATACACGAACTCACTATGCTCTGTCGTGTAAAATACAGAAATTCTAATTTTACCCGAATTCAAAAAATCTAAATATTATCTAGGCACCCCAATGTTAAAAACAAAATTGCTCTGAACATAATCTGTCAGAAAAAATATACAATTCAGTTTCCTACTTTCTTTTGGAGTATATACACCAACTCCATATGCTCTCTCATGTAAAATACCGAAATTCTAAATTTACGCTAATCAAAGGAAATATAAATATTATCGAGGCACCCCAATGGTAGTAGCAAAATTGCTATGAATATAATCTGTTAGAAAATATATACAATGCTTTTCCTACTCAGTTTTGGAGTATATACACCATCTCAATATGCTCTCTCATGTAAAATACCAAAATTCTAAATTTACGCGAATTGAAAAAAATCTCAATATTATCTAGGCACCCCAAGGTTAAAAGCAAAATTGCCGTGAATAAAATCCATAAGAAAAAATAAACAATTCCCTTTTCTACTCTGTTGTGGAGTATATACAACAACTCAATTTGCTCTCTCATGTAAAATATGGAAATTCTAATTTTACGTGAATTGTAACAAATCTAAATATTATCTAGGCATCCCAATGTTAAAAGAAAAATTGCTCGGAAGATAATCTGTCAGAAAAAATATACAATTCCTTATTCTACTCCGTTTTGGAGTACATAAACCAACTCAGTATGCCCTCTCATGTAAAATACAGAAATTCTAATTTTACCCGAATCGAAAAAATCCAAGTATTACCTAGGCACCCCAATGTTAAAAATAAATTGCTCTTAATATAATCAGTCAGAAAAAATTTTCCATGCCCTATTCTACTCTTTTCTGGAGTATATAAACCAACTCCATATGTTCTCTCATGAAAAATACAGAAATTCTATATTTAAGGGAATCAAAATAAATCTAAATATTATCTAGGCACTGAAATGTTAAAAACAATATTGATCTGAATATAATCTGTCAGAAAAAATATAAAATGCCTTATTCTACTCTGTGTTGGAGTATATACACCAACTCCATATGCTCTCTCATGTAAAATACATAAATTCTATATTTAAGCAAATCGAAAAATATCTAAACATTATCTAGGCACCCCAATGTAAAAAGAAAAATTGCCCTGAATATAATCTGTCAGAAAAAATATACAATGCTTTTTTCTACTCGGTTTTGTAGTATATACACCAACTCATTATGCTCTCTCATGTAAAATACAGAAATTCTAATTTTACCCGAATAGAAAAATCTAAATATTATCTAGGCACCACAATGTTAACAACAAAATTCCTCTGAATAAAATCTGTCATAAAAAATATACAATGCCCTTTTCTACTCTGTTTTGGAATATATAAACCAACTCAATATGCTCTATGATGTAAAATACCGAAATTCTAATTTGACGTGAATCAAAAAAAATCTAAACAATATCTAGGCGCCCCAAAGTTATAAGAAAATGGCTCTGAATAAAGTCTATTAGGGAAAATACACAACGCCTTATTCTACTCTGTTTTGGAGTATATAAACCAACTCAGTATGCTCTCTCATGTAAAATACAGAAATTCTAATTTTACCCGAATCGAAAAAATCTAAATATTATCTAGGGAACCCAATGTTAACAACAAAATTGCTCTGAATATAATCTGTCAGAAAAAATATACAATGCCCTATTCTACTTTGTTTTGGAGTATATACACCAATTCCACATGCTCTCTCATGAAAAATACAGAAATTGTATATTTAAGCAAAACGAAAAAAATCTAAATATTATCTAGGCACCCCAATGTTCCAAGCAAAATGGTTCTGAATATAATCTGTCACAAAAAATATACAATGCCTTTTTCTACTCTGTTTTGTAGTATATACAGCAACTCAATATAGTCTCTCATGTAAAATACAGAAAGTCTAATTTTACCCGAATAGAAAAAATATAAATATTATCTAGGCACCCCAATCTTAAAAACAAAATTTCTCTGAATATAATTTGTCAGAAAAAATACACAATGCCCTATTCTACTCTGTTATAAAGTATGTACAACAACTCAATTAGTTCTCTCATGTAAAATACCGAAATTCTCATTTGACGCAAATCGAAAAAAATCTAAATAATATCTAGGCGCCTGAAAGTTAAAAGAAAATGGCTCTAAATATAGTCTGTTAGAAAAGATATACAATGCCTTATTGTACTATGTTTTGGAGTTTATACACCAACTCTGTATGCTCTCTAATGTAAAATACCGAAATACAAATTTTACGTGAATCGAAAAAAATCTAAATATTATCTAGGCACCCCAATGTTGAAAACAAAATTGCTCTGAATATAATCTGTCAGAAAATATATACAATGCCGTATTCTATGCTGTTTTGGAGTATACATTCCAACTCCATAAGCTCTCTCATGTAATATACAGAAATTCTATATTTAAGTGAATCGAAAAAAATCTAAATATTATCTAGGCACCTTAATGGTAAAAGCAAAATTGCTCTTAATACAATCTGTCAGAAAAAATAAACAATGCCATTTTCTACTTTGTTTTGTAGTATATACACCAACTCTATATGCTCTCTCATGTAAAATACCGAAATTCTAATTTTACGCGAATCAAACAAAATCTAAATAATATCTAGGTGCCCCAAAGTTAAAAGAAAATGACTCTGAATATAGTCTGTTAGAAAAAATATACAATGCCTTATTCTACTCTCTTTTGGAGTATATACACCAACTCAGTATGCTCTCTCATGTAAAATAGAGAAATTTTAATTTTACCCGAATCTGAAAAATCTAAATATTATCTAGGCACACCAATTTTAAAAACAAAATTTCTATGATTATAATCTGTCAGAAAAAATATACAATTCTCAATTCTACTCTGTTTTGGAGTATATACACCAACTCCATATGCTCTCTAATGTAAAATACAGAAATTCAAAAATTAAGGAAATCGAAAAAATTCTAAATATTATCTAGGCACCCCAATGTTAAAAGCAAAATTGCTCTGAATATAGTCTGTCAAAAAAATATACAATGCCCTTTTCTACTCCATTTTGTAGTATATACAACAACTCAATATGCTCTCATGTAAAATACTGAAATTCTAATTTTACTTGAATCGAAAAAAATCTAAGTATTATCTAGGCACCCAAATGCTAACAATAAAATTGGTCTGAATATAATCTGTCAGAAAAAATATACAATGCCCTTTTCTACTCTGGGTTGGAGTATATACACCAACTCAATATGTTATCTCATGTAAAATTACGAAATTCTAATTTTAGGCGGATCGAAAAAGTCTAAATAATATCGAGGTGCCCCAAAGATAAAAGAATATGGCTCTGAATATAGTCTGTTAGAAAAAATATACAATGCCTTATTCTACTCTGTTTTGGAGTATATAATCAAACTCAATATGCTCTCTCATGTAAAATACAGAAATTCTAATTTTACCCGAATCGAAAAAATCTAAATATTATCTGGGCTCCCCAATGTTAAAAACAAAATTAATTTGATTATAATCTGTCAGAAAAAATATACAATGCCCTATTCTACTCTGTTTTGGAATATATACACCAACTCCATATGCTCTCTCATGTAAAATACAGAAATTTTATATTTAAGCGAATCAAAAAAGATCTAAATATTAACTAGGCACCCCAATATCAAAAGGAAAAGTGCTGTGAAATATTCTGTCAGAAAAAATATACAATTCCTTATTCTACATGTTTTCGGATTATATACACCAACTCAGTATGCTCTCTCATGTAAAATACAGAAATTCTAATTTTACTTTTCATAGAAAAAATCTAAATATTATCTAGGCACCCCAATGTTAAAAAAGAAAATTGCTCTGAATATAATCTGTCAGAAATAATATACGAGGCCCTTTTCTACTCTGTTTTGGAATATATAACCCAACCCAATATGCTCTCTTATGTAAAATACTGATATTCTAATTTGACGAAAATCAAAAATAATCTAAATAATATCTAGGCGCTCCAAAATTAAAAGAAAATAGTTCTCAAAATAGTGTGTTAGAAAAAAAATACAATATCTTATTCTAATATGTTTTGGAGTATATACACCGAGTATGCTCTCTCATGTAAAATACTGAAATTTTAAATTTACGTAAATCGAAAAAAGTCTAAATATTATCTAGGCAGCCCAATGTTAAAAGAAAAATTGCTCTGAAAATAATCTGTCAGAAAAAATATACAATGCCCTTTTCTACTCTGTTTTGTGGTATATACACCAACTCCATATTCTGTGTCATGTAAAATACAGAAATTCTAATTTTACCAACATCGAATAAATCTAAATATTATCTAGGCACCCCAACGTTAAAAACAAAATTGCTCTGAATATAATCTGTCAGAGAAAATATACAATGCCGTATTCTATGCTGTTTTGGAGTATATACACCACGTCCATTAGCTCTTTCATGTAAAATACAGAAATTCTATATTTAAGAAAATCGAAAAAAATCTAAATATTATCTATGCATCCAAATGTTGAAAGCAAAATTGTACTGAATATAATCTGTCAGAAAAAATAAACAATGCCCTTTTCTACTCTGTTATGTATTATATACACCAACTCAATATGCTCTCTCATGTAAAATACTGAAATTCTAATTTTTCTCGAATTGAAAAAAATTTAGATAATATTTAGGCGCCCCAAAGTTCAAAAAAAGACTCTGAATATAGTCTGATAGAAAAAATATACAATGCCTTATTCTACTCTGTTTTTAGGTATACACACCAATTCAGTATGCTCTCTCATGTAAAATATAGAAATTCTAATTTTACGTGAATCAAAAAAAATCTAAATATTATCTAGGCACCCCAATGTTAAAAGAAAATTGCTCTGAATATAATCTGTCAGAAAAAATATATAATGCCCTATTCTACTCTGTTTTGTATTATATACACCAACTCAATATGCTCTCTCATGTAAAATACCAAAATTCTAATTTTACATGAGTAAAAAAAAATCTAATTAATAGCTAGGCTACCCAAAGTTAAAAGAAAATGGCTCTGAATATAGTCTGTTAGAAAAGATATACAATGTCTTATTCTACACTGTTTTGGAGTATATACAACAACACTGTATGCTCTCTCATGTAAAATACCGAAATTCTAATTTTACGTGAATCGTAAAAAATCTAAATATTATCTAGGCACCGCAATGTTAAAAACAAAATTGCTCTGAATATAATCTGTCAGAAAATATATACAATGCCGTATTCTACTCTGTTTTGGAGTATATATTCCAACTCCATAAGCTCTCTCATGTAATATACAAAAATTCTATATTTAAGCGAATTGAAAAAAATCTAAATATTATCTAGGCACCCCAATGTTAAAAGCAAAATTGCTCTGAATATAGTCTGTCAGAAAAAGTAAACAATGCCCTTTTCTACTCTGTTTTGTTGTGTATAAAACAACTCAATATGCTCTCTCATGTAAAATACCGAAATTCTAAATTTACATGAATTGAGAAAAATGGAAATATTATCTAGGCGCCCGAATGTTAAAAGCAAAATTGCTCTAAACATAATCTGTCAGAAAAAATATACAATGCCCTTTTCTACTCTGTTTTGTAGTATATACACCAACACAATATGCTCTCTAATGTAAAATTCAGAAATTCTAATTTTACGCAAATCTAAAAAAATCTAAATAATATCTAGGTGCCCCAAAGTTAAAAGAAAATGGGTCTGAATATAGTCTGTTAGAAAAAATATACAATGCCTATTTTACTCGGTTTTGTAGTATATACACCAACTCAATATGCTCTCTTATGTAAAATACCGAAATTCTAATCTTGCCCGAATCGAAAAAATCTAAATATTATATAGGCACTCCAATGTTAAAAACAAAGTTTCTTTGAATATAATCTGTCAGTTAAAATATACAATGCACTATTCTACCCTGTTTTGGAGTATATACACCAACTCAGTATGCTCTCTCATGTAAAATACCGAAATTTTAATTTTACGTGATTCGAAAAAACGTAATATTATATATGCAACCCAATGTTAAAAGCAAAATTGCTCTGAATACAATGTGTCAGAAATAATACACGATGTCCTTTTCTACTCTGTTTTGGAGTATATACACCACCTCAGTATGCTCTCTCATGTAACATACCGAAATTCTAATTTTACGTTAATCGAAAAAAATCTAAATATTATGTAGGCACCCCAATGGTAACAGCAAAATTGCTCTGAACAAATTCTGTCAGAGAAAATATGCAATGCCCTTTTGTGCTCTGTTTTGGAGTATATACACCAACTCAATATGCTCTCTCATATAAAATACCGAAATTCTAATCTTACCCGAATCGAAAAAAATCTAAATATTATCCTGGCACCCCAATATTAAAATTAAAATTGCTCTGAAAATAATCTCTCAGAAAAAATATACAATGCCCCATTCTACTCTATTTTGGAGTATATACACCAACTCCATATGCTCTCTCATGTAAAATACAGAAATTCTATATTTAAGTGAATAGAAAAAAATCTAAATATTAACTAGGCACCCCAATGTTAAAAGCAAAATTGCTCTGAATATAATCTGTCAGAAAAAATATACAATGCCCCATTCTACTCTAATTTGGAGTATATACACCAACTCCATATGCTCTCTCATGTAAAATACTGAAATCCTAAATTTACACGAATCGAAAAATATATAAATAATATCTACGCGCCCAAAAGTTAAAGGAAAATGGCTCTGAATATAGTCTGTTTTACAAATTATACAATGCCTTATTTTACTCTGTTTTGGTGTATATACACCAACTCAGTATGCTCTCTCATGTGAAATACAGAAATTCTAATTTTACATGAATCGATAAAAATCTAAATATTATATAGGCACCCCAATGTTATAAGCAAAATTCTTCTGAATGTAGTCTGTCAGAAAAAATATACAATACGTTTTTCTACTCTGTTTTGGACTATATACACGAACTCAATATGCTCTCTCATGTAAAATACAGAAGTTCAAATTTTACATGAACCAAAATAAATCTAAATATTATCTAGGCTTTCCAATGTTAAAAGCAAGATTGCTCTGAATATAGTCTGTCAGAGAAAGAGCAGAATGCCCTCTTCTACTCTTTTTTGGAGTACATAAACCAACTCAATATGCTCCCTCATATAAAATACAAAAATTCTAATTTTACCTGAAACGAAAAAAATCTAAATATTATCTAGGCACCCCAATGTTAAAAGCAAAATTGCTCTGAATATAATCTGTCAGAAAAATATACAATGCATTTTTCTACTCTGATGTGGAGTATATACTCCAACCCAATATGCTCTCTCATATAAAATACAGAAATTCTAAATTTACGATAATTGAAAAAAATCTAAATATTATTTAGGCACCCAATGTTAAAAGCAAAATTGATCTAAATATAATCTGTCAGAAATAATCTACAATTCCCTTTCCTACTCTGTTATAAAGTATATACACCAACTCAATATGCTCTCTCATGTAAAATACCAAAATTATAAATTTACGAAATTAAAAAAATTCTAAATGTTATCTAGGCAACCCAATGTAAAAAGCAAAATTGTTCTGAATGTAATCTGTTAGAGAATATATACAATGCCTTTTTCTACTCTGTTTTCGAGTATATACACCAACTCATTATGCTCTCCGATGTAAAATACAGAAGTTCAAATTTTACACGAACCTAAAAAACTCTAAACATTATCTAGGCATTTCAATGTTAAAAGCAAAATTGCTCTGAATATAGTCTGTCAGACAAAATACACAATGCCCTATTCTACTCTTTTTTGGAGTATATAAACCAACTCAATATGCTCTCTCATGTAAAATACCGAAATTCTAATTTTACATGAATCGAAAAATATCTAAATATTCTCTAGGCACTTCAATGTTAAAAGCAAAATTGCTCGGAATATAATCTGTCAGAAAAAATATACAATGCCCTTTTCTACTCTGTTTTGTAGTATATACACCCCATTAATATGCACTCTCAAGTAAAATATAGAAGTTCTATATTTAAGCGGATCGAAGAAAATCTAAATATTATCTAGGCACCCCAATGTTAATAACAAAATTGCTCAGAATATAATCTTTCAGAAAAAATATACAGTGCCCTATTGTACTCTGTTTTGGAGTATATACACCAACTCCATATGCTCTCTAATGTAAAATACAAAAATTCTATATTTAAGCGAATCGAAAAAAATCTAAACGTTATCTAGGCACCCCAATGTTAAAAGCAAAATTGCTCTGAATATAATCTGTCAGAGAAAATATACAATGCTTTTTTCTACTTTGTTTTGTAGAATATACACCAACTCAATATGCTCTCTCATGTAAAATACACAAATTCTAATTTTACCCGAATAGAAAAAATCAAAATATTATCTAGGCACCCCAATGTTAAAAACAAAATTGCTCTGAATATAATCTATCAGAAAAAATATATAATGCACTATTGTACTCTGTTTTGAAGTATATACATCAACTCAGTATGCTCTCTCACCTAAAATACCGAAATTCAAATTTTACATGAATCGAAAGAAATCTAAATATTATATTTGCACCCTAATGTTAAAAACAAAATTTCTCTGAATATAATCTGGCAGAAAAAATATACAATGCCCTATTCTACTCTGTTTTTGGGTATATACACCAAGTCGAACTTCTATCTCATGTAAAATAAAGTAATTCTATATTTAATCGAATTGAAAATAATTTAAATATTATCTAGGCACCCCAATGTTAAAAGCAAAATTGCTCTGAATATAATTTGTTAGAAAAAATGTACAATGCCCTTTTCTACTCTGTTTTGGGGTGTATTCACCAAATCAATATGCTCTCTCATGTAAAATACCGAAATTCTAATTTTACGCAAATCGAAATAAATCTACATATTATCTAGGCGTCCCACAGTAAATACATAATGGCTCTGAATATAGTCTGTTAGAAAAAATATACAATGCCTGATTCTACTATGTTTTGGAGTATATACACCAACACAGTATGCTCTCTCGTGTAAAATACAGAAATTCTAATTTTACCCGAATCGAAAATATCTAATTATTATCTAGGCACCCCAATGTTAAAAACAAAATTGCTCTGAATACAATCTGTGAGAAAAAATATACAATGCCCTTTTCTACTCTGTTTTGGGGTGTATTCACCAAATAAATATGCTCTCTCATATAAAATACCGAAATTCTAATTTCACGTGAATCGCAAAAAATCTAAATATAATCTAGGCACCCGAATGCTAAAAGAAAATTGCTCTGCATATAATGTGTCAGAAAAAATATACAATGCCCTTTTCTACTCTGTTTTGTAGTATATACACCAACTCAATATGCTCTCCCATGTAAAATACAGAGATTCTCTACTTAAGCGAATCAAAAAAAATCTAAATATTATCTAGGCACCGCAATGTTAAGAACAAAATTGCTCTGAATATAATCTGTCAGAAAAAATATACAATGCCCTATCCTACTCTGTTTTGGAGTATATACACAAACTCCATATGCTCTCTCATGTAAAATACAGAAACTCCATATTTAAGCGAATTGAAAAAAATCTAAATATTATCTAGGGACCACAATGTTAAAAGCAACATTGCTCTGAATATAATATGTCAGAAAAAATATACAATGCCCTTTTCTACTCTGTTTTGTAGTATATACACCAACTGAATATGCTCTCTTATGTAAAATACTGAAATTCTAATTCTACCCGAATCGAAAAAATCTAAATATTATCTAGGCAACCCAATGTTAAAAGCAGCATTGCTCTGAATATAATCTGTCAGAAAAAATATACAATGCCCGATTCTACTCGGTTTTGGAGTATATACACCAACTCAATATGCTCTCTGATGTAAAATACAGAAATTCTAATTTTATGCGAATCAAAAAAAATCTAAATAATATCTAGGGGCCTCAAAGTTAAAAGAAAATCGCTCTGAATATTGTCTGTTAGAAAACTATACAATGCCTTATTCTACTCTATTTTCGAGTATATACACCAACTCTGTATGCTCTCTCATGTAAAATACAGAAATTGTAAATTAACCGGAATCAAAAAAATCTAAATATTATCTAGGCACCCCAATGTTAAAAACAAAATTTCTCTGAATATAATCTGTCAGAAGAAATATACAATGCCGTATTCTATTCTGTTTTGGAGTATATACACCAATTCAATACGCCCTCTCATGTAAAATACCGAAATTATAATTTAGGCGAATCAAAAAAAATCTGAATAATATCTAGGCACCCAAAGGTAAAAGAAAATGGCTCTATATATAGTGTGTAAAAAAAAATTTACAATGCCTTATTCTACTGTGTTTTGGAGTATATACACCAACTCAGGATGCTCTCTCATGTAAAATAGAGAAATACTAATTTCACCCGAACCGAAAAAATCTAAATATTCTCTAGGCACCCCAATGTTAAAAACAAAATTGCTTTGAATATAATCTGTCAGATAAATTATACAATGCCCTATTCTACTTTGTTTTGGAGTATATACACCAACTCAGTATGCTCTCTCATGTAAAATACAGAAATTCTATATTTAACCGATTCGAAAAAAAATCTAAATATTATCTGGGCACCCCAATGTTAAAAGCAAAATTGCTCTGAATATAATGTGTTAGAAGAAATACACAATGCACTTTTCTACTCTGTATTTTAGTATATACACCAATTCAATATGCTCTCATGTAAAATACAGAAATTCTAATTTTACTCGAATCGATACAATCTAAATATTGTCTAGGCACCACAGGGTTAAACACAAAATTGCTCTGAATGTAATCTCTCAGAAAAAATATGCAATGTTCTTTTCTACTCTGTTTTGTAGTATAAAAACCAACTCAATATGCTCTGTCATGTAAAATACAGAAATTTGAATTCCACCAAAATCGAAAAAGTCTAATTATTATCTAGGCACCCCAATGTTAAAAGCAAAATTGCTCTGAATATAATCTGTCAGAAAAAATATACAATGCCCTATTCTACACTGTTTTGAAGTATATACACCAACTCCATATGCTCTCTCATGTAAAATAGAGAAATTCTAATTCTACCCAAAACGAAATAATCTAAATGTTATGTATGCACCCCAACGGTAAAAGCAAAGTTGCTCTCAATATATTCTGTCAGAAAAAATATACAAAGGCCTATTCTACTCGGTTTTGGAGCATATTCACCAACTCCATATACTCTCCTATGTAAAATACAGAAATTCTATATTTAAGCGAATCGAAAAGAATCTAAATATTATCTAGGCACCCCAATGTTAAAAGAAAAATTGCTGTGAATATAATCTGTCAGAAAAAATATACAATGAACTTTTCTACTCTGTTTTGGAGTATATACACCAACTCAATATGCTCTCTCATGTAAAATACTGAAATTATAATCTTACATACATAAAAAAAAATCCAAATAATATCTAGGCGCCCAAAAGTTAAAAGAGAATGTCTCTGAATATAGTCTTTCAGAATAAATATATAATGCCTATTTCTACTTTGTTTTGGAGTATATACACCAACTCACTATGCTCTCTCATGTTAAATACAGAAATTCTAATTTTACGCGAATCGAAAAACATCTAAATAATATCTAGGCGCCCCAAAGTTAAAAGAAAATGGCTCTGAATATAGTCTGTTAGAGAAAATGTACATTGCCTTATTCTACTCTGTTTTGGAGTATATACACCAACTCAATATGCTCTCTCATGTAAAATACAGAAATTCTAATTTTACCCGAATCGAAAAAATATAAATATTATCTAGGCGCTTCAGTGTTAAAAACAAAATTTCTCTGAATATAATGTGTCAAAAAAAATATACAATGCCCTATTCTACTTTGTTTTGAAGCATATAAACCAACTCCATATGCTCTCTCATGTAAAATACAGAAATTCTATATTTAAGCAAATCGAATAAAATCCAAATATTACCTAGGCACCCCAATGTAAAAAAGAAGATTGCTCTGAATATCATTTGTCAGAAAAAATATACAATGCCCTATTCTACTCTGTTTTGGAGTATATACACCAACTCCATATGCTCTCTCATGTAAAATACAGAAATTCCATATTTAAGTGAATCGAAAAAAATCTAAATATTATCTAGGGACCCCAATGTTAAAAGCAAAATTGCTCTGAATATCATCTGTCAGAAAAAATATACAGTGCCCCTTTCTACTCTGTTTTGGAGTATATACACCAACTCAATATGCTCTCTCATGTAAAATACCGAAATTCTAATTTTACGGAATCGAAAAAAGTCTAAATAATATCTAGGCACCCCAAAGTTCAAAGAAAATGGTGCTGAATATAGTCTTTTAGAAAAAATATACAATGCTTTATTTTACTCTGTTTTGAATTATATACACCAACTCTGTATGCTCTCTCATGTAAAATACCAACACTGTAATTTCACGCAAATCGAAAAAAATCTAAATACTATCTAGGCGCCCCAAAGATAAAAGAAATTAGCTCTGAATATAGTCTGTCAGAAAAAATATCCAATGCCCTATTCTACTCTGTTTTGGATTATATAAACCAACTCAGTATGCTCTCTCATGTAAAATACAGAAATTCTATATTTAAGCGAATCGAAAAAAATTTAAATAATATCTAGGTACCCCAAAGTTAAAAGTAAATGGCTCTGAATATAGTCTGTTAGAAAAAATATACAATGCCCTATTCTCTGTTTTGTAGTATATACACAAACTCAACTCAATATGCTCTCTCATGTAAAATACAGAAATTCTAATTTTACCCGAATTGAAAAAATCTAAATATTATCTAGGCTTCCCAATGTTAAAAACAAGATTGCTCTTAATATATTCTGTCAGAGAAAATATACAGTGCCCTATTCTCTGTTTTGTAGTATATACACCAATTCAACTCAATATGCTCTCACATGTAAAATACAGAAATTTTAATTTTAACCGAATCGAAAAAATCTAAATATTATCTAGGCTCCCCAATGTTAAAAGCGAAATTTGCTCTTAATATAATCTGTGAGAGAAAATATACAATGCCGTTTTCTAATCTCTTTTTTAGTATATACACAGACTGAATATGCTCTCTCATGTAAAATAACGAAATTCTAATTTTACACGAATCGAAATAAATCTAAATAATATCAAGGTGCACCGAAGTTAAAAGAAAATGCCTCTGAATATAGTCTGTTAGAAAACATATACAATGCCTTATTCTACTCTGTTTTGGACTATATATATCAACTCAGTATGCTCTCTCATGTAAAATACAGAATTCTAATTTTACCCGAATCGAACAAATCTAAATATTATCTAGGTCTACCACGTTAAAAAAATTGCTCTGAATATAATCTGTGAGAAAAAATATACAATGACCTTTTATACTCTCTTTTGTACTATATACACCAACTCAATTCGCTCTCTCATGTAAAATACAGAAATTCTAATTTTACACGAATCAAAAAAAATCTAAATAATATC
The DNA here is from genome assembly GCF_049354715.1 of Callithrix jacchus. Classification (NCBI taxonomy): domain Eukaryota; kingdom Metazoa; phylum Chordata; class Mammalia; order Primates; family Cebidae; genus Callithrix; species Callithrix jacchus. The sequence goes on along the minus strand of NC_133502.1, from coordinate 220,324,824 downwards.
TAGGCCACCCAAAGTTAAAAAAAAGTCTCTGAATATAGTCTGCTAGAAAAAATATACAATGCCTTATTCTACTCTGTTTTGGAGTATATACACCAACTCAGCATGCTCTCTCGTGTAAAATACCGAAATTCTAATTTTACGTGAATCGAAAAAAATGTAAATAATATCTTGGTGCCCCAAATTTAAAAGAAAATGGCTCTGAATATAATCTGTTAGAAAACATATACAATGCGTAATTCTACTTTGTTTTGGAGTATATACACTAACTCAGTATCCTCTCTCATGTAAAATACAGAAATTCTAATTTTACCCAAATTGAAAATACTTAAATATTATCTAGGCACCCCAATGTTAAAAACAAAATTGCTCTGAGTATAATCTGTCAGAAAAAATATGCAATGTTCTACTCTCTGTTTTGTAGTATATACACAATCTCAACACAATATGCTCTCTCATGTAAAATACAAAAATTCTAATTTTACCAGAATCCAAAATATCTAAATATTATCTAGGACCCCCAGTGTTAAAAACAAAATTGCTCTGAATATATTCTGTTAGAAAAAATATACAAGGCACTATTCAACTCTGTTTTGGAGTATATACACCAACTCAGTATGCTCTCTCATGTAAAATACCGAAATTCTAATTTTCCGTGAATCGAAAACAATCTAAATATTATCTAGGCACTACAATGTTAAAAGCAAAATTGCTCTGAATATATTCTGTCAGAAAAAATATACAATGCCCTTTTCTACTCTGTTTTGGAGTGTATACACCAACTCAATATGCTCTCTCATGTAAAATATCGAAATTCTAATTTTGCGAGAATGGAAAAAATCTAAATATCTAAGCGCCCGAAAGATAAATGAAAATGGCTCAAAATATAGTCTGTTATGAAAACATACAATGCCTAATTCTACTCCGTTTTGGAGTATATACACAAACTCAGTATGCTCTCTCATGTAAAATACAGGAATTCTAATTTTACCCGAATCGAAAAAATCTAAATATTATCTAGGCACCCCAATGTTAAAAACAAAATTGCTCTGAATATAATCTGTCAGAAAAAATATACAATGCCTTTTTCTACTCTGTTTTGAAGTATATAAACCAACTCAGTATGCTCTCTCATGGAAAATACCGAAATTCTAATTTTACACGAATAGAAAAAAATCTAAATAATAACTAGGCGCCCAAAAGTTAAAAGAAAATGGCTCTGAATATAGTCTGTTAGAAAAAATATACAATGCCTTATTCTACTCTGTTTTGGAGTATATACATCAACTCAGTTTGCTCTCAGATGTAAAATAGAGAAATTCTAATTTTACGTGAATCAAAAAAATCTAAATAATATCTAGGCTCTGTAATCCCAGCACTTTGGGAGGCCGAAACGGGTGGATCGCGAGGTCAGGAGATCGAGACCACCCTGGTCAACATGGTGAAACCCCGTCTCTACTAAAGATACAAAAAATTAGCTGGGCACGGTGGCACGTGCCTGTAATCCCAGCTACTCCGGAGGCTAAGGCAGGAGAATTGCCTGAACCCAGGAGGAGGAGGTTGCAGTGAGCCGAGATCGCGCCATTGCACTCCAGCCTGGGAAACAAGAGCGAAACTCTGTCTCAAAAAAAAAAAAAAATAATAATAATAATAATAATAATATCTAGGTTCCCCACAGTTAAAAGAAAACGGCTGTGAATATAGACTGTTAGAAAAAATATACAATGCGTTATTCTACTTCGTTTTGGAGTATATACACCAACTCAGTATGCTCTATCATGTAAAATACCAAAATTCAAATTTTACGTGAATCGAAAAAATTTTAATATTATCTAGGCACCAAAATGTTAAAAACATAATTGCTCTGAATATAATTTGTCAGAAAATATATACAATGCCCTTTTCTACTGTGTTTTGCAGTATATACACAAACTGAATATGCTCTCTCATGTAAAATAACAAAATTCTAATATAACGTGACTCGAAAAAAATCTAAATAATATCTAGTCGCCTCAAAGTTAAAAGACAATAGCTCTGAATGTAGTTTCTTATAATAAATATACAATGACTTATTCAACTCTGTTTTGCAGTATATACAGAAACTCTGTATGCTCTCTCATGTAAAATACCGAAATTCTAATTTTACACGAATCAAAAAAAAATCTAAATAATATCTAGGAGCCCCAAAGGTAAAAGAAAATGTCTCTGAATATAGTCTGTTACAAACAATATACAACGCTTTATTCTACGCTTTTTTGTAGTATATACACCAACTCAGTATGCTCTCTCATATAAAATACAGAAATTCTAATTTTACCCGAATCCTCAATATCTAAATATTATCTAGGCACCCCAATGCTAAAAAAAAAATTGCTCTGAATATAATCTGTCAGAAAAAATATACAATGCCATATTCTACTTTTTTTTGGAGTATATACATCAACTCCATATGCTCTCTCATTTAAAATACAGAAATTCTAATTTTACCCGAATTGAAAAAATCTAAATATTATCTAGGCACCCCAATGTTAAAAACAAAATTGCTCTGAATATAATCTGTCATAAAGAATATACAATGCCCTATTCTACTATTGTTTGGAATGTATACACCAACTCCATATGCTCTCTCATGTAAAATAAAGAAATTCTAATTTTACTCGAATTGAAAAAATCTAAATATTGTCTAGGCACCCCAATGTTAAAAACCAAAATGCTCTGAATATAATCTGTCACAAAAAATATACAATGCCTTATTCTACTCTGTTTTGGAGTATATACACCAACTCAGTATACTCTCTCTTGTAAAATACCGAAATTCTAAATTTACGTGAATCGAAAAAAATCTAAATACTATCTAAGCGCCCCAAAGTTAACAGAAAATAGCTCTGAATATAGTCTGTCAGAAAAAATATACAATGCCCTATTCTACTCTGTTTTGGAGTATATACACCAACTCAGTATGCTCTCTCAGGTAAAATACAGAAATTCTATATTTAACAAATCGAAAGAAATCTAAATATCATCTAGGCACCCCAATGTTAAAACAAAAATTGCTCTGAATACAATCTGTCAGAAAAAATATACAATGCCCTTTTCTACTCTGTTTTAAAATATATACACCCACTCAATATGCTCTCTAATGTAAAATACCGAAATTCTAATTTTACGCGAATCGAAAAAATTCTAAATATTATCTAGGCGCCCGAAAGTAAAAAGAAAATGGCTCTGAATATAGTCTGTTAGAAAAAATATACAATGCCTTATTCTACTCTGTTTGGGAGTATATACACCAACTCAGTATGCTCTCTCATGTAAAATACAGAAATTCTAATTTTACGTGAATCGAAAAAAATATAATTATCTAGGCACCCCAATGTTAAAAGCAAATTGTCCCTGAATATAGTCTGTCAGGAAAAATATACAAGGCCCTGTTCTTCTCTGTTTTGGAGTATATACACCAACTCAATATGCTCTCTCATGTAAAATACAGAAATTCTAATTTTACCCGAATCGAAAATATATAAATATTATCTAAGCTCCCCAATGTTAAAAACAAAATTGCTCTTAATATAATCTGTGAGAAAAAATATACAATGCCCTTTTCTACTCTCTTTTTTAGTATATACATGAACTGAATATGCTCTCTCATGTAAAATAATGAAATTCTAATTTTACACGAATCGAAATAAATCTAAATAATATCAAGTCGCACCAAAGTTAAAAGAAAATGCCTCTGAATATAGTCTGTTAGGAAACATATACAATGCCTTATTCTACTCTGTTTTGGGCTATATATATCAACTCAGTATGCTCTCTCATGTAAAATACAGAAATTCTAAATTTACCTGAATCGAAAAATATAAATATTATCTAGGCTCTCCAACGTTACAAAAAAATTGCTCTGAATATAATCTGTGAGAAAAAATATACAATGACCTTTTCTACTCTCTTTTGTACTATATACACCAACTCAATTCGCTCTCTCATGTAAAATACAGAAATTCTAATTTTACACGAATCAAAAAAAATATAAATAATATCTAGGCCACCCAAAGTTTAAAAAAAAGTCTCTGAATATAGTCTGTTAGAAAAAATATACAATGTCTTATTCTACTCTGTTTTGGAGTATATACACCAACTCAGCATGCTCTCTCATGTAAAATACCGAAATTCTAATTTTACGCGAATCCAAAAAAATGTAAAAAACATCTTGGTTCCCCAAATTTAAAAGAAAATGGCTCTGAATATAGTCTGTTAGAAAACATATACAATGCCTTATTCTACTTTGTTTTGGAGTATATACACTAACTCAGTATCCTCTCTCATTTAAAATACAGATATTCTAATTTTACCCAAATTGAAAAAACTTAAATATAATCTAGGCACCCCAATGTTGAAAAGAAAATTGCTCTGAGTATAATCTGTCAGATTAAATATGCAATGCCCTACACTCTGTTTTGTAGTATATACACAATCTCAACTTAATATGCTCTCTCATGTAAAATACAAAAATTCTAATTTTACCAGAATCCAAAATATCTAAATATTCTCGAGGCCCCCTCAGTGTTAAAAACAAAATTGCTCTGAATATATTCTGTTAGAAAAAATATACAAGGCACTATTCAACACTGTTTTGGATTATATAAACCAACTCAACTCTATATGATTTCTCATGTAAAATAACGAAATTCTAATTTTACGTGAATCGAAGAAAATCTAAATAATATCTAGGTGCCCCAAAAATAAAAGAAAATGGCGCTGAATATAGTCTGTTAGAAAAAATATACAATGCCTTATTCTACTCTGTTTTGCAGTATATACACCAACTCAGTATGCTCTCTCATGTAAAATATCGAAATTCTAATTTTACGTGAATCGAAAATATCTAAATATTATCTAGGCACCCCAATGTTAAAAACAAAATTGCTCTGAATATAATGTGTCAGAGAAAATATACAATGCCCTATTCTACTCTGTTTTCGAGTATATACACAAACTCAGTATGCTCTCTCATGTAAAATACCGAAACTCTAATTTTACGTGAATCGAAAAAAATATAAATAATATCTAGGCGCCCTAAAGTTAAAAGAAAATGGCTCTGAATATAGTCTGTTATAAAAAATATACAATGCCTTATTCTACTCTCTTTTGGAGTATATACACCAACTCAGTATGCTCTCTCATGTAAAATACAGAAATTCTAATTTTACCTGAATCGGGAAAAATCTAAATATTATCTATGCACCCCAATGTTAAAAGCAAAATTGCTCTGAATATTATCTGTCAGAAAAAATATACAATGCCCTTTTTTACTCTGTTTTGTAGTATATACAAAATCTCAATATGCTCTCTCGTGTAAAATACCCAAATTCTAACTTTACACGAATCGAAAAAAATCTAAATAATATCTAGGCAAGCCAATGTTCAAAGCAAAATTTCTCTGAATATAATCTATCAGAAAAAATATACAATGCCCTATTCTCCTCTGTTTTGGAGTATATACACCAACTCAGTATGCTCTCTCATGTAAAATACAGAAATCCTAAATTTACGTGAATCGAAAAAAATCTAAATATTATCTAGGCACCGCAATGATAATAGTAAAATTGCTCTAAATATACTCTGTCAGAAAAAATATATAATGCCCTTTTCTACTCCTTTGTGGAGTATATACAAACTCAATATTCTCTCTCATATAAAATACCGAAATTCTAATTTTACGCGAATCGAAAAAAATCTAAATCATATCTAGGCACGCCAAATTTAAAAGAAAATGGCTATGAATATAGTGTGTTAGAAAAAATATCCAATGCCTTATTCTACTCTGTTTTAGAGTATATACACCAACTCTGTGTGCTCTCTCATGTAAAATACGGAAATTCTACTTTTACCCGAATCAAAAAAATCTAAATATTATCATGGCACTCAAATGTTAATTACAAAAGTGCTCTGAATGTAATCTGTCAGAAAAAATATACAATGCCCTTTTCTACTCTGTTTTGGAGTATATACACCAACTCAGTATGCTCTCTCAAGTAAAATACCGAAATTCTAATTTTACGCGAATCGAAAAAAATCTAAATAATATCTAGGCACCCCAAAGTTAAAAGAAAATGGCTCTGCATATAGTCTGTCAGCAAAAATATACAATGCCTTATTCTACTTTGTTTTGGAGTATATAAACCAACTCAATATGTTTTTTAATGTAAAATACTGAAATTCTATATATAAGCGAGGAGAGAAAAATCTAAATATTATCTAGGCACCTGAATGTTAAAAGCAAATTTGCTCTGAATATAATCTGTCAGAAAAAAATATACAATGCCCTTTTCTACTCTGCTGTGTAGTGTATACACCAACTCAATATGCTCTCTCATGTAAAAAACCGAAACCCTAATTTTACGAGACCCCAAAGAAATCTAAATAATATCTAGGCGCCCCAATGTTAAAAGAAAATGGCTCTGAATATAGTCTGTTACAAAATATATACAATTCCTTATTCTACTCTGTTTTGGAGTATATACACCAACTCAGTATGCTCTCAAAGTAAAATACAGAAATTCCAATTTTACCCGAATCGAAGAAATCTTAATATTATCTTGAAACCCCAACGTTCAAAACAAAATTGGTCTGAATATAATCTGTCAGAAAAAATATACAATGCCCTATTCTACTCTGTTTTGGAGTACATACAACAACTCAGTATGCTCTCTCATGTAAAATACCGAAATTCTAATTTTACGCGAATAAAAAAATCTCTAAATATCTAGGCGCCCCAAAATTAAAAGAAAATGGCTCTGAATATAGGCTGTTAGAAAAAATATGCAATGCCTTATTCTATTCTCTTTTGGAGTAAACACGAACTCAGTATGCTCTCTCATGCAAAATACCGAAATTCTAATTTTACGTGAATCGAAAAAAAATTTAAATATTATCTTGGCACCCCAATGTAAAAAGCCAAATTGCTGGGAATATAATCTGTCAGAAAAAATATACAAGGCCCTATTCTACTCTGTTTTGGAGTATATACACCAACTCAGTATTCTCTATCTTGTAAAATACCAAAATTCTAATTTTACGCGAATAGAAAAAAATCTAAATAATATCTAGGCGCCCCAAAGTTAAAAGAAAATGGCTCTGAATATAGTCTGTTAGACAAAATATACAATGCCTTATTCTACTCTGTTTTGGAGTATATACACCAACTCAGTATGCTCTCTCATGTAAAATACCGAAATTCTATATTTAAGCTAATCGAAAATATCTAAATATTATCTAGGCACCACAATGTTAAAAGAAAAAATGCTCTGAATATAATCTGTCAGAAAAAATATACAATGCCGTTTTCTATTCTGTTTTGGAGTATATACAACAAATCAATATGCTCTCTCACGTAAAATAGCGAAATTCTAATTTTACGTGAATTGAAAAAATCTAAATAATATCTAGCACCCCAAAATTAAAAGAAAATGACTCTGAATATTGTCTGTTAGAAAAAATATACAATGTTTTATTCTACTTTGTTTTGGAGTATATAAATCAACTCAGGATGCTCTCTCATGTAAAATACAGAAATTCTATATTTAAGCGAATCCAAAAAATCTAAATAATATTTAGGCACCCCAATGTTAAAAGCAAAATTGCTCTGAATATAATTTGTCAGAGAAAATATACAATGCTTTTTTCTACTCTGTTTTGGAGTATATACACCAACACAATATGCTCTCTCATGTAAAATACCGAAATTCTAATTTTACGTGAATCGAAAAAAATCTAAACATTATCTATGCACCCAAATGTTAAAAGCAAAACTGCTCTGAATATAATCTGTCAGAACAAAACATACAATGCCCTTTTCTACTACGTTTTAAAGTATATACACCAACTCAATATGCTCTCTCATATAAAATACAGAAATTCTAATTTTACGTGAATCGATAAAAATGTAAATAATATCTAGGTGCCCCCAAGTTAAAATAAAATGGCTATGAACATAGTCTGTTAGAAAAAATATACAATGTCTTCTTGTACTCTGTTTTAGAGGGTATACTCCAACTCAGCATGCTCTCTCTTATAAAATACAGATATTCTAATTTTACCCAAATCAAGAAAATCTAAATACTATCTAGGCACCCCAGTGTTAAAAACAAAATTGCTCTGAATATAATCTGTCAGAAAAAATATACAATGCCCTATTCTACTCTGTTTTGGAGTATATAAACCAACTCCATATGCTCTCTCATGTAAAATACAGTAATTATATATTTAAGTGAATCAAAAACATGTAAATATTATCTAGGCAACCCAATGTTAAAAGCAAAATTGCTCTGAATATAATTTGTCAGAAAAAATTTTCTACTCTGTTTTGGAGTATATAAACCAACTCAATATGCTCTCTCATGTAAAATACCGAAATTCTAATTTTACGCGACTCGAAAATAATCTAAATAATATCTAGGTGCCCCAAAGTTAAAAGAAAATGGCTCTGAATATATTCTGGTAGAAAAAATATACAATGCCTTATTCTACTCTGTTTTGGAGTATATATACCAACTCAATATGCTCTCTCATGTAAAATACAGAAATTCTATATTTAACCGAATCGAAAATAATCTAAATATGATCTAGGCACCCCAATGTTAAAAACAAAATTGCTCTGAAAATAATCTGTCAGAAAAAATATAAAATGTTCTATTCTACTCTGTTTTGGAGTATATACACCAACTCCAAACGCTCTCTCATGTAAAATACAGAAAGTATAAATTTAAGCCAATCCAAAAAAATATAAATATTATTTAGGCACCCCAATGCTAAAAACAAAATTGCTCTGAATATAATGTGTCAGAAAAATATACAATGCTTTATTCTACTCTGTTTTAAAGTATATACACCAACTCAGTATGCTCTCTTATGTATAATACCGAAATTCTAAATTTACGTGAATCCAAAAGAATCTAAATATTATCTAGGCACCCCAATGTTAAAAGCAAAACTGCTCTGAATATAATCTGAAAGAAAAAAATATACAATGCCCTTTTCTACACTGTTTTGGAGTATGTACACCAACTAAATATGCTCTCCCATATAAAATACCAAAATTCTAATTTTACACAAATCGAAACAAATCTAAGTAATATCTAGGCGCCCCAATCTTAAAAGAAAATGGCTCTGAATATAGTCTGTTAGAAAATGTATACAATGCCTTATACTACTCTGTTTTGGAGTATATACACAAACTCAGTATGCTCTCTCATGTAAAATACAGAAATTCTAATTTTACCCAAATCGAAAAAATCTAAATATTATCTAGGCATCCCAATGTTAAAAACAAAATTGCTGTTAATATAATGTGTCAGAAAAAATATACAATGCTTTATTCTACTCTGTTTTGGGGTATATACACCAGCTCAGTGTGCTCTCTTATGTATAATACTGAAATTCTAAATTTATGTGAATCGAAAAGAATCTAAATATTATCTAGGCACCACAATGTTAAAAGCAAAACTGCTCTGAATATAATCTGACAGAAAAAAATATACAATGCCCTTTTCTACACTGTTTTGGAGTATGTACACCAACTCAATATGCTCTCCCATATAAAATACCAAAATTCTAATTTTACGCGAATCGAAACAAATCTAAGTAATATCTAGGCGCCCCAAACTTAAAAGAAAATGGCTCTGAATATAGTCTGTTAGAAAATGTATACAATGCCTTATTCTACTCTGTTTTCGAGTATATACACCAATTCCATATGCTCTCGTGTGAAATACAGAAATTGTATAATTAAGAAAATCGAAAAAAAATCTAAATATTATCTATGCACCCCAATGTTAAAAACAAAATTACTCTGAATATAATCTGTCAGAAATAATATACAAGGCCCTATTCTACTGTGTTTTGGAGTATATACACCAACTCCATATGATCTCTCATGTAAAATACAGAAATTTTATATTTAAGCGAATCGAAAAAAATCTAAATAATATCTAGGCACCCCAAAGTTGAAAGAAAAATTGCTCTGAATATAATCTGACAGAAAACATATACAATGCACTTTTCTACTCTGTTTTGTAGTGTATACACTAACTCAATATGCTCTCTCATGTTAAATACAGAAATTCCAATTTTACGCGAATCGAAAAAAACCTAAATAATACGTAGGCGCCCCAAAGTTAAAAGAAAATGGATCTGAATATAGTCTGTTAGAAAAAATATACAATGCCTTATTCTACTCTGTTTTGGAGTATATACACCAAGTCAGTATGCTCTCTCATGTAAAATACAGAAATACTAATTTCACCCGAATCGAAAAAATCTAAATATTATCTAGGCACCCCAATGTGAAAAACAAAATTGCTCTGAATACAGTATGTCAGAAAAAATATACAATGCCCTATTCTACTCCGTTTTGGAGTATATACACCAACTCCATATACTCTCTCATGTAAAATAAAGGAATTCTATATTTAAGCGAATCGAAAAAAACCTAAATATTATGTAGGCACCCCAATGTTAAAAGAAAAATTGCTCTGAATTTAATCTGTCAGAAAGAATATATAATGCTTTTTTCTACTCTTTTTGGAGTATATAAACCAACTCAATACGGTCTCTCATGTAACATACCGAAATTCTATTTTTACGTGAATCGAAAACAATCTAAATAATATCTAGGCGCCCCATAAATAAAATAAAATGGCTCTGAATATAGTCAGTTAGAAAATATATACAATGCCTTATTCTACTCTGTTCTGGTGTATATACACCAACTCAGTATGCTCTCTCATGTAAAATATCGAAATTCTAATTTTACGTGAATCCAAAAAATTCTAAATACTATCTAGGCACCCGAAAGCAAAATTGCTCTGAATATAATCTGTCAGAAAAATATACAATGCCCATTTCTACTCTGTTTTGGAGTATATACACCAACTCAGTATCCTCTCTCATGTAAAATACAGAAATTCTAATCGAAAAAATCTAAATATTATCTACACACCCCAATGTTAAATACAAAATTGCTCTGAATATAATCTGTCAGAGAAAATATACAATGCCCTATTCTACTCTGTTTTGTAGTATATACAACAACTCAATATGCTCTCTCATGTAAAATACAGAAATTCTAATTTTACCTGAATCGAAAAAATCTAAATATTATCCAGACACCACAATGTTAAAAACAAAATTGTTCTGAATACAATCTGTCAGAAAAAATATACAATGACTTATTCTACTCTTTTTTGGAGTATATACACCAACTCAGTATGCTCTATCTTGTAAAATACCGGAATTCTAATTTTACATGAATCGAAAAAATTCTAAATATTATCTCGGCACCCCAATGTTAAAAGCAAAATTTCTCTGAATATAATTTGTCAGAAAAAATATACAATGCCCTATTTTACATATTTTGGAGTATATACACCAACTCAATATGCTCTCTCATGTAAAATACCGACATTCTAAATTTAAGTGTATCGAAAGAAATCTAAATAATATCTAGGCGCCCCACAGTTAAAAGCAAATGGCTCTGAATATAGTCTGTTAGAGAAAATATACAATGCCTTATTCTGGTCTATTTTGAAGTATATACACCAACTCAGTATGCTCTCTCATGTAAAATTCTGAAATTCTTATTTTACGTGAATCAAAAAAAATCTAAATATTGTCTAGGCACCCCAAAGTTAAAAGCAAAATTTCTCTGAATATAATCTTTCAGAAAAAATCTACAATGCCCAATTTTACTCTTTTTTGGTGTATATACACCAGCTCAATATGCTCTGTCATGTAAAAGAGCAAAATTCTTGAGGAATCGCCACACTGTCTTCCACAATGGTTGAACTAATTTACACTCCCACCAACAGTGTAAAAGTGTTCCTTTTTCTCCACATCCTCTCCAGCATCTGTTGTCTCCAGATTTTTTAATGATCGCCATTCTAAGTGGCGTGAGATGGTATCTCAATGTGGTTTTGATTTGCATCTCACTCATAGGTGAGTGATGAAAAATGAGAACACATGGACACAGAAAGGGGAGTACTAAACACTGGGGTCTATTGGGAGGAAAAGGGGAGGGCCAGTGGGAGGGGGAGGTGGGGAGGGATAGCCTGGGGAGAAATGCCAAATGTGGGTGAAGGGGAGAAGAAAAGCAAAGCACCCTGCCATGTGTGTACCTATGCAACTGTCTTGCATGCTCTGCTCATGTACCCCAAAAACTATAATCCAATAAAAAATTAAAAAACAAAAAGAGCAAAATTCTAATTTTACGTGAATCAAAAAAAATCTAAATAATATCTAGGCGCCCCAAAGTTAAAAGAAAATGTCTCTGAATGTAATCTGTCAGAGAAAATATAGAATGCCCTATTCTACTCTGTTTTGGAGTATATACACCAACTCCATATGCTCTCTCATGTAAAATACAGAAATTCTATATTTAAATGAATCAAAAAAAATCTAAATATTATCTAGGCACCCCAAGGTAAAAAGGAAAATTTTTCCGAATAAAATCTTTCAGAAAAATTATACAATGCCCTTTTCTACTCTGTTTTGGTGTATATACACCAACTCAATATGCTCTCTCATGTAAAATACTGAAATTCTAATTTTACGCGAATCGAAAATAATCTAAATACTATCTAGGCACCTCAAAGTTAAAAGAAAAGGGCTCTGAATATAGTCTGTTAGAAAAAATATACAATGCCTTATTCTACTCTGTTTGGAATATATACACCAAGTCAGTATGCTCTCTCATGTAAAATACGGAAATTCTAATTTACCCGAATGCAAAAAATCTAAATATTATCTAGGCACCCCAATGTTAAAAAAAAACTGCTCTGAATATAATCTGTCAGAAAAAATATACAATGCCCTATTCTACTCTGTTTTGAAGTATATACATCAACTCCGTATGCTCTCTCATGTAAAATACCGAAATTCTAATTTTACGTGAATCGAAAAAAATCTAAATATTATCTAGGCACCCCAATGATAAAAGCAAAATTACTCTGAATATAATCTTTCAGAAAAAATATGCAATGCCCCTTTTTACTCTGTTTTGGACTATATACACCAACTCAATATGCTCTCTCATGTAAAATACCAAAATTCTAATTTTATGCGATTCGAATAAAATCTAAATAATATCTACGTGCCCCAAAGTTAAAAGAAAATAACTCTGTTACAATGCCTTATTCTCCTCGGTTTTGGAGTATGTAGACCAACTCAATATGCTCTCTTATGTAAAATACAGAAATTCTAATTTTACGTGAATCGAAAAAAATCTAAATATTATCTAGGCACCCCAATGTAAAAAGCAAAATTTCTCGGAAAATGTCTGTCAGAGAAAATATACAGTGCCCTTTTCTACTTTGTTTTGGAGTATATACATCAACTCCATATGCTCCCTCATGTAAAATATTGAAATTCAAATTTTACGTGAATCGAATATAATCTAAATATTATCTAGGCACACCAATGATAAAAGCAAAATTGCCCTGAATATAATCTGTCAGAAAAAATATACAATGCCCCTCTTTACTTTTTTTTGGAGTATATACACCAACTCAATATGCTCTCTCATGTAAAATACCGACATTCTAAATTTAAGCGAATCAAAAGAAATCTAAATAATATCTAGGCGCCGCACAGTTAAAAGCAAATGGCTCTGAATATAGTCTGTTAGAAAAAATATACAATGCTTTATCTACTCTGTTTTGGAGTATATACACCAACTCAGTATGCTCTCTCATGTAAAATACCGAAATTCTAATTTTACCCGAATCTAAAGGATCTAAATATTATCTAGGCACCCCAATGTTAAAAACAAAATTGCTCTGAATATAATCTTTCAGAGAAAATATACAATATTCTCTTCTACTCTGTTTTGTAGTGTATACAACAACTCAATATGCTCTCTCATGTAAAATACCGAAACTCTAAATTTACGTGAATCGAAAAAAATTGAAATGTTATCTATGCACCCCAATGTAAAAAGCAAAATTTCTCGGAACAATATCTGTCACAGAAAATATACAGTGCCGTTTTCTACTTAGTTTTGGAGTATATACACCAACTCAATATGCTCTCTCATGTAAAATACAGAAATTCTAATTTTACACGAACGGAAAAAAATCAAAATATTATCTAGGTACCCCAATGTTAATAGCAAAATTTCTCTGAATATAATCTGTCAGAAAAAATACACAATGCCCTTTTCTACAGTGTTTTTGAGTATATACACCAATTCAATATGCTCTCTCATGTAAAATACCGAAATTCTAAATTTACGTGAATTGAAAAAAAATCTACATATTAACTAGGCACCCCAATGTTGAAAGCAAAATTGCTCTGAATGTAGTCTGTCAGAAAAAATATACAATACTCTTTTCTACTTCGTTTTGGAGTATATACACCAACCCAGTATGCTCTCACATGTAAAATACCGAAATTCTTATTATACGCAAATCGATAAAAATCTAAATATTATATAGACACCCCAATGTTGAAAGAAAATGGCTTTGAATATAATCTGTCAAAAAAATATACAATGCCCTTTTCTCCTCGGTTTTGCAGTATACGGACCAACTCAATATGCTCTCTCTTGTAAAATACCGAAATTCTAAATTTACATTAATCAAATAAAATCTAAATATTATCTAGGCAAGCCAATGGTAATATCAAAATTACTCTGAATGTATTTCGTCAGAAAAAATATACAATGCCCTTTGTTACTCTGTTTTAAAGTATATACACCAACTCAATATGCTCTCTCATGTAAAATATAGACATTATAAATTTACGCAAATTAAAAAATTCTAAATATTATCTAGGCACTCCAATGTTAAAAGCAAAATTGCTCTAACTGTAATCTGTCAGATAAAATATACAATGCCTTTTTCTTCTCTGTTTTGAAGTATATACACCAACTCAATATGCTCTCCCATGTGAAATACAGAAATTCAAATTTTACACGAATCGAATAATATCTAAATATTATCTAGGCACCCCACTGTTAAAAGCAAAATTGCTCTAAATATAATCTGTAGGAAAAAATGTACAATGCCCTTTTCTATTCTGTTTTGGAATATATACACCAACTCAATATGCTCTCTCACGTAAAATACCGAAATTCTAAATTTACGCGAATCGAAAAAAATCTAAATATTATCTAGGCACCCCAATGTTAAAATCAAAATTTCTCTGAATAGAATCTGTCAGAAAAAGTATACAATGCCCTTTTCTACTCTGTTTTGGAGTATATACACCAACTCAATATGGACTCTCATGTAAAATACCGAAAATATAAATTTACGCAAATTAAAAAAATTCTAAATATTATCTAGTTACCCCAATGTTAAAAGAAAAATTGCTCTGAATATAATCTGTCATAAAAAATATGCAATGCCGTTTTCTACCCTTTTTTTGAGTATATACACCAACTCAATATGCTCTCTCATGTAAAATACCGAAATTGTAAATTTACGCAAATCGAAATAACTCTAAATATTATCTAGGCACCCCAATGTTAAAAGAAAATGGCTATGAATATAATCTGTCATAAAAAATATACAATGCCCTTTTCTACTTTATTTTGGAGTATACACACCAATTCAATATGCTCTCTCATGGAAAATAACGAAATTCTAAATATACGGGAATCGAAGGAAATGTAAATATTATCTAGGCACCCCAATGTAAAAACCAAAATTTCTCGGAACAAAATCTGTCAGAGAAAATATACTATGCCCTTTTCTACTCTGTTTTCGAGTATATACACCAACTCAATATGCTCTCTCATGTAAAATAACAAAATTATAAATTTACGCTAATCAAATAAAATCTAAATATTATCTAGGCACCCCAATGTTAATAGCAAAATTGCTCTGAATATAATATATCAGAAAAAATATACAATGCCTTTTCTACTCTGTTTTGGAGTATATACACCAACTCAATATGCTCTTTCATGTAAAATACCGAAAATCTAAATTCACTTGAATCGAAAAAAATCTAAGTATTATCAAGGCACCCCAATGTTAAAAGCAAAATTGCTCTAAATATAATCTGTCAGAAATAATATACAATGCACTTTTCTACTCTGTTTGGAGTATATACACCAACTTAATATGCTCTCTCATGTAAAATACCGAAATTCTAAATTTACGAGAATCGAAAAAAATCTAAATATTATCTAGGCACCCCAATGTTAACAGTAACATTGCTCTGAATATTATCTGTCAGAAAACATATAAAATGCGCTTTTCTACTCTGTTTTGGAGTATATACACCAACTCAATATGCTCTATAATTTAAAATATGGAAATTCTAAATTTACGCGAATCGAAAATAATCTAAGTATTATCTAGGCAACGCAATGTTAAAAGCAAATTTGCTCTGAATATGATCTGTCAGAAATAATATACAATGCCCTATTCTACTCTGTTTTGGAGTATATACACCAATTCATTATGCTCTCTTGTGTAAAATACTGAAATTCTAAATTTACGCTAATCGAAAAATATCTAAATATTATCTAGGTACCCCAATGTTAAAAGCAAAATTGCTCTCAATATAATCTGTCAGAAAAAATATACAATGCCCTTTTCTACTGTGTTTTGGAGTGTATACACCAACTCAATATTCTCCCTCATGTAAATTACCCAAATCCTAACATTATTCTAAGTATCTCATAAAGTGCACAAGACCCCCTTGATGTTGCTTTTTATAACTAGGGGATTACAGATGACATTACTCACGATATGACTGCTGCTGTTTGCCAGTCCTGTGATAATGTTTCTAATATCCAGAGAAGGAGAGGGGAATGTTTCTGCCCATAGGCAAATCCTCTGAATACGGCAAGAGGTGTACACCGTGCTGTGATATTTTCACTAATGTAAACAAGAAAACAATTATATTGAATTAAATATTGCAAGGTGTTAACCCCCCCTATAATTTTCCTTGTAATTTCAAGGGGTTGAGGAGGACATTTTTGTCAAAATTGCGGACGTGTAACTTCAGCTATTGTCTACTATATAATAAAAAAGGATAAAATTATTATTTACATATGATATGATTGCCAGTATCATATTACACCACATTTTCAAAATATCTGGGCCCCAGCAGCTGTGGGCATGGCAGCCAAGCGAGGGTGTCCCTATGCAACCAGGTTGGGCATTGCAGCTGCTACAGGCCCTTTGTGATTTGTCTGGGGGCTGCTTCGGGCCCTCTGGTGGTGGCTGTGGTAACAGCCACATAGCCAGAGGGTCTCTCAGCATCCAGGGAGGGCCTGGCGGCTGCTACTGTCACTCTGGCAAGGGCTATGGGCACAGCCACCTAACCAGGGGGTCCCTACATAGCCAGGGTGGGGCTGGAAGCTGCTATAGGTCCTTTGGCGGGAGGTGTGGGGATACCCTGCTCTTCACAGGTACACAGTTTGCACCTATTTCTACATGTGTAGATTGTTTACATAATGGGCACATATTTGTACACATGTACATATAATATTATCACAATTAACATATATGTACATAATATGTGTACAATAATTATGTACTTTATACGTACCTAATATAAACAATATGTACTTTTTGGTGATATTATGTGATATCTACATATTATTGATTACATATCTTATTGTGATAATATGTATGTTACCACTGAAATTTTTAGAAATGTACATAGAGTACACTTTATGTACCTATGAATTGTGTACACATTATAGAAATAAATAGGTACATATTTTACAGATGATGTACATTTTTTCTACATGTGTATTTTGTACACATATGTACAGCAGAGTAAATGGACAGACTATACCTATTTTATACATTTATTATGATATGTCAATAAATGTACACATGAGTACATTCTGGGATATAATTTTTAGCATATTAGACAGGAATTACACCGGTGACCAAAGTGGGTTTACACCCAGGTGCGCACATAGTTTATAAATGTACATGTTGTGCTTATTATGTACTCATGTACAGAATGTACATGTCTACATTATATATACATAGGTGTACGCAGCATACATAGGTACATACTGTGCACACATATGTACACGTGCATATATTGTACATCTGTACATAATGGGTACATGATGTACATGTGTACACATCATATCACGATAAATGTAAATATACATAATGTTTGCAATATGTACGTTTATATTATGTATTATGTTTATTGTGATTATATATGCTGTTGTGATATGATATCATTGTGACATTACAAATGTACATATTATACACATTATGTACCTATGCATTGTGCACAGATTATAGAAATAGAAAGAAACATATTTTACAGGTTATGTACATTTTATTTACTTGTGTATTGGGTACACAGAGTAAATGTACAGATCTTACTTACTTTATACATTTATTGTGATATGCCAATAAATGTACACATTATGAGTACATTCTGTGATATTACATTTAGAATATAAGATAGAAATTACTCTGGTTACCAAAGTGGGTGTAAACTTATGTGTGCACATATTTTGTACATGTACATACTGTGCATATTATGTACTTGTGTACAGAAGGTAAATATCTACACTATATGTATGTATGGGTAAAGGGTGTACATATGTACATACAATGTACATATATCTACACCTGAATTTATTGTACATCCGTACATAATGGGTCCATGCTGTACATGTAAACACATCGTCATACAACAATAAATGGAAATGTACATAATGTGTGAAATACGTACATTTATATTATGTATTACATGTGTATTGTGATTGTATATGCTGTTCTGATATCATTGTGATATTACAAATGTACATATTGTACACATTATGGACATACCTATTGTGTACATATTATGTACACATAAATGTACATATTGTACAGATTATGTATATTTATTGTACATCTGTATGGGGCACACATATGTACATCACAGTCAACGTACATATGGTACATATTCTGTGCATTGTTTGTAATATTTCAGTAAGAGTACACATTATAAGTATATTCTGGGATACGATTTTTAGTATGTTAGATAAAAATTACTTTCAATATCAAAGTGGGTATACACTTATGTGTGTCCATTTTGTGATATTATCCATCATATCCTGAGTAGGTATTTCTCTCATTGTGAAAGCAGGTTTATACTCTCGGATTGCTCCAATATCAAGGCAAACTAAAACTCGTCTGTGATGTAGTTAATAATATCCTGAGGACAAAGGATGACCATACCCTGAATATCGCAGGAAGTGTACACCACCACTGTAGTATTGTTTCTAATGTTCAGAAACGGAAAGGATATTACTCCAAATATCTCAGAAAGCACACAAGCCCCCCGTGATATTGTTTCTAATAACTAGAGAATTACAGATGACATTACCCACGACGTGACTGGGGCTGTACTCTGGTCCTGGAATATTGTTCCTAATATCCAGAGAAGGAGAGGAAAATGTTACTGCCCATAGGGAAATACTCTTAATACGGCAAGAGGTGTACACCATGCTTTGATATGGTCACTAATGTAAGCAATAAAACAATTACATTGAATTAAGCATTGCAAGGAATGAAACTCCCCTATGATTTTCATTCTAATGTCAATGGGGGTGAGGATGACATTTTTGTCAATATGGCAAAGGTGTAACTGGAGCTATTGCCTAATATACAAAAAAACAGAATAAGATTATCATTTTTATATAATATGGTTGCCAGTATCATATTACACCTGATTTGCAAAATAGCTGGGCCTCAGCAGCTGTGGGCAGAGCCCACAAGCGAGGGGACCCCTAAGCAGCCAGGGTGGGCCTGGGGGCTGCTCTGGGCTTTTTGGTGGGGTCTGTGAGCACATCGACCCAGCCAGGGGTTCCTGAGCAGCCATGGTTGGCCTGGGGGCCGCTACGGGCACTCTGGCATGGGCTGTGGGCACAGACACCTAGTCAGGGGGTCCCTAAGCAGCCAGGGTGGGCATGGGGGCTGCTACAGGCATTCGAGCAGTGTTTGTGGGCACAGCCCAATTGCCAGGGTGTCTCTAAGCAGCCAGGCTGGGCCTGGGGGCTGCTATAAGGGGGGCTTTGGTAATAGCGTGCTGTGCATCGGTACATAGTTTGCACCTATTACTACATGTGTAAATAGTTTTAATATCGGGCATATATATGTACATGCGTACATATGGAGTTATCACGATAAATTTATATTTACATAATATGTGCAAAATACATATGTACCTAATGCATACCTAATGTGTACAATATGTACTTTTTTGTAATATTAGACAATATATATTACTGTGATTATATATATTATTGTGATTAAATATATTTTATCACTAATATTTTAAGGAATGTGCATAGTGTACACATTATAAACCTATCTATTGTGTACACAATATAGAAATACATAGGTACATATTTTACAGATTATGTACACTTTTTCTACATGTGTATTGTGTACACCTATGCACAGCAGAGTAAATGGACATACTGTACCTATTTTATACATTTCTTGTGATATGCCAATAAATGTACACATTATGAGTACATTCTAAAATATAATTTTTACCATATTAGAAATTAATCCATTGACCAAAGTGGGTGTACACCCAGGTGTGTACATAGTTTACACGTGTACATATTGTGCATATTAGGTACTCATGTACAAAATGTACATGTCAAAATTATATGCATTTATGTGTACATAGTGTTCACATGCACATACTGTTCACACATATGTACATGTGCATATTTTTTACATGTGTACATAATGGGTACATGATGTGCATGTGTACACACCGTGATACCACAATAAATGTAAATGTACACGATGTGTGCAATATGTACATTTATATTATGTATTACTTGTGTATTGTGATTTTATATGCTGTTGTGATATGATATCATTGTAATATTACAATAAATGTACATATTGCACATGTTTCGTACATACCTATTGTGTACACATTATGTACCTGTAATTGCACATATTGTACAGATTATGTACGTTTTTGGTACATCTGTATTGTGTACACATATGTACATAACACTTTATGTACATATGGTATGTATTCTGCACATTGATTGTAACATCTCAATAAGTGTACACATTATGAGTATATTGTGATATATGATTTTTAGTATATTAGATAAAAATTTCTTTCTATATCAAAGTGGGTATACACCCATGTGTGTCCATTTTTTGATATTATCCATCATATTTTAAGTAGGTATTACTCTCATTTTGAAAGCAAGTGTTCACTCTGTGATTGTTCCAATATCACAGGCAAAGTACAAGGCTTCTTTAATGTACTACCTAATATCCTGGGGACAAAAGATTATTATACCCTGAATATCGCAGGAAGTGTACACCACCACTGTAGTATCGTGTCTAATATCCAAAAACGGAAAAGATATTACTCCAAGTATCTGATAAAGCACACAAGACCCCCGTGATATTTTTTCTAATAACTAAGGGATTACAGATGACATTACTCACGATATGACTGGGGCTGTCCGCCGGTCCTGTGTTATTGTTCCTAATATCCAGAGAACGAGAGAATAATGTTGCTGCCCATAGGCAAATCCTCTGAATACGGCAAGAGGAGTACACTGTGCTCTGATATGGTCACTAATGTAAACAAGAAAACAATTCTATTGAATTTAACATTGCAAGGGGTGAAACCCCCTTATGATTTCAATTCTAATGTCCAGGGGTGTGAGGATGACATTTTTGTCAACATGGCAGAGGTGTAACTAGAACTATTGCCTAGTATATAAAAAACCAGGATAACATCATTTCCATATGATATGGTCGCCAGCATCATATTACACCACATTTTCAAAATAGCCGGGCACAGCGCCCTAGCCAGGGGGTCCCTAAGCAGCCAGCGTCAGCCTGGGAGCTGTTACGGGCCCTCTGGCGGGGAATGTGGTTACAGCTCCCTAGCCAGGGGGTCTTTAAGCAGCCAGGGTGGGCCTTGGGGCTGCTACGAGGGGGGCTGTGGTAATAGCCTGTTCTGCACAGGTACATAGTTTTAATAATGAACACATATTTGTATAAGTGTACACATGGTGTTATGATAAATATATATGTACATATGTGCACAATACATATAGACCTAATGCGTACCTACTGTGAACAATATGTTCTTTTTTGTGATATTACATGATATATATATATATTACTGTGATTATATGTGTTATTTTGATTATATATATTTTATCACTGATATTTTAAGGAATGTGCATAGTGTACACATTATGTACCTATACATTGTTTACACATTATAGAAATATGTAGGTACATATTTTACAGAGTATGTACATTTTTTGTACATGTGCATTGTGTACACATATGTACAGCAGGGTAAATGTACAGATTGTACCTATTTTATACATTTATTGCAATGTGCCAATAAATGTACACACTATTACTACATTCTGAATTATTATATTTTGTATATTAGATAGAAATTTCTCCGGTTACCAAAGTGGTTGTACACTCAGGTGTGTACATAGTTTATATGCGTACATATTGTGCATAGAATGTACTCGGGTACAGAAGGTACATATCTACATTATATGTACACATGTGTAGTGTACATATGTACATACTGTAGCCACATATGTACGCTTGCATATATTGTGCATCTGTATATAATGGGTACATGATGTACATGTTTACATATATTACAATAAATGTAAATGTACATGTTTGCAATATGTACATTTATATTGATATTACATATTACATGTGTATTGTGATTTTATATGCAGTTGTGATTATATAACATTGTGATATTACAATAAATGTACATATTGTACACATTATGTGCATACCTATTGTGTGCACATTTTGTACATATATTCGTACAAATGATAGTTTATGTACATTTATTGTACATCTGTATTGTGTACATGTATGTACATCACAGTCAATGTACATATGTTAAATATTCTGTACATTGAGTGTAATATCCCAATAAGTGTACACATTATGAGTTTTTTCTGGGTTATGACATTTAGTATATTAGATAAAAATGACTTCCAATATCACAGTGGGTATATACCCATGTGTGTCCATTTTGTGATATTATCCATCATATCCTAAGTAGGTATTTCTCTCACAATGAAAGAAGGTGTACACTCTGTGATTGTTCCAATATTATACGCAAAGTGCAAGGCTTCTGCGATGTAGTTCCTAATATCCCAGGGACAGAGGATGAGTATACTCTTAATATCGCAGGAAGTGTACACCACCACTGTACTATTGTTTCTAATATCCAGAAACTAAAAGGATATTACTCCAAATATCTCCAAAACACACAAGACCCCCGTTACATTGTTTTTAATAACTAGGGGATTACAGATGACATTGCTCACGATGTGACTGGCGCTGTAAGCCGGTCCTGTGATATTCTTCCTAATATCCAGATAAGGAGAGAAAAATGTTGCTGCCCGTAGAGAAATATTCTGAATACTGCAAGAGATGTACACCGTGCTCTGATATGGTCACTAATGTAAACAAGAAAACAATTATATTGAATTAAACATTGCAAGGGGTGAAACCCTCCTATGCTTTCAATTCTAATGTCAATGGGGTGAGGATGACATTTTTGTCAATATGCCAAATGTGTAACTAGAACTATTGCCTAATATGTAAAGAACCACAATAACGTTATCATTTCTGTGTGATATGGTTGCCAGTATCATATTACACCACATTTTCAAAATAGCCGGGCCCCAGCAGCTGTGGGCACAGCGCCCTAGGCAGGGGGTCCCTAAGCAGCCAGCGTGGGCCTGGTAGCTGTTATGGGCCCTCTGGCGGGGGCTGTGGGTACAGAACCCTAGCCGGGGGTCTTTAAGCAGCCAGGGTGGGCATTGAGGCTGCTACGAGCAGAACTGTAGTGATAGCCTGCTGTGCATAGGTATGTAGTTTGCACCTATTTCTGCATGTGTACATTGTTTAAATAGTAGGCACATGTTTGTATACGTGTACATACGGTGTTATCATGATACATATATATTTTCATAATATGTGCACTATACATATGTACCTAATACATACCTAATGTGTACAATACGTACTTTTTGGTGATATTACACGACATATATGTATTAGTGTGATTATATATCTTACTGTGATTATATATATTTTATCATTGATATTTTAAGGAATGTGCATAGTGTACACATTATGTACCTATGCATTGTGTACACATTATAGAAATATATAGGTACATATTTTACAGATTATGTACATTTTTTGTACATGTGCATTGTGTACACTTATGTACAGCAGAGTACATGCACAGATTGTGCCTATTTAATACATTTATCACAATACGACAATAAATGTACACACTATGACTACATTCTGGGATTTTATATTTAGTATATTAGATAGAAATCTCTCCGGTTACCAAAGTGTGTATACACCTATATGTGTACCTAGTATATACATGTATATATTGTACATACTGTGTACTCCTGTACAGAAGGTACATATCTACATTATATGAACATATGTGTAATGTACATATGTACATACTGTGCACACTTATGTACACGTGTATATACCACAAATCTGCACGTGTGCATGATGTACATGTGTACATATCATATCACAATAAATGTAAATGTATATAATGTGTGCAATATGTACATTTATATTGATATTATGTATTATATGTGTATTGTGATTATATATGCTGTTGTGATTATACGAAATCATTGTAATATTACAATATATTTACATATTGTACACATTATGTACATACCTACTGTGTACACATTATGTACATATAAATGTACATATTGTACAGATTATGTACAATTTTTGTACATCTGTATTGTGTACACATATGTACATCACAGTCAATGTACATATGGTACATATTTTGTACATTGATTGTAATATCCCAATAAGTGTACACATTATGAGTATATTCTGGGATATGATTTATAGTATATAAGAAAAAAGTTACTTCCAATATCAATGTGGGTATACTCGCATATGTGTCCATTTTGCTGTACCTTCTATTAATCTTTGCCATTGAACATGATAGTGAGAGGAGGTTCTTTTCTCTAACAAGGTTTTCTGTTAATATAACTCAACTCTACTACCTTGTGGCCTCTGTATCTTCCATTGTAAATTGTAATTACCTATAAAAGAGAATATTTTGACATCACGCATCTACCTCTTGGATCCATCAGCCAGAGGCCTAAAATAAAAAAGACATTCACCCCACGAATGGTTATATAGTGGTTGACAACCCCACTTTCTTCTAGGTAAGTAATATCCTCTCTTTAACAGTAGCTACTTACAAGATTTGTGCATAAAGAATGTGACATTTTTATCAGTATCTAGTTTATTCTTACATAAATTTCTAAAATACTGAGAGAATATTCTGATCATTGGGTATGTACTATTTTAATTTAATTTTTTCCTCTCAAATTTTATCTTAACTGCATACTCTACCCTGTTTATAAGACTGCCCTATGGTTAAATTTAGTAGGTAGTAAATTATCCTGAGCACACAGAACAATTCCTTTTGTAATCAACTCTGAAACATCATTGAAAGAGCAAGGATATGGGAATGAGATTTATCTGGCTTTTATTTCTGGTACTTACTTGCTCTCTGACCTTGGGCAACTTATGTGTTGCTCTGAGTCTCATCTTCTTCATCTGTAAAATGATCATAGTAATACCTAATTCATATGCAGCTTGGAAATGTGTAATTTAGTGATTGATATAAAGTTCCTGATACAATTTCTGACAAAATAATAGAAACCCCACGAGAGATAGCCATAACAATCAGAGTTTATATTCACATTAACTGGGATAAAATTGATCTGAAAATACAGCATAAAAAAGCAGCCAAAAATTCACAAGCATATATTTCGCTTGCCTTTTTATACAGAGCTGGAAAACTTCTCATCATTATCTCATCCATTGCCTGCAGCACGATCCTTCCAAAACTCCTCCTAAGACCGTCTGCCAAGGTGGAACACACTGAACCGCATGTGACTCTGACTTTTCTGACTATTTTTGCAAGATTTTTCTCATAGAGTATTATTAACAGAAAATGGGGCTGTTATAAAGGTGACTAGGAATGGTGCATTCTCAGTTCAGGCTCTGATGGAATGTCTACTTGATCTGGTGCAACTCCAGCTGTGCTCTTGGCTTTCCTCACTTTTGTGGTTCCGAGAATGCAAATATTCTCCCATGGCTTCCTTATTTTGTCTTTCTCCATGAGGTCTCATTCAAGTATAAACATTCCCTTCAATTTTCTCAACTCATTTTATATTGTCTGAATAACCTTGATAATTTTCCCTTTCCTAAAGCTATAGACCTTCTTTTTGTGTGTAAGAACAGATTACTCACAAATGTTTACTGTCCGCTAAACATTTATGTGTAATCAGTCCTTAATTCTACACACAAAATATCATCTCTACCAACATTTTACAACTATAGTCTTTCTATAAAGAACTATGAAAGGAACTTGCTCTAAAGGAGAAACTCCCAGAGCTAAACCAAGGGTCTGACAATTTTTAACAATATGTTATTCAGTAAAAATATTTTTTCAGTTAACAGAGAAGAATGCCATGGACAAAATGACAAAACAGAACTTTTCAGCACTTATTCCTTCACAGAAACATCAATTTGAATAGCCATCCGTGCATCAAAGTGTCTTCAAAAGAGACAAGGAATCCAGGTGAGAGGTTATAGCACGTTTGTGGAGTAGAAAAGTAAGAAAAACGGCATAAAATAGAGTATAAAAGAGAGTTTTATATTATCTACATTACCCCGCCCCTAAACCTGGGTAGTGCAGCATGGAAAGAGATACTATGTATGTGCAGAGAGGAGAGTAAATGTAACACCTGACTTCAACATCAACTCCAATGCCAGGCACAATTCAGTGAACTCAACACCAGGCAGGTTTCTATAGCCACAGGCTATGGGACAGACCCTGTCAACCCAAGCTCCAGGCCTTCCCCTATGGCTCTAAGATCTAATGCCTCCAACCTCCATGGCTCCTATCGACATAGGCTCCAGGCCTTCGCCACAACCAGGCCATTTATGGCTTCCCCAGGCTCCACACTGGTTACTATAGACTCGTAAGTGCCTGGATAAACAAACCTCTACATCGACACAGTGGAATATTATTCAGCAATGAAAGCAATCATCTTTGAATGTGGCTTTTGTTGCAGAAAAAAAGCACGTGAGCTATGAAGCCATTAAAAGACATAGAGGAAACTCAAATACATACTACTAAGTGAAAGAAACCAATCTCAAATGACCACTTACTATATGAATCCAACTATATGACATTCTGGAAAAGGCAAAACTATAGAGACATCAAAACGTTCAGTGATTGCTGGGGGTTGAAAAGTGAGAAAGGATAAATGGGCAGAGCATAGAGGATGTTTAGGGCAATGAAACTACTCTGTGTGTTACTATAATGGTAGACACATGCCATTACACCCTTGTCAAAACTCACTGAATATACGACAGCAAGAATGGTCCCTAATGTCCATTATAAACTATGGGTGACAGTGATAAGTCAATGTTGGTTAATCCATTGTAACAAATGTACCTCTCTAGTGAGGAAGGCTGATAGTGGAGGAGGCTGTGCATTTGGAGAGGTGGGAATGTAGGAACTCTCTGTACTTTCCACTATGCCTCACTATTCACTTTACACTGCCCTAAAAATAAAGCGTATTTGAAAAAAGATTGAGCTGTTGATATAAGCCCAATGTCTACTTTGACGTCCAGAAATGTTTCTTTTAAAACGCTAATACACCACTTCCTGGAAGAAAATATTTGTTAACAAATTCTTTTCTAGAACAATTATTTTTGTGGGTGTTCCTGTCAGAACTATACATAAAAATCAGAATATGCAGCAACATCTTGATACTCTAAAAACACAATACCAAGAACGTTAAGAAAATCATTTCTAAATTTGATCTAAGCCAAAATGTGGAGAAGCAAAAGGGAAGAAAATTATTTCTGTATAATGAGATTATAGGTTGTTTCTCCGACCTCCTGTACAGTTTTCAGTATTTTCCAACTTCTATCATGGAGATATATAAATATAGATGTAGATATGTAGATATATAGTCATTAGATATATATTTATATATAATAAATAAACAGATACCATTTTATTTTTTATTATTTATTTATTTATTTATTTTTTGAGACGGAGTTTCGCTCTTGTTTCCCAGGCTGGAGTGCAATGGCGCGATCTTGGCTCACTGCAACCTCCACCTCCTGGGTTCAGGCAATTCTCCTGCCTCAGCCTCCTGAGTAGCTGGGATTACAGGCACGTGTCACCAAGCCCAGCTAATTTTTTGTATTTTTAGTAGAGACGGGGTTTCACCATGTTGACCAGGATGGTCTCGATCTCTTGACCTCGTGATGCCCCCGCCTCGGCCTCCCAAAGTGCTGGGATTACAGGCTTGATCCACCGCGCCCGGCCTACAGATACCATTTTTAAAAGATATATTTATGTATTTTATATATTTATATAATATATACATCATGTTATCACCATTATGGATATAAAGAAGGACATTAAAATAGTGAAAAGATTAAAATAAAATGTACCAAAATGGAAACAGTGATTTAACTCTGCCTAGCTTTATGTGATTAAACAAGGTATTTTTCAAATCTATTTTTCTTTGCTTTCTAGAGGCTTTATAATAAATCTATATTTTTATATTTAAAAGCCTAATTTTTATTAAACAAATAAAAATTCAGCAACACTGTCTTTAGAACATTTTTTAAATCAACTTGAGCATGAAGAAAATGTTATGACTATGGTGGTGAGCATTTTGAAAGATTAGCAGAAGCAGGGATAATGTGACATTTAGCTGATCTTTCAAGGGAAGCTAGACAAATGACACTTTTCGAAAAGAAAATAGTAACTAGTGTTGAAACATGGTATCGCCACTATGATTAAGAAGGAAAGTGTCAACTTCTTCTGTGGAAAATCCTAACATTACCAAACGTAAGAAGGCAAATACTTCAACAACAGAAATGAAAAATATCTTGATTCATTTATTTAACACTTTTTTAGAGTTTAATCCCAAAAAGTCTATTTTGAAAAAAAGAAAAAATCTTACTCGTGTATATTACCCTTTGCAGTGAACTGGCCAAATAAGTCTATCCAAGGTACGTTGAATACCGAGCATGCTGGAAACATTTTTATTGACATCATCTCTAATCCCTACAACAATAGTACAAGGAAAGGTTTAACATCTTCTTTTTACAGAGAGGAAAGCTGAGGCTCAAAGAGGTATAGTAGCTCATTTAACATTACACATCCAATACGTGGTGGAGGTGGGACCTATACTTACATCTGTCAGACCTTAAAGTCTGTGTTCTTCTTTCTACCTCTCTGCCTCAGTCCAACAATTGGGATCTTTGCCATGATGCCTCACGGGTTCACGAGGCACTTTTCAGGAAGTTTTTGACTCAGACTTTATCACTCAGCAAGATACCTCAACTAATTTATAAAATGTGACTTGAAAAGCAGGTTGTAATTCCAAAAGCAAAAATCCAACCACAAAAGATAAAGTCTTAATCAGTAGAGCTTTACAGAAGGAAGTAATGTAGGTAGTAAGGGCACTTTCGGAAATGTCTGGAATCAGAGGTGTCGATGTATCACTTGTGAGAAATTGTACTCGCTTGGTAGCAAAATTTTCCTTGTGTTCACTTAAAATAATAGTCTTGTTTTAAAACCAATGCACAGTCAGAGGGTGACTTGGATGTTTATTTTTTATTCTCTTTGCCTTCTTGTTTTAAGAATGGATTTTTCCTAAATTCTAATTATTATTGTAACTTACATAAGTGCAGCCGATTTTGCTTTTAAGGATAAAACTACATTTAAGTAGCTTTGTCTGGATTATCAAAACCAGGCCCTGAAGAAGTGAGTTCCTAAAGGGTAGGAACTTTGCTTATGTCTATATCTCAGTTGTGTTAAACAGAATAACTGGCGCAAATTAGCAAATGATGCACTGAGGAATCATAGAACAAAAGACTTTATGAAGAACTAAGTTTCAGATTCAGGGTGACGCTAAGGAGCTAGTGTACCAGAGGATGGTATGCCTTCTGCAATCACAAAAGCAGCATTCAGTCTGATCTGGGCTCTAAGAAGTGCTCCTTGAGACCTGAAATTTTATCCTAACACTGCCACTAACAGGTTAAGTCAGAAAAAGTTCACTTCCCAGAGCTTTCGATTTCTGGTTTCCAAATCGGCACAATGAGAAACTGAAAAGAAGGAAAGAGTAAAAAAAGAGAGGGTCAGAGATCCCTCCTGCTAGTACAATGCCATGATTTGGACACAGGGTTTGGGCAACCATGGCCCATCCACCAATTCCTGCCTGTCGTCTCTTGTCAGACAGCTCATGAGCCACGAATGTGAAAGAATTCAAACAAGTAACAATATTTTGGGACATGTCAACAATTACATAAAATGCAATTTTCAGTTCTCATAAAAGTACTTTGGAACTCAGCCCCACTCCTTTATTACCCATTTCTATGGCTGCTTTCACACCACAACTGCAGAGATAAGTAGCTGTGACAGAGACCATATGGGCTGCCAAGCCTAAAATATTTACTGCCTAGACCTTTCCAGAAAAAAAAAAAAAAGGATTGCTGATCTGTTACACAGACAATCAAGCAAGCGATCACCTGAGAACATTAAAATCTGTGTCTAGGACAAATGGGGCCTATATAAACTAGGGAATAATCTTCCCCACTACTTATGCAAGAACATTCACCCTTGAGAGAGCAGGCTACATGGCTTGGCAGCACTACTGCCACCAGTCCAGACTTCCCCTCACCTGTGCCCTATAAGTGACCAGCATTTCTAGGCATCCGTGGAGCAGCGGGGTGCATTCTCATGGCTGGCCCCACACCTTTCCTTCCTCCTGCTTCCTCACATTCTATTTTCTGAGTTGTTGTCAAAGGAACGCTGAATTTTGCTGTCACTTTTTCAGACCCCAATTCCACTTATGACAGTCTTGGTACCAGGAAGCATTCCAAGCTCCTATCTCATCACCACAACCGCCTGATTCTCACTTAGTCCAGACGAGCTTGCCACAGTGCACTTGCTTTTTAATCGCTCTCTCTCTTCTTGCCTTCACCTCCTCTCCCTCCCTCTCTCCCTGGCTCTTTCTGTCACACAGGTGTGTGCACATACACAAGTTCCGATTAGATAAAAGAAGAAACACTTTTTAAGTTTTTTTCTAGGCCTAATAGAAAATTCTTTTTTTTTTTTTTTTACAAAAACAGAGCTGTTTTTTTTCATTGCAAAAGTGTGGGTGTCCTTCCTTTTGGAGAGTAACAATCATTTTCTACATGGCCTGCTGACACATTGCATGTTGTACATATGTGTGTGTGCACATGTGCATATGAGTGTTAGAGTATGTGTGTGTAGCAGGGAGGAAAGAGATGAAGGAGAGTGTGTATGTGCATGTTGGTTCATATGAATGTTAGTATGTGCATGTACGTGGCTGTGTGTGTGCTCATGTGTATGAGCATGCTTGTATTTGCGTATGAGAATGTGCATGTGAGAGACAAAGAAAGAATGCGTGTATGTGTGAATGTGTATGTGTCTGTATAGCAGGGAAGAAGGGGATGAAGGAGAGTATGCTAAAAAGAGAACACCTCAGAACAGTCAAATAAAAGATTCCATATCAACATCATATCTTGTTAAAATACAGGATTCCCAAGTCAGTCACCTTCAAGCTGGAAGCCTGGAGTGTAAAAAGAGTGGGTGTTCTTCTCTGACAACTTATTGTCTAAGACAATTTTATGATCAAAAATATATTCGAATAAAAGTACCTGAGAAAAGTACAGAAAGAGAATATAGCAAAATGTTAACAATGGTTTTCTTTGGGTGAGAGGAAGAAGAGGCAGGTTGTGGTTGATCTGTTTCTTTTAGTTCAACTATTCTGCATTCCTCACTTTTAAAATTTGGATATTAAGCTGGAGAGAAAGAACATGAATATAAAGATGAATTCGCTGAATGGAGCAACGAATGCTGAGTTAGTCAAAAGTGTATGGCTACCTTCTATATCTAATTATCTGAGGGCAAATCAGAAAACACCACTTTCAGAAAATTTTTTTTTTTTTTAGAAATGAAGTTTCGCTCTTGTTGCCCAAGCTGGAGTGCAACGGCACAATCTCGGCTCACCGCAGCCTCCGCCTTTTGGGTTCAAGCAATTCTCCTTCCTCAGCCTCCCGAGTAGCTGGGATTACAGGCACGCACCACCATGCCCAGCTAATTTTTTTGTATTTTTAGCAGAGACAGGGTTTCAGAATGTTGACCAGGATGGTCTCGATCTCTAGATCTTGTGATCCACCCACCTCGGCCTCCCAAAGTGCTGGGATTACAAACTTGAGCCACCGCGCCCAACCAGAAATTTTTAAAAATGTGTTTTACGTTATTTTCCCTTTCAGCCTAAGGACTAAAAATTGAACACAACTGGATCTGCGCCATTGCCTCAAAGATTCTTAGCCTAGTTCAAGATCCATTGTCTGGACACTCCTGCTTTTTAGACAGAAAACAGGGCTAAATTCCTATTGACTTCCAAATACACAGACCCACAGATTTCTCACAGTAGCCTCTCTCTCTCACCCTGTCTCTGTCCGTCTGAGTCTCTCTTTCTTTCTCTCTCTCTTCCCTCACATCATCCCCAAATCAGAATGCATATATAAAAATTTGATTAACTGAAACATAGAATGATCAAGATTTTACTACAAGAGAATTACACAGACTTCAGCTAAGATGTTTGGTTGAATACCTGCATATGCCTTCACTCCATCATTAAACCACATTAACACGGGATGATTAAAAATAAATAAACCAACAAAGATAAAAAGAAAATAAAGACAATCCCTTCAGCATATAGAAAACTGGCAAGCAGAAGCTGTCAGTGACACCTGACAGTAGACCCAGAGATGCTAAATCCCAAGCCAGTGGCAGGAAGGCAACCAGGATCCCCAAGGGTTCAAGAGTTGGCAGCTAAATTTACCTAGGGAATTTATGTTTCAGTAGTAGGTAGATCCCAGATCCTCTCCCTAGAATCGGTGACTGCATCCCACGGTGGTGGCAGGGTGGAGGTTTCCTCTCTATAGGGTAAAATTTGGTGTCTCTAGGCAGGAGCTCTCTAGACACAAGTGCTCAAATGTACACAATGAACACTGAGATCCTCCAGGTTTTCCTACAACTGAGTTCCAATGAGGGTGGCAGATACATTTGGTCAGAAGTTAAGATGATTTTTCTCTAGAGAGAATCTCTCTTGCTCAAGAAGAAAAGGTCTGACCCAGCAAGACCACCGCCCACAAAATGTTACAATCACAGCACTTGCATCAGCTTTTAGCTTTTCAGTGCTCCATTTTTTTCTAACAGACACAGACAGCTAAGGTTCACCAGGCATCTGAGCAAAGCCTCTAACATGAATGGCCGAGACCAGAGCAACAAGACACATAAATGCAGCCTGAATGAGGACTGTGCTAGGAGATAAGACCTTCTGAAACCCATATGAATGTTCTCGAAGAGATAAAAGTGTTACCATTTTCATGAAACAAGAACCAAATTTAAAGAAAAAGTAAACGCTTAGAAATTAAAAATATGACAGCAGAACTTGTGAAAAATTCTTGTTAGAATAGTAAGACAACAAAGTTGAGTAGATGAACCTTATGTCTTCCAGAAATAACGATAAGAAAAAAGTTGAAATCCGGAAGAAAATTTAAACAGGTTCAACACTGAAATGATCAGAATTCCAAAGATAGAAATAGAGACAGACAGAGAGAGAGAAAAAAGAACAGACACACGCAGCAAATAAGAAAGAGAGAGATAAACCCTAACACAGTAATTGCTGGAGACTACAACACCCAACTTTCAGCACTGGACAGATCTTCCAGACAGAAAACCAACCAATCAACATGAAATTTAATCTTTACTACAGACCAAATGGAACTGATATTCAAGGAACATTTCATCCAATGACTGCAGAATACACATTTTTTCAACTCAACACATAGATCATTCATAAGTATAGAAGATACCTTAAGTCACAAAGCAAATGCAATCACATTTGAAATCAGGACTAAGAAATTCATTCAAAACCATACACTTACATGGAAACTGAGTAACTTGCTCCTGAATGACTCCTGGGTAAATAATGACATTAAGGCAGAAATCAAGAAGTTTAAGAAGTTCTTTGAAAGTAATGAGAACAAAGGTACAACTTACCAGAGTTTCTGGGATGCAGCTAGTCAAGTAGTGTGGAGAGAAATTTATAGTACTAAATGCTCACATCAAGAAGTGAGAACTCAGGACAGCTGCGGTGACTCACTCTTGTAATCTCAGCACTTTGGGAGGCCAAGGTGGGCAGATTACAAGGTCAGGAGTTTGAGACCAGCCTGACCAACATGGTGAAACCCCATTCTACTAAAAATACAAAAATTAGCTGGTGTTGTGGCACATACCTCTAATCCCAGGTACTCAGGAGGCTGAGGCAGGAGAACTGCTTGAACTCAGGAGATAAATGTTGCAGTGAGCCCATATCACACCACTGCACTCCAGCCTGGTTGAGAGAACAACACTCCATCTCAAAAACAAAATTGAGATCTCAAGTTAACTACCCAACATCACAATTAAAAGAATTAGAAACCCAAGAGCAAAGAACACCCTCAAAGCTATGCTGAATGGGAGTGGGGAGAGAGGGCATCTTTATCTTGTGCCAATTTTTAAGGGGAATGCTTTCAGCTTTTGTCCATTCAGTATGATGCTGGCTGTGGTTTTGTCACATGTGGTTCTTATTACTTTGAGGTATGTTCCTTCAATACCTGGTTTATTGAGAGCTTTTAACACACATGAAAGTTGAATTTTATCAAAAGCTGTTTTTGCATCCATTGAGATAATCATGTGGGTAATTTTTTTCTTTAGTTCTGTTTATGTGACGATGACATTTATCAATTTGCATATGTTAAACCAAACTTGCATCTCAGGGAGGGTGGTTGTGACCAGGAATTTATCAGTTTCTTCTAGATTTCTCAATTTTTTCAGGTTCAGTGGCTCACATCTGCAATCCCAGAACTTTGGGAGGTCAAGGTGGGTTGATCACCTGAGATTGGGAGTTCAAGACCAGCTGGATCAACATGGAGAAACCCCATGTCTACTAAAAATACACAATTAACCAGACATGGTGGCACATGCATGTCAACCCAGCTACTCAGGAAGCTGAGGCAGGAGTATAGCTTGAACTCAGGAGGCAGAGGTTGCACTAAGCCGAGATCTCACCATTGCCCTCCAGCCTGAGCAACAAGCACAAAACTTCATCTCAAAATTAAAGAAAAAAAAGTGCCTACAGTTGTACATAATATTCTCTGAGGGTGGTTTGTATTTCTGTGGGGTCAGTGGTAATATTGCCCTTATTGTTTTTGATGGTGGTTATTTGAATCTCTTCCCTTTCTCCTTCATTGGTCTAGCTTCAAGTTTATTATTTTTTAACCAGTATGATTTTAATAGACCAGTTACTGGCTAGTAAATTGAAACATACAGAGTGCCATCTCCACGAGCACTCATGATTTCATTTGGGTTCTTGAAAAATGTTAAGAAGTAGGTTGAGTTTTATTATTTTTTTTAGAAAACCAGCTTTTGAAAAATTTATGTGGAACCAAAAACGGCCAAGGCAATCCTAAGCACGAAGAGCAAAGCTGGAAGCGACATGCTACCAGACTTCAAACTGCATTACAGGGCTACAGGAAACAACAGCATAGTACTGGTACAAAAACAAACACATAGACTAATGGAACAGAATAGAGAATCCAGAAACAAAACCAAGCTTCTACAACTATCTGATCTTTGGCAAACTTAACAAAAACAAGCAAGGGGGAAAAGATTCTCCCTATTCAATAAACGATGCCAGGATAACTGGATAGCCATATGCAAAAGACTGAAACTAGACCCCTTCTTTACATTACATACAAAAATTTGCTCATGATAGATTAAACACTGATATGTAAAACCAAAAACTATAAAAGCTCTGCAAGACACGAGACAATGCTATTCAAAACATAAGCACAGGCAAAGATTTCATCATGAACATGCCAAAAGAAAAGGTAACAAAAGCAAAATTGAAAACTGGGGTCAAATTAAAATGAGAAACTTTCACACAGAAAAATAAACTATCAACAGAGAAAACTGACAACCTAGAGAATGTGAGAAAATGTTTGTAAACTATGCATTCCACAAAAATCTAATATCAAACATCGGTAGGGAAATTAAATTTACAAGAGGAAAACAAACAACCCATAAAAAGGTGGGCAAAGAACATAAACAGACACTTTTAAAACAAGACATATATGCAACAAGCAATCATATTAAAAAAGCTCAACGTCACTGATTATTAGAGAAATGCAAATGAAAATTATAATAAGATACCATCTCACACCAGTCATAATGGCAATTATTAAAGCAAAAAAAAAAACACATACTGGCAAGGTTAGAGAGAAAAACAACACTTACACACTGTATTCGGGAATGCAAATTAGTTCTGCCATTGTGAAAAAGTGTCATGATTCCTCAAAGACATAAGAGTGAAATACCATTTGATTCAGCAAACCTAGTAATGGGTTACTAGGTATGTACCCAAGGGAATATAAATCCTTCTGTAATAGAGACATGTGCACGCATATGTCCATGGCAGCACTGTTCACAATAGCAAAAATATGGAATCAAGCTAAATGCCCATCAATGGTAGACTGGATAAAGAAAATGTGGTACATATACAAAAAAAAACACTAGGCAGCCACAAAAGAATGCGATCGTGTTCTCTTCAGGGACATAGATGAAGCTGGAGACTATTATTCTTAGCAAACTAATGCAGGAACACAAAATCCAAATACCAGATATTTTCACTTGCAAGTGGGAGCTAAATGAGGAGAAAACAGGAACATACAACAGGTGGAAGAACAACACACACTAGAGCCTTTCAGAGAGTGGAGAATGAGAGAAGGAAGAAGATCAGGAAAAACAACAAAATGGGACTAGGCTTAATACCGGAGTAATGAAATGATCTGTACAACAAACCTCATGACAGACATTACCTAAATAACAAACCTGTGCTTGAACCTTTGAACTTAAATAAAAGTTAAAAAAAAAAAAAGGCAACTTCTCAAGTTGAATAACATAACCTCCTAGGTTTAAACACATGAACACAAACTCACACCAAGGAACATTGTCTTGAACATCTGCAATATATGACAAAGGAAAACAGCTCTCCTAAGTTTTCAGAAAAGTTTTTTAAAAAACAGTATTTACAAAGAATCAAAAATCAGAATGATTTCAGGCTTCTCAACAGCACTACCAGAAGCTGGGAAATAATGGAGTAGTATCTTTAAAACTTGAATGGGAAATTATTTTCAATCAAAAATTCTATGCCCCACCAGTCATGTAAGTGTAAGAAGAAATAAAGTCATATTTCAGAACAATTTGCTTCAGTGTATCCTTGCTTGAATAAGTTACTGGAGGATACAGTCCACAAACAAGAGATTCAGGGCACGGGGCAGTGCAAAACAACAGAGTGGGTTTGTATTTGTATTTAAAAGACAGCAGCATTCGAGAGTTAGGGAATACTGAAGGAGGAGTTTTCTCCAGCATCCCTGGAGCCCACACCTCTCATTTCCACATTCCTATGTCCCATTGCTGCCCATGAATTCTGATCACCTATTCCTTTGATAGAGGTATTTCTCTCACCGATTAGCTGTAGTCAAGTGGCTCTTTCTTGGGCTACGGGAGGAAATCTATGGCTTTTTATTAAACATCAATTTGATTAACCTAGGCTTAAGGTCAGCATTATGCCATCAGCTGTACGTTCTTGGGAAGACATCTACTCACAAACTGGTTAAAGAACGTGGCCCTCCTACCTCTGACTTGTGTGATTCTAAGCAAGCTATTTAGCACCCTCTCATCTGTGAAAGAAACATAAAGTTCTTATCTTGGCCTCCACAAACAGAAAGTGTTGAACAAGAACAGTTTCTTCTCCTCCAAGGCCAGACCATATGGAGGACCCTAAGACAGCCACAGTCTTGGTCAGTAGGACAAACACAAGGTTCAAATTGCACCATTAAAACTGTGGCCAAACGTTTGCTCTGCCTCTGAGTCACTCACTGTCATAAGGCTCTACCGGTTCCCATTCCAGATAGAAAGTGGGCTTTTGTTGGTTTTTGTTGTGTTTTTCAAGAGATGGAGTCACCCAGGCTGGAGTACAGTGGCATGACCATAGCTCACTGCAGCCCCAAACTCCTGAGCTCAAGTGACCTTTCTGCCATGGCCTCCTGACAGAAGCTGGGCCAACAGGGCCGCAGGTATGCATCCCCACACCCAGTAATTTTTTTTTTTTTAGAGATGGGGTACCGCTATGTTGCCCAGACTGCTCTCAAATTCCTGGCCTGAAGCAATTTTCCCATATTAACCTCCTAAATTTCTAGGATTACAGGTGTGAGCCACTGTGCCCAACAGGTGTCCTTAAATGCAATTTCCACACTGCTATTCTGAAGAAGGGCAAGAAGCAAAGAGTCCCTCCTTGAAACATAGAAAATAAAAGCATTCACTATTAAGTGGAGGCAGAGTTGATGATCAGCCAAAACTACTTTAACTGTAATCCAGAAGTCCCATTGATACAGGAGTTCTAAAGAAATTATTTAGTCAGAGATTGAAAGTAAGGAAGTCTTTGGTAAGGTTTCCCTTTGAATAAAAAGCAGCCCCAAAACCATTTCTAACAAAGAGCGGCCTGTAAAATCGAGCTGCAGATATAGACAAGCAAGCTGGAAGCTTGCACAGGCGAATGCCAGCAGCTGTAACAATAGGAGGCTACTTGGGTGCCAGGCATGCTCAACCTGACGGCTTCATCTTCCTTTTTCTTTATCAACCACAAGTGCAGTAAGGGACAGTCAACATGCACTGGCCAAGTAGAAAACCTATATGCATAAGAAGATTTGGGTGGATAGCCAGCTTCTTCACGAGCTATGTAAAGCTCTCACCTGGTCCAACCCATATTTGGACACTATGTAAATCAAACACCACCTCCTCAACAAGTCTATAAAACCTTGTGCAGTTCACCAGAAAACCAGAAAACACACTCAGAAGCCCCTCTCTCTCTCTGCAGAAGAGAGATGTTCTCTTTTCTTCTTTTGCCTGTAAAACCTCCATTCTTAACCTCACTCCATGTGTATTCACGTCCTTGATTTTCTTGACATGAGGCAATGTACCTTGGGTATTACCTCAGATGGACAATGCTGCTTCATCATAGTTCTGTTTTGTTCAGGTTGTGGGACAAACGGCTCCTTTCGTCTGCCCTCAGCTCAACCTTACTCAGGCCTCCTTCCAGCAGAATCACAGAGCCAAATGAAACCCCTTAAGTCTTCTTTTAAATTGGCAGTCGCTCCAAAGAAAGCAGCATGATGAGTTTCAGGTGGCACGGGGTGGGGGCAGTGCTACCCTGGCTTCTCCGTGCTCAGTCCCTCTCAGTTCAAAAGCGCACCACGTGGAACAATAGAACACCTGCTCATCTGAGTTTTAAAAATAGTAGGAGGAAAAGCGCTGTCTCCGTGCTTATTTCCCTGGCAGAGGGGAGGTCATAAAACACTAATTTCTAAGCAGTGGACCAGAGTTTTACTGATCTCTTCTGTTACTGACTCATGTTTACCCAGAGAAACCACATCACAAATCTGAGTCTCCTCTGGCAAGAGAAGGAATCGGATTCATGATTCTCTCAGCCCCCTTTCCACAGTGGAGTTCTGACTCCACTTCTAAAATACTTTTCTGCAAGCCTCTGTACCTCATAAATGTTTTACTATACTCGAGACAGCAAAGGGAAGCACAGATTAGCTACTGTTTTCAGAACAGTGGAAACATGCTATCTTCTCCACGTTTGGCATTGGAGTCAAAGATCAAGCGCCAAACAGTAGTTGTCAAGAATCCTTTCATTTACAATCAGGTTCTAAACTTTTCAAATGGTGTGGGCAAGAACCAGTTTTGCCAGAATAGGTTATTATCTACCTCTTACCTTTATAGGACAAAACTAAAAATTCTCTTTTTTAAGAGAGAGTCTTGCTCTGTTCCCGAGGCTGGAGTGCAGTGGCATGATCTCGGCTCACTACAACTTCTGCCTCTCAGGTTGAAGTGATTTTCCTGCCTAAGCCTCCTGAGTAGCTGGAATTACAGGGGCCCACCACTACACTCAGCTAATTTTTGAATTTTTAGTAGAGACAGGGTCTCCCCATGTTTGCCAGGGTAGTCTCCAAAGCCTTATGATCTGCCTACCTGAGCTGCCCAAAGTACTGGGATTGCAGATGTGAGCCACCACGCTGGGCATTTTTTTTAATTACACTGAAGACTTTTGAAAGGGTTGTGTTGTATGAACTCCCTCCTCACCCAATTCTCATGGATGGGAAAATGCTGCTGCTTCATTTTAAAGCTAAGGAGCTGCCTGAACAGGAACTTCTAATTAACCATTCAAACCGATTAGCTCATGTCCCTGAAGGCTGGAGAACACGGGAACTGCTATTCCATCTGAATACAATCCAAAGGCAAAAGGCTGTGGCCAAGTTGAAATAATGGGGCAGATAGAAGCGATAAAGACTGGAGCTGGGAGTGGCCCGTACTTCAAGTTAAGCCAAACAAAGGTGTTTGCATGTTTTATATGGGCCAAATAGGAATTCCATAATCGAGAAAACCATTGATTTTAAGGAGGACGCTGCCCTGAAAAGCTTCCTACCAGGGGTAAGAATAGAGGCTGCCCAGGACCCCCAGACGCAGGTGGTAGGAGGGCTCTTAGTGGCTTCCTAGAAACTGTATTACCTGAGGTAGTGAACTGCTGTCAGAGATCCCTACCAGGAGAATTTCTCAGGAACGCATGAGAAAGGGCCCAAAACTGCATGCCTGCTCCTAAAATGTGACACCATAATACAGCTGAACTATTCAATAAGGCCCTATCTGTTCCTCTGTCTCTCCTTTCTCCCTGCCCCTATCCAACCCTAGAAGAGCCAGAAAGCACTGCTAAGAAGTGAGGGTGGGTGGTCATAAACAAACACACTGCCCTCCTTTCCCTTCCCACTGTGGGTTTCTCAGGCTGAGGCTGTCACAGAGGAGGAGGGATAAAAATTGTTTTCGTTGATATTTTATCATGAACATTTATGAACGTACAGCAAAGTTGAAAAAACTTTACAGTGAACACTTTAACTGTATCTTCACCAACTTGGAGTCTTGTTTTATCTCATGTCCATCCATAGATCCATCTTTCTATCCATCCAGTAATCCATTATAGTTTTGAGGCATTTTAAAGTAAATTGCAGACATCGGTAACTCAACGTGCATTAACTAGAATTTGGTACCTTTCTTTTTCCTTTTGGTGTAAAGTTTACAAATGATGAAATGCAAAAATTTTAAGTATGTATTTACCGAATTTTGACAAAAGTATACATATGTGTAACCCAAAACTCTATCAAATAAAGAACATTACTATAATCCCTGATATGGTTTGGCTGTGTCCTCACCCAAATCTCTTCTTGAATTGTAGCTCCCAGAATTCCCACGTGTTGTGGGAGGGACCTGGTGGGAGAGAATTTAATCATGGTGACAGTTTCCCCCATACTGTTCTTGTGATAGTGAATAAGTCTCACAAGAGCTGATGCTTCTATAAGAGGAAAGCCCTTTTGCTTGTTTCTCATTTCTCTCTTGTCTGCCACCATGTAAGATGTCCCTTTGACTTTCTGCCGTGATGATGAGGCCTCCCCAGCCAGGTGCAACTGTGAGTCCCTTAAACCTTTTTTGAATAAAGTACCCAGTATCACGTATGTCTTTATCAGCAGTGAAAAAACGGACTAATACAATCCCAGAAACTTTCCTCATGACTTGTCTCAGTCTCCAGCTCTGTACCCTTGGATTTTTTTCATTGTAGACTAAGTTTGCCAACTTTAGAAATTCCACATAACTTGAATCATGTTGTGATAACCCTATATATAAGGCTCCCTTCAGTCCACAAAATAATTTTTATATTTATCAGTCAGGTTACACATATCAGTATCTCTTTCATTTTTATTGCTGAGTAGTATTTCATGCTATGAAATAACGTAGTTCGCTACCTGATCCTCTATTTGTGGTCACCAGAAACATTTTCAACTTTTGATTATTATGAGTAAAGCTATTGTGGTCTTCTATAAGTATTTTTATTAACATGTATTTTCACTAATTGGGGTAGATTCCTAACTCGGACATTTATTATAGATGAGATGTATATTCGTTCTGTAAGAAAATTCCAGAAATTTGACAAAGTAGTTGTACTGTTTTATAGTCCCATTAGCAATAGTTATAGTTGTGCTGTATTCTTGCCAACATTTGGTGTTTAGTCTTTCCCAACCTAGTTATTTTGTGGGGTGTGTAGTAGTATCTCACTGTGGTTTTAATCTGCATTTCCTTGATGTTAACCATTTTGTCCCACTTGTATATTATCTTTGCAAAGTGGCTCCTCAAATTTTTTCCCCTTCTAAACAGTAATTGTTCTCTTTTTTTCTTTTAGTTGTTCTGTCATCCAGGCTGGAAGGCAATGGTGCAATCTTGGCTCACTACAGCCTCTGCTTCCTGGGCTCAAGCGATCCTCCCACCTCATATTAGCTGATACCAGGCTAACTTTTTGTATTGATATTAGCCAACATACAAGGCTAATTTTTTGTACTTATACTAGGTGTCAGGGTCTCACCATGTTGCCCAGACTAGTCTCAAACTCCTGGCCTTAAGCCATTCATCCTCCTCGGCCTCCCAAAGTACTGGCACTACCGGTGTGAGCCACTGTGCCCAGCCTTATTTTCAGGTTATAAAACTGCTTTATGTATTCTGGAAATCAGGCTCTTTACTGAAAATAGATTTATGACCATTTTCTGTCAGACTGTGGCTTGCATATTCTTTTGTTTAATGTATCTTTTAATTTTCCCAGACACATTTTCTGCAAAATTCGTGTTAGTTTTTGTTGTATTTTTCAGATACTTTGTTCATTTCATCTAAGTTGCAGAATTTGTCACCATGACGTTGTTTATGATAGTCTCTTATTATCCTTTTGACGTCTGCAGGATCTGTAGTGATAGTTTCACTTCGCTTTCACTTCTGATATTGATACTGACCATTTGTGTTTCCTCTCTTTTTTTCATGATCAGAGTAGCTTAAGGTTTATTAATGTTGATATTTTAAAACAACCAGCTTCTTTGCTTTGTTAGTTTTCTCTATTATTTTGTCTGTCTTCAATTTGGTTTATCTCTGCACTTTTACCTTTATTGTTTCCTTCTTACTACTTCGTTGGAGTTTTCTTTGCTGTGTGTGTGTGTGTGTGTGTGTGTGTTTTCAATCTTCTTTAGGTGAACATTTACGTCATTGATTTTAGACCTTTCTCTTTTTCTTCTATTGCAGTATAAGCATGTACGGCTATACTTCCCTCTGGGAACTCCCATAGCTGTAATTCATAAGTGTTGGCATGTTGTATTTTGATTATCCCTTAGAATAAAATATTTTATATTCTACCTTTTGCTTTCTTCTTGGGCTTGTGTATTATATTTAATCTCCAAGTACTTGGAGCTTTCCTAGTTCTCTTATTGTTAATTTCTGTTTTAATCCTATTGTGGTCAGGTAATATACACTGCATGAATTCAATTTGATTTAATCTATTCAGTCTTGTTTTATGACCTAGCATGTGACCTATCCTAGTGAACACTACATGTACTTGAAACATACAGTATTCTGTGGTTATTGGGTGTCGTCTTCCATTGGTTTGTTTAAGATGGTGGAGAGTGTTGTTCAGGTCATCTGCATCTTGACTAAGATTTTGTCTAGTTTATCTATCAATTGCTTGGGAGATGGGTATTAAAATCACCAATCAACATTGTGGATTGTTTGTTTATTCCTTTAGTTCAATTTTGTTTTGTGCAAATTGACGCACAAATTATTTTTAATCCATTTTTTTGATGAAATGACTCTTCTGTAATCATGAACTATCCCTCTTTATCTTTGGAAATACTGTTTTGACTTAAGCATATTTTATTTGGTATTAATATAGCTTCTTCACACTTCCATTACTGACTGTTTGCATAGTATATCATTTTAAATTTACTCATTTAGGGTCAGGTACAGTGGCTCACACCTGCAATCCCAGCACTTTGGGAGGCTGAGGCAGTTAGATCACTTGAGGTAAAAAGTTTAGGACAAGCCTATCCAATGCAATGAAACCCCAGCTTTATTAAAAATACCCCAACATTTAGCTAGGCGTGGTGGCAGGTTTCCGTATTCCCGGCTACTCAATAGGCTGAGGCAGGAGAATTGCTCGAACCCAGGAGGCGGAGTTTACAGTGAGCAGAGATTGCACCACTGTACTCCAGCCTGGGAGATAAAGTAGGACACTGTCTTAAAAAAATTCAAATGTACTTATTTAGACCTACGTATATTTGTCTTTTTTTTTCTATTCAAAGTGTGTATTTCATATACAGCACTGGGTCTTGTGGGTTTTTTAAATCAATTCTGGCAATCTCTGCACTTGAATTGGAGTATGTGGTATGATTTATTAACATTTAACGTTATTAAATATAGATTTATTAGTGGTTGAATGATGTAATTGGATTCAAGCTTACAATTTAATGGTTTGTTTCCTTATTTTGTTTGTTTTTGTTTGCTTCCCCTTCCCCACTTTTTGTCCTGTCCCTTTTCTCCTGATGTCTTTTGGACTCTTTAAATACTTTTAAAATTTCATTTTAAAGTATCCATGACTTATTAGATGTAGTGGTTGAATATTCCTTATCTGAATTCCTTGGGACTAGAAGTGTTTTGGATTTTAAACTTTTTTCATATTTTGGAACATTTACATATACATAAAGAGATCTC
Organism: Callithrix jacchus; assembly: GCF_049354715.1. Taxonomy (NCBI): domain Eukaryota; kingdom Metazoa; phylum Chordata; class Mammalia; order Primates; family Cebidae; genus Callithrix; species Callithrix jacchus. The sequence goes on along the minus strand of NC_133502.1, from coordinate 220,279,914 downwards.
TTAAAGATATAACTGAAGTCTAAACACAAAATTCACCTATGTTTATGTACACCTCATACACATAACGCAAATAAAATTTTACATATTTTTAGCAATTTTGTGCACGAATCAAAGTTTGTATACATTGAACCATCAGAAAGCACACATATCGCTATCTCAGCCATCGATGTGGATGAATTTCAGATCTTGGAATATTTTGGATTTTGTGGTTTATGGATCAGAGATGCTCAACCTCTACCTGTGTTCATTGTTGATTATTTTATGTGTTAAAATATGTAAAAAAGGGTTAAGTTTTCAGCTGAATGAGATTTTTGAGTTTGGAAATTAAACTAAACAGGATTTTTCTGAAGTTCCAGGATACAGGTGCAGAATGTGTAGGTTTATTATATAGGTATATGTGTACCATGGTGCTTTGCTGCACCTATCAACAGTTCATCTAGGTTTTAAGCTTCACATGCACTAGCTATTTGTCCTAATGGTCTCCCCGTCTAACCCTCCTCTGACCCCCAACTGACCCCAATGTGTGTTGTTCTCTCCCTGTGTCCATGTGTTCTCACTGTTCGACTCCCAATTATGAGTGAGAAAGTGTGGTGCTTGGTTTTCTGCTCCTGTTTTGAACTAGACAGAATTTCTTAATATCTTAAATTGCTCAGTGAAATAGAAAATATCAAAGATTCTACCCAACAGGTGGGTAAGAATGAGTCCACGTAGCAACTTTGATAAAGTGAAGGGAAATAACAAACCATTTCTGATTGCTCCCTGCCACAGCCAGTGCATTCAACCTTTTTACTGTCCTTTTATTATTTTTTCATTGTTCTTACAGTCATTGTTATTTTTCCCCAAATGAAAAAATAAAAGTGGTGGGATTGATAGTGAGGAAACAAAGACTGACAGCTGCCCCTACACCTGAGTTTAACTTTTGAGAAATATAGTCAACATGATGATTTTCACACAGGGCTAATAGGCCTTCTGCATCTGTTATAATTCCTGTTATGTTGTGGACAGAAAATAAATTTTTCTCTCCATGGAAACCTGTTAGTGATACTTGAGAACAATGTCAACTGTAGACCAAAATCGAATACAAGTGGAAATATTGTTTCATTTTTTTTTTGCAGTATTCTTTTTTAAGACCTGAAATAGGAGGATAAAAAAGGAAAGAACTATTGACATTTGCAACAACATGGCTGAATATCAAAAACATTTTCTTGACTAAAAGAAAACTTACATATGGAGTGATCACAATATAATTCTATTTCTATCAAACTTTAAAATCTGTGCTGAAAGAATATTTAAAAGTATATTTGGGTTCGGGACCGACTAAGAGGAGGCAAAACTGAACTTTCTAGTCTCTGCTGTGATCCAAAACCCATGCTATAAACTTTGTACACAGTATCTCATTTAATCCTCAAAATCACCCTAACAGGTAGTTACTGTCACTTCCCCTGCTTCAAACAGAACATAAAGCTCAGAGAATCCAGGTACTGTTTTTTTTTTTTTTTTTTTTTTTTTTGAGATGGAGTTTTGCTCATGCCACCCAGGCTGAAGTGCAATGGCGTGATCTCGGCTCACTGCAGGCTCCGCCTTCTGGGTTCAGGCAATTCTCGTGCCTCAGCCTCCCAAGTAGCTGGGGCTACAGGAACGCACCACCATGCCCAGCTAAGTTTTTGTATCTTTAGTAGAGATGGGGTTTCACCATGTTGACCAGGATGGTCTCAATCTCTTGACCTCGTGATCCACCCGCCTCAGCCTCCCGAAGTGCTGGGATTACAGGTGTGAGCCACCATGCCTGGCCTGGTACTGTGTTTTACACCTACTTAGAAGTCACCAATTCCTAAAGTTCTATAAAATGTTCTAAATAAAAATGAATAAATTAGGCAAAAAAGACCATGTAAATAGCATTTCTACAAATATCTCCTAAGACAATTTTCACATCGATGTCCAAAGACATTTACAAGAATGTTTTCCACAACACTGTTTAAAATAATAGAAAACTACAAGCAACCTAAATGTCCATGGAAGAGTTAGATTCTTTCTCTTATTTCCGTATAATGCAATACTGTGCTGATGTAGAGATATCATATTCATTTTTAAAAATTACATTCACCTTCTTCTCATGGATCCAAGGAGATATGTTAGAGAATATCTATTGCATTTGGACATAAACATAAATACAAAGGAAATAGTAGGGGCTCTCTACAAGTGGTTATATATTGGAAGAGAAAGAAGAGAAAAATAAAAGGGATCATGAACTTCGTATATGCTTTGGTAGTGTCTGGTTTTGTATATAACTTGAATTTTTTCATAAATATATTTTACAGTCTGCATAATTACCAGGTAAGAAGACAAGTAAGTCACTTTAGTAAAAGTTCTTCCAATTACTGCAACTGATTTCTACAGCCAGAATGTTCCCAGAACCTGAAAAGAGGAAGCACTAGAAATGGAAGGCAGAAATACTGACACTAGAGGGCCAGAGCTGGAGAGGGTGGATCTAATGCAGCAAATCCATCAGCAGTTCTCATCGCCATCTTTGAGAAACCTCACAATTTTCCGTGCTTAATAAATGAGTTAAATTGAAAACAAATCCATGACAGTGGTGCATGAGAAAGGTTACATGTGTCCCGAATAATAAAGTCTGCGCACAGTATAAATTAAAACATACCATTTTACATTCATAAGATTGACAAACAAAAAGTAAAAGCCTAGGAATATCAAGTGAAGCCAAACACAAAACAAGTTTCCCCACATTTCCTGTGGGAATACCAATTGTTACAACTACTTTAAACAATTGGAAATTCATAGTAAAAATGAAGACAAGCCTCCCCTACAATTTACCAATCCCACTTCTGGGAACACAGTAAGAGAGATTCTTCCCAAGAAACCTGTAAACAAATGTATATGGCACTATGCATGTAATTGTACATCGTGGTATTTCCATATGGTAAAGTATTATTCGGCAGGGAAAGTAAGTAGACCAGAGGTAGACATTTCAATATCAATAAGTTTTAGAAAAATAAAATGGAGTATAGGAAGCTGCAAGTATATCTGTAATGCTTTGTTTTGCCAGGAAAATAAAGGGACACGTGGGGAGGACAAAGGACAACAAAAACTAAACAATCTGAAACACATGCAGAAAAATACCCATATTTTAAAATTTTCCATTGCTGCTTATATTAGTTTCTGTCTTTTCTATACGCTTGAAGTACTTGATAATCAAGAAAATATAAAAGGCATAGGAAAAAGTATTCTGAGAAAATACATCGAAAGGTTTATGGTTATTAGATTTGGTAAGATTTTAAATGACTTTAATTTTCTTTGTTATATCTCTCTATATGTCCTAGTCATACCATAATAAATGTGTATTTCATTTATGACAATAAAAATGTATTATTTAAAAACTCATATATGTGCAGTTTTATCTGACATATGATGAAACTCTACGAAACATAGATTCAGCAAAAATACTGAGAACAAGAACAAAAATAATGATATTAAGAGTTGTTGACTTTTGGATGGAGCTATGAGTGACTTTACATTTATCTCTAAACTCGATTTTTCTATAGTGGGAAAATAAAATATTTGTGAAAGCTAGATTAAATAGAAAGCTATAGGTTTTAAATGAAAAGGAATTCAAATAATTTTCCAGCATGATTAAATGTTCATATTCCTAAATATGAACTACTTTACAAAAGCACCAGTGATTTTAAAGAAACATTAGATGATTTTTAAAGGAAGTCAGTTATGATACTGCAGTTTATAGTGATACTGAGTGTTTGCTAGCTCCACTAATCAGGATATTAAGTTAATAGTATATAATATGCCATAAAGAAATTATATGAGCAGAGGTTACTGCAAAAGGAGAACACAATGATTTTAAGTGGGCTGGTGACCTGAATTTCTTCCAGTGAGGGGAAACATCAGAGTCATTTGATCAATGAAGTGCCTTTTATAAATCTTCAGGAAATCTCCTATGAAGGCTTTAAGAAGATGGATTTCTTATGACTTCTGATGTATGTTCCCATGAAATTTTTACCATTGCCACCATGGGCCTGCCCAGCCTAAGAGATGGAAACTGTGAGTCCAGCCCACTGACGCCCACCATCAGTAAGAAGATTGCACACTGAGGAGGCCATGACCAGCCTGCTGACTGAAATCTATACTGTAAAAGGATGATGCTGCTCCAGCAATCCTGAAACCCTGCCCTAGGATCAATGCAAAGTGGTGTCAACCTTAGAATTTCAATATGCCTAGGCAGATAGTTATCTTTAAATATAAGAACAGTATCATTTTCTGGAGAAACCAAAAGAATCCAGAAAAATTCTACAGTAGTCTACTCTGCCCTTCCTCCCCGTTCCGTCTTGTTAGTAACAGCCAAATCCAGGCACAAAGATGTTCTAACTTCTACACCTGAGGTTGGCCACAACGTGTGCTAGGTGACGCATCTTATAGAGCACATATGCAAACAATTATGGGATCTGAAAAACAATAACTCAGGCAGAAACATTAGGAATTAGTGCCCCTAAGTGAACCAGTGGGAAAAAAGGAGGCTTAGAGAGTTTAAACAACTTTCCCCAGTAGCTGATAAGTTACGGTGGCCTTAGACAAGCTGACAAGAGTGGTAGCAAAAAGGCTTCAAGGATTACAAATTGTTCTACTATAAGGTTTTAAAAAGGTTTCAAAGGCAAAGAAGAGCAAATGAAGCCATGAATTTTACAATCTACATATTTTTAGCCCTTTCTCTTTTTTGCTTTTCTTGGGTAAACTAATTAGACCCTGCAAACACATTCCCACCCACAATGTTGTCTCCATTGCTTTAGGGCCTCACCTCTGAGCAGCCAGAGGAAATGCAGCTGACCCCTTATCTAGTTAACAACCTTTTATACTCTGCCCTTTCGCTTTGCTTTCTCCACGCCAACATAAGACATACAAAGATTCTTCTGCCTCCAAGATGCTGCAGCTTTCTTCTCAGCTAGTTACCCCCAGCTAAAAATAACTGTTCCACATACTCAGAGATATAAGGCAATCAAGCAACTAAGTGCCCCTTTTGCCAATGACATGTTTTTAAAAAATATGTTCAATGAGTCTCTTTGAAAATTATTCACTTTTTTCTGAGTTGCAAAGGAAAACGAAAGGCAAATTATGGCTCTATAAGCAACTGTTTGCACAGATCCCATTAATTCGCCATCCACAGGGCTATTGACAACTAGCTCTTTTCTCTTGTCATTTCACTTACCAGGCAGAAATGATTACAAACTTAATTTCTTTGGGGGGTTATTTAGGTTAGAGAGGGCTTCTAGATAATGCAGAAGTCATAACGGCCACCAGAGACAGGATAACAATAGCTCCCAGTGCTTCCACAATGGAGAGAGAGATAACTGAATGTCATATTCAAAAGAAATTCAAACCATCATTGATTTTTTCAGATGAAAAAACTGAGGCTCAAAGAGGTTAGGGGGTTAACCAAAGTCAGTCAGTGTTTTAGTTTGCAGCAAAGCTGAAAGCAGGCGCTAAGCATTGCAACACCTGGTGTCTTCCTTCCTCCCCTCCATCCTGCTGCTAGTAGTGTCAGTGGCAAATACAAGCCAGTTCAAGGAAATGTGGCCTCAGCGAGGAGTACTAAGGACCAAGCACCAATGCATCTTGCCATTTACAACAAATTCCTTAATTACAAGGCTTCATTTATTCACAGAAGCTGCCTCCTTTGTACATAGGCAAACACACACACACACACACACACACACACACACACACACACACAGTGTGACAGAGATAATTTATCATTATCTGAATGCACTCAGGGTGGTCAATTTCAGCCAGAGTGAAGAACAAAGAAAGGCAGGGTCAAGGGCACTATAGAAATAGCTGTTCCTGCTTCACTTTTCAGCCCTCCTTCCCCTCCCATCAGCCCACTTTCATTACTTTTCTCTTTTATGCAAAATCTGAACATCTTGGTCAGGCAGCTCTGCTTATCAGTGGGTTCTGAATAACCCACTTTTATCAAACTTCATCTGATGGACCCAAAATATATTTGATCTTAGCAAAAAGTACCCTTATCAGTCCTAAAATGACACTGTCCCAAAGTGAATAGTGTTAGCAGCCAACTCTCTAGAACCAGAAAGAAGTATGTTTAAATCCTCAATCCATCACTTTCTAGCCATGCTGTCATGTCCAACTCATTCTTCTTAAACAATATCTCACTAAGCACACTAGACTGTAGAAATGCACACAGATAGGGCCTTACCTTTTCTGGCTTTATTCCTGCGAGGCAGCAGTGGACACTAACATATCTGTCACTCCAGTTAATGTAAAGGTTTAACTGGTACAAGTGCTGTGCAGGCAGGTCTCTGGAACAATGAGAGCACCCAGGAGAAGGCTTTGCTTTACTTACAAAGGTCAGGAAAGGTTTCCCCTAGGGAGGGACCGAGATCAGAAGCATGCGTGGGCAGTAAGTGGGCAAAGTAAGGACGATCTGGCATTCCTGGCAAATATGTGGTGCAGGGGGACCTGGACCTTGGCCAGTACAAGATGCTGAGTCTTTGCAGTGCAGAGCAGAGAGGAGGGGCACGCCATGAGGACAGAGAAATGGAAAGAAGACTGTGGCCATGGTGAGGAGGTTTGTCCTCATTCTAAGAAGGACTGGAAGGTATGGGGCATGGTCTGATTTATGTGGAGGACAGACTGGAGACAACATAAACACAGGCACACAGGTGGAAGGCCAGGAGGTAATCCACAGAAGGGCTGAAATGAGAATTTTAATGGAAAGAAAAAACAGAAGCTAAGGGATATTTAAGAACTAAAATCAGCAGGCCTGAATGGTAAGTTGGATATGAGAAGTGAGAGAGAAAGGGATAAACCAGAGCTCACTCATAGGACTTTGGCTTGTGTGACTGGATAGGTGGTGGCACCATTTTCTAAAAACCAGAATGGAAGAAGGAGCAGACTAGTGACTTAAACCTCATAGCCTCAGTTTTCTCATCTGTAAAATGGGAATAGTCCTACATATATCACAATGTTTTTGAAAGCATTAGAAAATATTCCTAGAAAATGAAGCCTTCATACAAAGCGGTGTATGTTTCTCCCCCAAATAAATGGGACCTATTCTTATAGGCTTCTTTTTCTTGATCTGATTGGAAACTCAGGATCTCAGATATTCATTTCTTTTCATCCTCTTCTCTGATGGCTCTACCAAATTGCTGGTTTACTGATCTCATCACCCTAAACAACGTATAGTACTCCATACTAGTCAAATAGGCAAGTTGGCAACTGCTCTTCTGAACAAATTATTGTAAATGTCACTGCTACAGTGCAGCTCATAGTGGCTCATTTGGCTGTTCAAGTGAAAAATTCTTGCAAATGCAGCTCTTATTATTTGCCAAATGTTCATGCACAAATGCATTTATTTTACCAAGAGCGTAGTGTTGGGTCATTTAAGGAGAATGCGAAAACACCACTCACAATTGAAGAGGCAAAATAGCATACGTACAGCACTCCAGAGCTTGCAAACCCCTTCATATACACTATACCAATGGTACCTCACACTGACTGCGGAGAGGCTGAGATGACGAGAAAGGGCAGGTATATTTATGATTATTTTTACAAGTAAGGTTAACTTAGACAAAGTAACTCTCTCCAGGTCACAACTCAAGGAAGTAATACATTTCTGTGATGAAAATACAAGTCTCGGGGCTTCTGATTTTATCATGTGTCTATCAAAATCCCCCACCTGCCAACGTTAAGCCATACAATGTAGAACATAAAAACCATAAAGCCTCTGAAACAGAGGAGAGGGGCGAGATCAAAACTCATTTGAACTTACATAATCATATTTTATCAATTCATTATTAGTCCACTATGATCATTGTGGTCGTCATTAATAGACAAGACGTGTTGAGCAACTACTACCTGCCAGACCAAATAGGAAGGACTTCATCTGTGCTGTTTCACTGAACCTTTACTTTCAACAAAGGTGCTCTTAAAAATCAGAATGATGAAAGTACAGATGAGAAAATGGAAGCCGAGAAGGCTTGAGTTGCCTAAACCTGCTCCTAAATCCTAGCCTTTTTCCAAGGCCACTCTACTAGACTTGCTTCTGTGGGATCTATTGTATTCATAGTCAAATACCAATAAGGCAAAGACAATGAGTACTTTTGAGTTCTTCTGGGTTTTGGGGAAAATTTAAACAATGTCTCCCAATCTCCTGAATGCATTTAATGTATTCCGCCGATTCGATAAGCGAACAGGCATGAACGCTTATCTGAGATGATACCACTCTAGTTTCACTCTAACAGTACATTTTGTGTAGAATATTTCTATCTCAAATGCTGATCCTCATTCTGTTACTTACTGGCTGTATATCGTTGGACAAGTGGCTTAGCAGCTCAGACACTCAATTTAGTAGTCTGCGAAGTAGGGTTGACGATAGTTCCAATAGTAAAATAAAAGTGGAACCATCTGCAGAAAGCACTTGACATGGTTTCTAGAACATGGTTAGTAAGCCACACATATTAACTATGATTATTTTTTATTTTGAGGATCCTTGTGACCACAGAATAGAGGTTAGCTACATTCTACAGAGAGGAAACTGGTTCTAAGATATAAAGTGTTTTGTGTAAATTCACCCAGCTTGATAGAATAAAGATAAGGAAGCACGTCTCCTAAATGTGAGAGAGAAAATTTTTGTTACTAAAATCTCCAGCAACTCTCTGAGGAGGTGGGTCTTGGTAGCTGAAGAATTCTGAAAGTAGAAGTGGACAGAAGCTAAAATGCTCATCGGGAAAAGATAAGAAATCAAGACACCTGAACATGATTCAATAGTGAGCAAAGAGAAAAACAGGGGAGAGGGAGAATATGTTCAAAGGGATTTGAGAAATTTGCTCCCCACACACAATGTAAATTACTATGAAAATACTGTGTTAGAATAAATATACAAGGCCCTTTTCTACACTATTTTAAAGTATATACACCGTCTCAATATTGGCTGTCTTGTAAAATAAAAAAATTCTATTTTTATGCAGTTACAGAAAATATAAACACTCTAATTTAACCTTAAAAAATTTACTCTGAAGACACTCTGATAGAAAAAATATACAATGCAATTTTCTATTATGTTTTAAAGTATATGCACCGACTCAATATTCTCTATCTTGTAAAATATGGAAATTCTAATTTTATGCGGTTACAGAATATATACATACTCATTTTAACACAAATGTTAAACACAAAATTACTAAAAATATAAATATTCTCTTTTTACCCCAACGTTAAAAACAAAATTGTTCTGACAATACTCTGTTAGAAAAAATATACAATGCCCTTTTCTATTCTGTTTTAAAGTATATACACCATCTCCATATTCCCTCTTGTAAAACATGGAAATTCTATTATTACGGGGATAGAGAAAATGTAAGTATTTCCTTTTGACTTCAATGTTAAAAACCAAATTACTCTAAAGACTCTCTGTTAGAAAAAATACACAATGCTTTTTTTTACTATCTTTTTTAGTATATACACAATCTCAATATTCTCTCACATGTAAAATACAAAAATTCTAAATTTACGTGGTTAGACACAAATATAAATATTCTCTCTGCACCACAATGTAAAAATCAAAATTGCGTGGAAGATACTCTGTTAGAAAAAAAATACAATGCGCTTTTCTACTCTCTTATGGTGTATATATAGCATCTCAATATTCTCCCTCATGTAAAATACTGAAAATCTAAATTTACGCTGTTAGAAATAAATATAAATATCCTCTATGTCCCCGAATGATATAAGCAAAATTGCTCGAAAAATAATCTGTTAGAAAAAATATACAATGCCCTCTTCTACATTCTTTTGGAGTATATACACATTCTCAATATTCTTTGCCATGTAAAATACCAAAATTCTAAATTTACGTGAATAGAAAAACATGTAAATATTATCTATTTACCCAAATGCTGAAAGCAAAATTGCTCTAATGATAATCTGTATGAAAAAATATACAATGCCCTTTTCTACACTCTTTTGGAGTATATACACCAAATCAATATGCTCTCTCATGTAAAATATTAAAATTCTAAACTTACGCAGATAAAAATATATATAAATATTATCTATGTACCACAATGTTAAAATCAAAATTGCTCTAAAGAAAATCTGTTCCAAAAAATATACAATGCCCTTTTCTACACTGTTTGGGAGTATATACACCATATCAATAAGCTCTCTCATGTAAAATATTTAAATTCTCAATTTACGCGGTTACAAAAATATAAATATTTCCTATGTACACCACCGTTAAAAGCAAAATTGCACATAACATAGTGTGTAAGAGAAAATATACAATGCCCTTTTTTACTCTTTCTTGGAGTATATCCACCAAATAAATAGGCTCTCTCATGCAAAGTAACGAAATTTTAAATTTACGCCAATATAAAAAAATCTAAATATTATCTAGGCACCCGAATCTTAAAAGCAAAATTGCACTGAATAGCATCTGTCAGAAAAAATATACAATGCCTTTTTCTACTCTGTTTGGAGTATATACACCAACTTAATATGCTCTCTCATGTAAAATACAGAAATTATAATTTTACGCGAATCGAAAATAATCTAAATATTATCTAGGTATCCCAATATCAAAAGGAAAATTGCTCTGAATATAATCACTCAGAAAAAATCTACAATGCTCTTTTCTACTCTGTTTTAAAGTATAGACACCAACTTAATATGCTCCCTCATGTAAAATACCAAAATTCTAAATTTACGCAAATCGAAAAAAATTTAAATATTATCTAGGCACCTCAATGTTAAAAGCAAAATTGCTCTGAATATCATCTGTCAGAAAAAATATACAATGCCCATTTCTACTGTGTTTTGGAGTATATACACCAACTCAATATGCTCTCTTATGTAAAATACCGAAATTATAAATTTACGTGAATCAAATAAAATCTAAATATTATCTAGGCACCCCAATGTAATAATCCAAATTTCTCTGAATATAATCACAAAGCAAAAATATACAATGCCCTTTTCTACTCTGATAAGGAGAATATGCTCGCTCATGTAAAATACCGAAATTCTAAATTTAAGGCAATCGAAAAATATCTACATACTATCTAGGCACCCCAATGATAAAAGCAAAATTGCTACGAATGTAATCTGTCATAAAAAATATACAATGACCTTTTCTACTCTGTTTTGGAGTATATACACCAACTCAATATGCTCTCTCATGTAAAATACCGAAATTTGAATTTTTCGCGAATTGAAAATTATCTTAATAATATCTAGGCCCCCAAAGTTAAAAGAAAATGGCACTGAGTATAGCGAGTTAGAAAATATATACTATGCTTTCTTTTACTCGGTTTTGGAGTATATACACCAACTCCATATGCTCTCTCGTGTAAAATACAGAAATTCTATATTTAATCAGAGAGGAAAAAATCTAAATATTATCTAATTATAATCTAGGCACCCCAATGTTAAAGGCAAAATTGCTCTGAATATAATCTGTCAGAAAAAATATACAATGCCCTATTCTACTCTGTTTTGGAATATAAACACCAACTCAGTATACTCTCTCATGTAAAATACCGAAATTCTAAATTTACATGAATTGAAAAAAATCTAAATATTATCTAGGCACCCCAATGTGAAAAGCAAAATTACTCTGAATATAATCTGTCAGAAAAAATATACAATGCCCTATTCTACTCTGTTTTGGAGTATATACACCAACTCAGTATGCTCTCTCATGTAAAATACCGAAATTATAATTTTACGTGAATCGAAATAAATCTAAATAATATCTAGGCGCCCCAAAGTTAAAAGAAAGTGGCTCTGAAAATAGTCTGTTAGAAAAAACATACAATGCCTTATTCTACACTGTTTTGGAGTATATACACCAACTCATTATGCTCTTTCAGTTAAAATACAGAAATTCTAATTTTACCTGAATGGAAAAAATCGAAATATTATATAGGCACCCCAATGTTAAAAACAAAATTGCTCTGAATATAATCTGTCAGAAAAATATACAATGCCCTATTCTACTCTGTTTTGGAGTATATACAACAACTCCGTATGCTCTCTTATGTATAATACTGAAATTCTAATTTTACGTGAATCAAAAAAAATCTAAATATTATCTAGGCACTCGAATGTTAAAAGAAAAATTGCTCTGAATATAATCTGTCAGAAAGAATACACAATGCCATTTTCTACTGGTTTTTGCAGTATATACACCAACTTAATATGCTCTCTCATGTAAAACACCGAATTTCTAATTTTACGTGAATCGAAAAAAATCTAAATATTACGTAGGCGCCCCAAAGTTAAAAGAAAATGGCTCTGAATATAGTCTGCTTAAAAAAATATACAATGCCTGATTCTACTCTGTTTTGGAGTATATACACCAACTCAGTTTGCTCTCTCATGTAAAATACAAAAATTCAAATTTTACCCGAATCGAAAAAAACTACATATGATCTAGGCACCCCAATGTTAAAAACAAAATTTCTCTGAATATAATCTGTCAGAAAAAATATACAATGCCCTATTCTACTCTGTTTTGGAGTATATACACCAACTCCGTATGCTCTGTCTTGTAAAATACCAAAATTCTAATTTTACGTAAATCCAAAAAAATATAAATATTATCTAGGAACCCCAATGTTAAAGGCAAAATTGCTCTGAGTATAATCTATGAGAAAAAATATACAAAGCCGTTTTCTACTCTGTTTTGGAGTATATAAACCAAATCCATATGCTCTCTCATGTGAAATACCTCAATTCTAATTTTACGGCAATTGAAAAAAATCTAAATAATATCAAGGAACCCCAAAGTTAAAAGAAAATGGCTCTACATATCGTCTGTTAGAAAAAATACACAATGCCTTATTCTACTCTGTTTTGGAGTATATACACAAACTCAGTGTCCTCTCTCATGTAAAATACAGAAAGTGTAATTTTACCCAAATCGAAAAAATCTAAATATTATCTAGGCACCCGAATGTTAAAACCAAAATTGGTCTGAATGTAATCTGTAAGAAAAAATATACAATGCTTTATTCTATTCTGTTTTTGAGTATATACACCAACTCAATATGCTCTCTCATGTAAAATTCCGAAATTCGAAATTTACGTGAATCGAAAAAAATCTAAATATTATCTAGGCACCCGAAGGTTATAAGCAGAATTGCTCTTAAAATAATGTGTACGAAAAAATATACAATGCCCTTTTCTACTCTGTTTTGGAGTATATATACCAACTCAATATGCTCTCTCATGTAAAACACAGAAATTCTAATTTTACCAGAATCGAAAAGATCAAATTATTATCTAGGCACCCCAATGTTAAAAACAAAATTGCTCTGAATTTAATCTGTCAGAAAAAATATACAATGCCTTATTCTACTCTGTTTTGGTGTATATACACCAACTCAGTATGCTCACTCATATAAAATATAGAAATTCTAATTTTACGTGAATCTAAAAAAATCTAAATATTATCTAGGCACCCCAAAGTTAAAAGCAAAATTGCTCTGAATATAATCTGTCAGAAAAGATATATAATGCCCTATTCTACTCTGTTTTAAATTATATACACCAACTGCATATGCCCTCTCATGTTAAATACAGAAACTCTATATTTAAGCGAATAGAGAAAACTCTAAATATTATCTAGTCATCCGAATGTTAAAAGCAAAATTGCTCTGAATATAATCTGTCAGAAAAAATATACAATGCCCTTTTCTACTCTGTTTTCGAGTATATACACCAACTCAATATGCTCACTCATGTAAAATACCGAAATTCTAATTTTACGAGAATCGAAAAAAATCTAAATAATATCTATGCGCCCCAAAGTTCAAAGAAAATGTCTCTGAATATAGTCTGTTAGAAAAAATATAGAATGCCTTATTCTACTCTGTTTTGGAATATATACACCAACTCAATATGCTCTTTAATGTAAAATACAAAAATTCTATATATAAGCAAGGAGAGAAAAATCTAAATATTATCTAGGCACTCCAATTTTAAAAGCAAAATTGCTGTGAATATAATCTGTCAGAAAAAATATACAATGCCCTATTCTACTCTGTTTTGGAATACATACACCAACCCAGTATGCTCTCTCATGTATAATACCGAAATTCAAATTTACGTGAATCCAAGAAAATCTAAATATTATCTCAAAACCCCAATCTTAAAAACAAAATTGCTCTGAATATTATCTGTCAGAAAAAATATACAATGCCGTATTTTACTATTTTTTTGAGTATATAGACCAACTCCATATGCTCTCTCATGTAAAATACAGAAATTGTATATTTAAGCGTATTAAAATAAATGTAAATATTATCTAGGCACCACAATGTTAAATGCAAAGTTGCTCTGCATATAATCTGTCACAAAAAATATACAATGCCCTTTTCTACTCTTTTTTGTAGTATATACACCAACTCAAAATGATCTCTCTTGTAAAATACCGAAATTCTAAATTTACGCGAATCGAAAAAAATCTAAATAATATCTAGGCGCCCGAAAGTTAAAAGATAATGACTCTGAATATAGTCTGTTAGGAAAAATATACAAAGCCTATTTCTACTCTGTTTTGGAGTATATACACCAACTCCATATGCTCTCTCATGTAAAATACAAAAATTCTATATTCAACCGAATCAAAAAAAATCTAAATAATATCTAGGCACCCCAGTGTTAAAAACAAAATTTCTCTGAATATAATCTGTCAGAAAAAATATACAATGCCCTTTTCTACTCTATTTTGTTGTATATACACTACCTCAATATGCTATCTCATGTAAAATGCCGAAATTCTAATTTTACGCGATTCGAATAAAATCCAAATAATATCTAGGTGCCCCAAAGTTAAAAGAAAATGGCTATAAATATACTCTGTTAGAGAAAATATACAATGCTCTATTCTACTCTGTTTTGTAGTATATAAACCAACTCAGTATTTTCTCTCATATAGAATAATGAAATTCTAAATTTACATGATTGGAAAAAAATCTAAATATTATCTAGGCACCCGAATGTTAAAAGCAAAATTGCTCTGAATATAATCTGTCAGAAAAAATATACAATAACCTTTTCTACTCTGTTTTCGAGTATATACACCAACTCAATAGGCTCTCTCTTGTAAAATACTGAAATTCTAATTTTACGCGAATAGAAAAAAATCTAAATAATATCTAGGTGCCTGAAAGTTAAAAGATAATGACTCTGAATATAGTCTGTTAGGAAAAATATACAATGCCAATTTCTACTCTGTTTTGGAGTATATACACCAACTCCATATGCTCTCTCTCTTAAAACAAAAAAATTCTATATTTAACAGAATCGAAAAAATCTAAATAATATCTAGGCACCCCAGTGTTAAAAGCAAAATTGCTCTGAATATAATCTGTCAGAAAAAATATACAATGCCCTTTTCTACTTTGTTTTGGAGTATATACACCAACTCAATATGCTCTCTCATGTAAAATACCGAAATTCTAATTTTACGTGAATTGAAGAAAATCTAAATATTATCTCGGCACCCCAATCTTAAAAACAAAATTGCTCTGAATATAATCCATCATAAAAAATATACAATGCCGTATTCTACTCTTTTTTGGAGTATATAGACCAACTCCATATGCTCTCTCCTGAAAAATACACAAATTGCATATTTAAGCGTATTGAAATAAATTTAAATATTATCTAGGCAACACGATGTTAAATGCAAAGTTGCTCTGCTTATAATCTGTCACAAAAAATATACAATGCCCTTTTCTACTTTTTTTTGTAGTATATACACCAACTCAATATGCTCTCTCTTGTAAAATACCGAAATTCTAATTTTACGCGAATCGAAAAAAATCTAAATTATATCTAGGCGCCTGAAAGTTAAAAGATAATGACTCTGAATATAGTCTGTTAGGAAAAATATACAATGTCTATTTCTACTCTGTTTTGGAGTATATACACCAACTCCATATGCTCTCTCATGTAAAATACAAAAATTCTATATTTAACCGAATCTAAAAAAATCTAAATAATATCTAGGCACCCCAGTGTTAAAAGTAAAATTGCTCTGAATATAATCTGTCAGAAAAAATATACAATGCCCTTTCCTACTCTGTTTTCGAGTATATACACCAACTCAATATGCTCTCTCAGGTAAAATACCGAAATTCTAATTTTACGCGAATCGAAAAAAGTCTAAATAATATCTAGGTGCCCCAAATTTAAAAGAAAATGGCTCTGAATATAGTCTGATAGAGAAAATATACAATGCCTTATTCTACTCTGTTTTGGAGTATATACACCAACTCAGTATTTTCTCTCATATAGAATAATGAAATTCTAAATTTACATGATTGGAAAAAAATCTAAATATTATCTAGGCACCCGAATGTTAAAAGCAAAATTGCTCTGAATATAATCTGTCAGAAAAAATATACAATAACCTTTTCTACTCTGTTTTCGAGTATATACACCAACTCAATAGGCTCTCTCTTGTAAAATACTGAAATTCTAATTTTACGCGAATAGAAAAAAATCTAAATAATATCTAGGTGCCCGAAAGTGAAAAGATAATGACGCTGAATATAGAATGTTAGGAAAAATATACAATGCCAATTTCTACTCTGTTTTGGAGTATATACACCAACTCCATATGCTCTCTCTTGTAAAACAAAAAAATTCTATATTTAACAGAATCGAAAAAATCTAAATAATATCTAGGCACCCCAGTGTTAAAAGCAAAATTGCTCTGAATATAATCTGTCAGAAAAAATATACAATGCCCTTTTCTACTTTGTTTTGGAGTATATACACCAACTCAATATGCTCTCTCATGTAAAATACCGAAATTCTAATTTTACGTGAATTGAAGAAAATCTAAATATTATCTCAAAACCCCAATCTTAAAAACAAAATTGCTCTGAATATAATCCATCAGAAAAAATATACAATGCCGTATTCTACTCTTTTTTGGAGTATATAGACCAACTCCATATGCTCTCTCCTGAAAAATACACAAATTGCATATTTAAGCGTATTGAAATAAATTTAAATATTATCTAGGCAACACGATGTTAAATGCAAAGTTGCTCTGCTTATAATATGTCACAAAAAATATACAATGCTCTTTTCTACTTTTTTTGTAGTATATACACCAACTCAATATGCTCTCTCTTGTAAAATACCGAAATTCTAATTTTACGCGAATCGAAAAAAATCTAAATTATATCTAGGCGCCTGAAAGTTAAAAGATAATGATTCTGAATATAGTCTATTAGGAAAAATATACAATGTCTATTTCTACTCTGTTTTGGAGTATATACACCAACTCCATATGCTCTCTCATGTAAAATACAAAAATTCTATATTTAACCGAATCTAAAAAAATCTAAATAATATCTAGGCACCCCAGTGTTAAAAGTAAAATTGCTCTGAATATAATCTGTCAGAAAAAATATACAATGCCCTTTCCTACTCTGTTTTCGAGTATATACACCAACTCAATATGCTCTCTCAGGTAAAATACCGAAATTCTAATTTTACGCGAATCGAAAAAAGTCTAAATAATATCTAGGTGCCCCAAATTTAAAAGAAAATGGCTCTGAATATAGTCTGTTAGAGAAAATATACAATGCCTTATTCTACTCTGTTTTGGAGTATATACACCAACTCAGTATGCTCTCTCATGTAAAATACCAAAATTCTAATTTTACATGAATTGAAATAAATCTGAATATTATATAGGAAACCGAATGTTAAAAGCAAAATTGCTTTGAATACAATGTGTCAGAAAAAATATACAATGCCCTTTTCTACTCTGTTTTGCAGTATATACACCAACTCAATATGCTCTCTCATGTAAAATACCGAAATTCTAATTTTACGAGAATCGAAAAAAATCTAAATAATATCTATGCCCCCCAAAGTTCAATGAAAATGTCTCTTAATATAGTCTGTTACAAAAAATAAAAAATGCCTTATTCTACTCTGTTTTGGAGTATATATACAAACTCAGTATGCTCTCTCCTGTAAAATAGAGAAATTCTAATTTTACGTGAATCTGAAAAAATCTAAATATTATCTAGACACCCAAAAGTTAAAAGCAAAATTTCTCTGAATATAATCTGTCAGAGAAAATATACAATGCCATATTCTACTCTTTTTTGGATCATATAGACCAGCTCCATATGCTCTCTCACGTAAAATACAGAAATTGTATATTTAAGCGTATTGAAATAAATCTAAATATGACCTAGGCAACACAATTTTAAATGCAAAGTTGCTCTGCATATAATCTGTCACAAAAATATACAATGCCCTTTTCTACTCTTTTTTGAAGTATATACACAAACTCAATATGCTCTCTCTTGTAAAATACCGAAATTCTAATTTTACGCGACTCGAAAAAAATCTAAATAATATCTAGGCGCCTGAAAGTTAAAAAATAATGACTCTGAATACAGTCTGTTAGGAAAAATATACAATGCCTTTTTCTACTCTGTTTTGGAGTATATACACCAACTCAGTATGCTCTCTCATGTAAAATACCGAAATTGTAATTTTACGTGAATCGAAAAAATTCTAAATATTATCTAGGCACCCGAATGATAAAAACAAAATTTCTCTGAATGTAGTCTGTCAGAGAAAATATACAATGCCCTATTCCACTCTGTTTTGGAGTATATACACCAACTCCATAGGCTCTCTCATGTAAAATACAGAAATTCTTATTTTACCCGAATCGAAAATTTCTAAATATAATCTAGACACCCCTATGTTAAAAGCAAAATTACTCTGAATATAATCTGTCAGAAAAAATATACAATGCCCTTTTCTACTCTGTTTTGGAGTATATACACCAACTCAGTATGCTCTCTCAGTTAAAATACCGAAAGTCTAATTTGACGCGAATCGAAAAAAAACCTAAATAATATCTAGGCGGCCCAAAGTTACAAGAAAATGGCTCTGAATCTAGTCTTTTAGAAAAAATATACAATGCCTTTTTCTACTCTGTTTTGGAGTATATACACCAACTCAGTATGCTCATATGTAAAATGCAGAAATTATAATTTTACACAAATCGAAAAAATCTAAATATTATCTAGGCACCCCAATGTTAAAAACAAAGTTGCTCTGAAGGTAATCTGTCAGAAAAAACATACAATACCCTATTCTACTCTGTTTTGGAGTATATACACTAACTAAATATGCTCTCTGATGTAAAATACAGAACATCTATATTTAAACGAATAGAAAAAAATCTAAATATTATCTAGGCACTTCAATGTTAAAAGTAAAATTGCCCTGAATATAATCTGTCAAAAAAATATACAATGCACTATTCTACTCTGTTTTGGAGTATATACACCAACTTTATATGCTCTCTCATGTAAAATACAGAAATACTAATTTTACCCGAATAAAAAAAATCTAAATATTATCTAGGCACCCCAATGGTGAAAACAAAATTGCTACGAATATAATCTGTCATAAAAATATACAATGTCCTTTGCTACTTTGTTTTGGTGTATACACACCATCTCAATATGCTCTCTCATATAAAATACAGAAAATCATATTTTACGCTAATCGAAAAAAATCTGAATAATATCTAGGCGCGCCAAAGTTAAAAGAATACGGCTATGAAGATAGTCTGTCATAGAAAATATACAATGCTTTATTCTACCCCGTTTTGGAGTATATACACCAACTCAATATGCTCTCTCATGTAAAATACAGAAATTCTAATTTTACCCGAATCGAAATAATCTAAATATAATCTAGGCACCCTAATGTTAAAAATAAAATTGCTCTAAATATTATCTGTCAAAAAAATATACAATGCCTTATTCTACTGTGTTTTGGAGTATATACACCAACTCAGTTTGCTGTCTCCTGTAAAATACCGAAATTATAATTTTACGTGAATCAAAATAATTCTAAATATTATTTAGGCACACCAATGTTAAAAGCAAAATTGCTCTGAATATAATCTGTCAGAAAAAATATACAATGTCCTTTTCTACACTGTTTTGGAGTATATACACTAACACAATATGCTGTCTCATATAAAATACAGAAATTCTAATATTACACGAATCAAAAAAAATCTAAATAATATCTAGAATGCAAAAAGTTAAAAGAAAATGGCTCTGCATATTGTCTGTTAGTAAAAATATACAATGCCTTATACTACTCTGCTTTGGAGTATATACACCAACTCAATATGCTCTCTCATGTAAATTTAAAAAATGCTAATTTTACGCTAATCGAAAAAAACCTAAATCATATCTAGGCGCCCCAATGTTAAAAGAAAATGGCTATGAATATATTGTCTTAGAAAAAATATACAATGCCTTATTCTACTCTGTTTTGGAATATATACACCAACTCAGTATGCTCTCTCATGTAAAATACCAAAATCATAATTTTACCCGATTCGAAAAAATTTAAATATTATCTAGGCACCCTAATGTTAAAAACAACCTTGCTCTGAACATAATCTGTCAGAAAAAATATACAATGCCCTATTCTACTCTGTTTTGGAGTACATACACCAACTCAATATGCTCTCTCATGTAAAATACAGAAATTCTATATTTAAGCGAATTGAAAAAAATCTAAATATTATCTAGGCACCCGAATGTTAAAAGCAAAATTGCTCCGAATATAATCTGTCAGAAAAAATATACAATGCCTTTTTCTACTCTGCTTTGGAGTATATACACCAAATCAATATGCTCTCTCACGTAAAATACTGAAATTCTAATTTTATGCGAATCAAAAAAAATCTAAATAATATCTATGCGCCCCAAAGTTAAACGAAAATTCGTATGAATATAGTCTCTTAGAAAAAATACACAATGCCTTATTCTACTCTGTTTTGGAGTAAATACACCAACTCCGTATGCTCTCTAATGTAAAATACAGAAATTTAATTTTACCCGAATTGAAAATATCTAAATATTATCTAGGCACCCCAATGTTAAAAATAAAATTGCTCTGAATATAATCTGTCAGAAAAAATATACAATGCCCTATTCTATTCTTTTCTGTAGTATATACACAAACTGAGTATGCTCTCTCATGTAAAATACCAAAATATTAATTTTACGTGAATTGAAAGAAATCTAAATATTATCTAGGCACCCGAATGTTAAAAACAAAATTGCTCTGAATGTAGTCTGTCAGAAAATATATACAATGCCCTATTCGACCCTGTTTTGGAGTATATACACCAACTCCATAGGCTCTCTCATGTAAAATACAGAAATTCTAATTTTACCCGAATCGAAAAAATGTAAATATTATCTAGGCACCCCAGTGTTAAAAACAAAATTCTCTGAATATAATCTGTCAGAAAAAATATACAATGCCCTATTCTATTCTTCTCTGTAGTATATACACCAACTGAGTATTCTCTCTCATGTAAAATACCGAAATTCAAATTTTACGCGAATCGAAAACAATCTAAATAATATGTAGGCACCCCAAAGTTAAAATGAAATGGCGCTGAATATATTCTGTTAGAAAAAATTTACAATGCCTTTTTCTACTCGGTTTTGGAGTACATACACCAACTCAGTATGCTCTATCATGTAAAATACAGAAATTCTAATTTTACCCGTATAGAAAAAATCTAAATATTCTCTAGGCACCCCAATGTTAAAAACAAAATTGCTCTGAATATAATCTGTTAGAAAAAATATACAGTGCCTTATTCTACTTTGTTTTGGAGTATATACACCAACTCAATATGCTCTCTCATGTAAAATACAGAAATTCTATATTTAGGCGAATCGAAAAATATCTAAATATTATCTAGGTACACCAATGCTAAAAGCTAAATTACCCTGAATATAATCTGTCCGAAGAAATATAGAATGCTTCATCCTACTCTGTTTTGTAGTATATACACCAACTCATTTTCCTCTCTCATGTAAAATACCGAAATTCTAATTTTACCCGAATCGAAAAAATCTAAATATTATCTAGGCATCCCAATGTTAAAAACAAAATTACCCTGAATATACACTGTCAGAAAAAATATACAATGCCCTATTCTACTCTGTTTTGGAGTATATACACCAACTTTATATGTTCTCTCATGTAAAATACAGAAATTCTAATTATACCCGAAGCGAAAAGAATCTAAATATTATCTAGGCACCCCAATGTTAAAAAAAAAATTGTTCTGAATATAATCTGTCTGAAAAAATATAAAATGCACTATTCTAGTCTGTTTTGGAGTATATGCACCAACTTTGTATGCTCTATCATGTAAAACACCGATATTCTACTTTTACGTAAATCGAAAAAAATCTAAACATTATCTAGGCAACCCAATGTTAAAAGAAAAGTGTTCTGAATATAGTCTGTTAGAAAAAATATACATTGCCTTATTCTACTCTGTTTTGGAGTATATACAGCAACTCAGTATGCTCTATCATGTAAAATACCGAAATTCTAATTTTACGTGAATCTAAAAATCTAAATATTATCTAGGCACCCCAATGATAAAAACAAAATTGCTCTGAATATAATCTGTCAGAAAAATATACAATACCCTATTCTATTCTGCTTTAGAGTATATACACCAACACCATATGCTCTCTCATGTAAAATACAGAAATTCTATATTTAAGAAAATCGAAATAAATCTAAATATTATCTAGGCACCCCAATGTTAAAAACAAAATTGCTCTGAATACAATCTGTCAGAAAAAATATACAATGCCCTATTCTAATCTGTTTTGGAGTATATACACCAACTACATATGCTCTCCCATGTAAAATACCGAAATTCTAAATTTACGTGAATCGAAAAAGATCTAATTATTATCTAGGCAAACGAATGTTAAAAGCAATATTGCTCTGAATATAATCTGTCAGAAAAAATATACAATGCGCTTTTCTACTCTGTTTGGGAGTATATACAATAACTAAATATGCTCTCTCATGTAAAATACCGAAATTCGAATTTTTCGCGAATCGAAAAGAATCTTAATAATATCTAGGCCCCCAAAGTTAAAAGAAAATGGCACTGAGTATAGTCCGTTAGAGAAAATATACTATGCTCTATTCTACTCTGTTTTGGAGTATATACACCAACTCCATATGCTCTCTCATGTAAAATACAGACATTCTGTATTTAGGCAGACAGAAAAAAATCTAAATATTATCTAGGCACCCCAATGTTAAAAGCAAAATTGCTCTGAATATAATCTGTCAGAAAAAATATACAATGCCATATTCTACTCTGTTTTGGAATATAAACACCAACTCAGTATACTCTCTCATGTAAAATACCGAAATTCTAATTTTACATGAATCGAAAAAAATCTAAATATTATCTAGGCACCCCAATGTTAAAAGCAAAATTACTCTGAATATAATCTGTCAGAAAAAATATACAATGCCCTATTCTACTTCGTTTTAAAGTATATACACCACCTCAGTATGCTCTCTCATGTAAAATACCGAAATTCTAATTTTAGGTGAATCGAAAAAAAATTCAAATAATATCTAGGCGCCCCAACGTTAAAAGAAAGTGGCTCTGAATATATTCTGTTAGAAAAAATATACAATGCCTTATTCTACCCTGTTTTGGAGTATATACACCAACTCAGTATGCTCTCTCAGGTAAAATACAGAAATTCTAATTTTACCCGAATGGAAAAAATCTAAATATTATTTAGTCAACCCAATGATATTAACAAAATTGATCTAAATATAATCTGTCAGAGAAAATATACAATGCTTTATTCTACTCTGTTTTGGAGTATATACATTGACTCCATATGCTCTCTCATCTAAAATACAGAAATTGTATATTTAAGCGAATCGAAAAAAAATCTAAATATTATCTAGGAACCTTAATGTTAAAAGCAAAATTGCTCTAAATATAGTCTGTCAGAAAAAATATACAATGCCTTATTCTACTCTGTTTTGGAGGATATACACCGACTTTGTATGCTCTCTTATGTATAATACCGAAATTGTAATTTTACATGAATCAAAAAAAATCTAAATATTATATAGGCACTCGAATGTTAAAAGCAAAATTTCTCTGAATATAATCTGTCAGAGAGAATATACAATGCCATTTTCTACTCTGTTTTGGAGTATATACACCAACTCTGTATGCTCTCTCATGCAAAATAACGAAATTCAAGTTTTACGTGAATCGAAAAAAATCTAAATATTATCTAGGCACCCCAATGTTAAAAACAAAATTGCTCTGAATATAGTCAGTCAGAATAAATATACAGTGCCCTATTCTACTCTGTTTTGGGGTATATAACCCAACTCCATATGCTCTTTCATGTAAAATAGAGAAATTCCCTATTTAAGTAAATCGAAAAAATCTAGATATTATGTAGGCACACAAATCTTAAAAACAAAATTGTTCTGAATGTTATTTGTCATAAAACGTATACAATGCTCTAATCTACTCTTTTTTGGGGCATATAAACCAACTCAATATGCTCTCTCATGTAAAATTCCGAAATTCTAATTTTACGAGAATCGAAAAAAATCTAAATAATAACTAGGTGCCCCAAAATTAAAAGAAACTGCCTCTGAATATAGTCTGTTAGAAAAAATATACAATGCCTTATTCTACTCTATTTTGGAGTATATACACCAACTCTGTTTGCTCTCTGATGTAAAATACAGAAATCCTAATTTTACCCGAATCGAAAAAATCTAAATATTATCTAGGCACCCCAATGTTAAAGCAAATTTACACTGAATATAATCTGTCCAAAAAAATATACAATGCCCTTTTCTACTCTATTTTGTAGTATATACACCAACTCAATATGCTCTCTCATATAAAGTACAGAAATTCTAATTTTACCCGAATCAAAAAAATCTATATATTATATAAGCACCCCAATGTTTAAAACAAAATTTCTTTGAATATAACCTGTCAGAAAAAATATACAATTCTTTATTCTACTCTGTTTTGTAGTATATACACCAACTCCATATGCTCTCTCATGTAAAATACAGAAATTCTATATTTAAGCGAATTGAAATAAATCTAAATATTATCTAGGCACCCCAATGATAAAAACAAAATTGCTCTGAATACAATCTGTCAGAAAAAATATACAACGCCCTATTATAATCTGTTTGGGAGTATATACAGCAACTCCATATGCTCTCCCATGTAAAATACCGAAATTCTAATTTTACGTGATTGAAAAAAATCTAAATAATATCTAGGTGCCCCAAAGTTAAAAGAAAATGGCTCTAAATATTGTCTGTTAGAAAAAATATACAATGCCTTATTCTACTCTGTTTTGGACTATATACATTAACTCAGTATGCTCTCTCATGTAAAATACAGAAATTCTAATTTCACGCGAATTGAAAAAAATGTAAATAACATCAAGGTGCCAAAAAGTTAAAAGAAAATGGCTCTGAATATAATCTGTTACAAAAAATATACAATGCCTTATTCTACTCTGTTTTGGAGTATATACACCAACTAAGTATGCTCTCTCATGTAAAATACCGAAATTCTAAATTTACGTGAATCGAAAAAAATCTAAATACTATATGGGCACCCCAATGTTAAAAGCCAAATTGCTCTGAATATAGTCTGTCAGAAAAAATATACAATGCCCTATTGTACCCTCTTTTGGAGTATATACACCAACTCAATATGCTCTCTCATGTAAAATAAAGAAATTCTAATTTTACGTGAATCGAAAAAAATCTAAATACTATCTAGGCACCCCAAAGTTAAAAGAAAAGGGCTCTGAAAATAGTGTGTTAGAAAAAATATACAATGCCTTATTCTACTCTGTTTGGAATATATACACCAAGTCAGTATGCTCTCTCAAGTAAAATACGGAAATTCTAATTTTACACGTATTGAAAAAACTCTATATATTATCTAGGCACCCCAATGTTAAAAACAAAATTGCTCTGAATTTAATCTGTCAGAAATAATATACAATGTCCTATTCTACTCTGTTTTGGAGTATATACACCAACTGAGTATGCTCTCTCCTGTAAAATACAAAAATTCTAAATTTATATGAATCAAACAAAATCTAAATATTATGTAGGCACCCCAATGTTAGAAGAAAATTGCTCTGAATATAATCTGTCAGAAAAAATATACAATGCTTATTTCTACTCTGTTTTGGAATATATACACCAACTCAATATGCTGTCTCATGTAAAATTCCGAAATTCTAATTTTATGCAAATTGAAAAAATTCTAAATAATATCTAGGCGCCCCAAAGGTAAAAGAAAATGGCTCTGAACATAATCTCTCCGAAAAAATATACAATGCTCTTTTCAACTCTGTTTTGGAGTACATACACCAACTCAGTATGCTCTCTCATGTAAAATACCAAAATTCAAATTTTACGTGAATCGAAAAGAATCTAAATATTATATAGGAACCCGATTGTTAAGAGCAAAATTGCTGTTAATATAATCTGTAAAAAAAAATATACAACGCCCTTTTCTACTCTGTTTTGGAGTATATACACCAACTCAATATGCTTTCTCCTGTAAAATACCGAAATTCTAATTTTACGTGAATCAAAAAAAATCTAAATAATATCTAGGCACCCCAACGTTAAAATAAAATGGCTCTAAATATAGTCTGTTAGAAAAAATATACAATACGTTATCCTACAGTCTCTTGGAGTATATACACCGACTCAGTATGCTCTCAAATGTAAAATACCGAAATTCTAATTTTATGTGATTCGAAGAAAATCTAAATATACTCTACGCACCCCAATGTTAAAAACAAAATTACTCTGAATATAATCTGTCAGAAAAAATATTCAATGCCATATTCTACTCTGTTTTTGACTATATACACCAACTCTACTTGCTCTCTCATGTAAAATACAGAAATTCTATATTTAAGAGAATCGAAAAAAATCTAAATATTATCTAGGCACCCGAATGCTTAAAGTAAAATTACTCTGAATATAATCTGTCAGAAAAAAAATTACAATGCCCTATTCTACTCTGTTTTGGAGTATATACACCAACTCAGTATGCTCTCTCAAGTAAAATACCGAAATTCTAATTTTACGCGAGTCGAAAAAAATCTAAATAATATCTAGGCACCCCAAAGTTAAAAGAAAATGGCTCTGCATATAGTCTGTCAGCAAAAATATACAATGCCTTATTCTACTTTGTTTTGGAGTATATAAACCAACTCAATATGTTTTTTAATGTAAAATACTGAAATTCTATATATAAGCGAGGAGAGAAAAATCTAAATATTATCTTGGCACTCCAATTTTAAAAGCAAAATTGCTCTGAATATAATCTGTCAGAAAAAATACACAATGCCCTATTCTACTCTATTTTGGAATATATACACCAACTCAGTATGCTCTCTCATGTAAAATACCGAAATTCTAAATTTACTCGAATCGAAAAAAATCTAAATATTATCTAGGGACCCGAAGTTTAAAAGCAAAATTGCTCTGAATATAATCTGTCAGAAAAAATATACAATGCCCTTTTCTACTTTGTTTTGGAGTATATACACCAACTCAATATGCTCTCTCATGTAAAATACTGAAATTCTAAATTTACGTGAATCGAAAAAAATCTAAATATTATCTCGGCACCCCAATCTTAAAAACAAAATTTCTCTGAATATAATCTGTCAGAAAAAATATACAATGCCATATTCTACTCTTTTTTTGAGTATATAGGCCAACTCCATATGCTCTCTCATGTAAAATACAGAAATTGTATATTTAAGCCTATTGAAATAAATCTAAACATTATCTAGGCAGCACAATGTTAAATGCAAAGTTGCTCTGCATATAATCTGTCACAAAAAATATACCATGCCCTTTTCTAATCTTTTTTGTAGTATATACACCAACTATATATGTTCTCTCATGTAAAATACCCAAATTCTAATTTTACGCGAATCGAAAATATCTAAATAATATCTAGACGCTCCAAAGATAAAAGAAAATGCCTCTGAATATAGACTGTTAGAAAAAATATAAAATGCCTTATTCTACTCTGTTTTGAAGTAAATACACCAACTCAGTATGCTCTCTCACATAAAATACAGAAATTCTAATTTTACCAGAATTGAAAAAATCTAAATATTATCTAGGCACCCCAATGATAAAAACAAAATTGCTCTGAATATAATCTGTCAGAAAAAATATACAATGCCCTATTCTACTCTGCTTTGGAGTATATACACCAACTTTATATGCTCTCTCATGTAAAATACAGAAATTCTATATTTAAGTAATTCGAAAAAAATCTAAATATTATCTAGGCACCCCAATGTTAAAAACAAAATTTTTCTGAATACAGTCTGTCAGAAAAAATATACAATGCCCTATTCTAATCTGTTTTGGAGTATATACACCAACTCCATATGCTCTCCCATGTAAAATTCCGAAATTCTAATTTTACGTTAATCGAAAAAAATCTAATTATTATCTAAGCAACCGAATGTTAAAAGCAAAATTGCTCTGAATATAATCTGTCAGAAAAAATATACAATGCGCTTTTCTACTCTGTTTTGGAGTATATACACCAATTCATTATGCTCTCTTGTGTAAAATACTGAAATTCTAAATTTACGCTAATCGAAAAATATCTAATATAATCTGTCAGATAAAATATACAATGCCCTATTCTACTGTTTTGGAGTATATACACCAACTCAGTATGCTCTCTCACATAAAATACAGAAATTCTAATTTTACCAGAATTGAAAAAATCTAAATATTATCTAGGCACCCCAATGATAAAAACAAAATTGCTCTGAATATAATCTGTCAGAAAAAATATACAATGCCCTATTCTACTCTGCTTTGGAGTATATACACCAACTTTATATGCTCTCTCATGTAAAATACAGAAATTCTATATTTAAGCAATTCGAAAAAAATCTAAATATTATCTAGGCACCCCAATGTTAAAAACAAAATTGTTCTGAATACAGTCTGTCAGAAAAAATATACAATGCCCTATTCTAATCTGTTTTGGAGTATATACACCAACTCCATATGCTCTCCCATGTAAAATTCCGAAATTCTAATTTTACGTTAATCAAAAAAAATCTAATTATTATCTAGGCACCCCAATGTTAAAAGCAAAATTTCTCTGAATATAATCTGTCAGAAAAAATATACAATGCCCTTTTCTACTCTTTCTTGTAGTATATACACTAACTCAATATGCTCTCTCATGTAAAATACCGAAATTCTAAGTTTACGTGAATCGAAATAAATCTAAATAATATCTAGGCGCCCCAAGGTTAAAAGAAAATGTCCCTGAATATAGACTGTTAGAAAAAATATACAATGCCTTATTCTACTCTGCTTTGGAGTATATACACCAACTCAGTATGCTCTCTCATGTAAAATACCGAAATTCTAATTTTACCCGAAGCAAAAAATCTATATATTATATAAGCACCCCAATGTTAAAAACGAAATTTCTCTGAATATAATCTGTCAGAAAAAATATACAATGCTTTATTCTACTCTGTTTTGTAGTATATACACTAACTCCATATGCTCTCTCATGTAAAATACAGAAATTCTATATTTAAGCGAATCGAAATAAATCTAAATATTATCTAGGCACCCCAATGATAAAAACAAAATTGCTCTGAATATAATCTGTAAGAAAAAATACACAATGCCCTTTTCTTCTTTGTTTTGGAGTATATACACAAAGTTTATATGCTCTCTCATGTAAAATACAGAATTTCCATATTTTAGCGAATCAAAAAAAATCTAAAAATTTACTAGGCACCCGAATGTTAAAAGCAAAATTGCTGTGAATATAATCTGTCAGAAAAAATATACAATACCCTTTTCTACTCTGCTGTGATGTGTATACACGAACTCAATATGCTCTCTCATGTAGAAAAAAAAATTCTAATTTTACGAGAACCGAAAAAAATGTAAATAATATCTAGGCGCTCCAATGTTAAAAGAAAATGGCTCTTAATATAGTCTGTTAGAAAAAATATACAATTCCTTATTCTATTCTGTTTTGCAGTATATACACCAACTCAGTATGCTCTCAAATGTAAAATACAGAAATTCTTATTTTACACAAATCGAAGAAATCTCAATTTTATCTTGTAACCCCAACGTTAAAAACAAAATTGGTCTGAATATAATCTGTCCGAAAAAATATACAATGCCCTTTTCTACTCTGTTTTGGAGTATATACCCCAACTCCATATTCTCTCTCATGTAAAATATAGAAATTCTAATTTTACGCGAATGGAAAAAACCTAAATAATATCTAGGCGCCCCAAAGTTAAAAAAAATTGCTCTGAATATAATCTGTTAGAATAAATATACAATGCCTTATTCTACACTCTTTTGGAGTATATACTCCAACTCAGTATGATCTATCATGTAAAATACCGAAATTCTAATTTTACACAAATTGAAAAAACCTAAATATTATCTAGGCACCGTAATGTTAAAAACAAAATTGCTCTGAATATAATCTGTCAGTAAAAATATACAATGGCCTATTCTACTCTCTTCTGGTGTATATGCACCAACTCAGTATGCTCTCTCCTGTAAAATAGAGAAATTCTAACTTTACGTGAATCTAAAAAAATCTAAATATTATCTATGCATCCCAAAGTTAAAAGCAAAATTGCTCTGAATATAATCTGTCAGAAAAAATATACAATACCCTTTTCTAGTCTGTTTTCGAGTATATACACCAACTCAATATGCTCTCTCTTGTAAAATACCGAAATTCTAATTTTACGCGAATCAAAGAAAATGTAAATAATATCTAGGCGCCCCAAAGGTAAAAGAAAATGGCACTGAATATAGTCTGTTATAAAAAATATACAATGCCTTATTCTACTCTGTTTTGGAGTATATACACCAACTCAGTATGCTCTATCACGTAAAATACAGAAATTCTTATTTTACACGTAATGTAAAAATCTAAATATTATCTAGGCATCCCAATGCTTAAAACAAAATTGCTGTGAATATAATCTGTCAGAAGAAATATACAATGCCCTATTCTACACTTCTTTGGAATATATACACCAACTCAATATGCTCTCTCATGTAAAATACCGAAATTCTAATTTTACGCAAATCGAAAAAAATCTAAATAATATCTGGGCGTCCCAAAGTTAAAAGAAAATGGCTCTGAATATAGTCTGTTAGGAAAAATATCCAATGCCTAATTCTATTGTGTTTTGGAGTATATACACCAACTCAGTATGCTCTTCAGGTAAAATATCGAAATTCAAATTTTTCGTGAATCGAAAATAATCTAAATATTATCTAGGCACCCAATGTTAAAAACGAAGTTGCTCTGAATATAATCTGTCCAGGAAAATATACAATGCCATTTTCTACTCTGTTTTGGAATATATACACCAACTCCATATTCTCTCTCATGTAAAATACAGAAATTCTATATTTAAACAAATCGAAAAAAATCTAAATATTATCTACGCACCCCAATGTTAAAAGCAAAATTGTTCTGAATATAATCTGTCAGAGATAATATACAATGTTCTATTCTACTCTGTTTTGGAGTATATACACCAACTCAGTATGCTCTCTCATGTAAAATACCGAAATTCGAATTTTACGTGAATCGAAAGAAATCTAAATATTATCTAGGCACCCCAATGTTAAAAACAAAATTGCTCTGAATATAATCTGTAAGAAAAAATATACAATGCCCTATTCTACCCTGTTTTGGGGTATATACACCAACTCAGTATGCTCTCTCATGTAAAATTCCGAAATTCTAATTTTACGTGAATCGAAAAAAATCTAAATATTATCTAGGCACCCGAAGGTTATAAGCAAAATTGCTCTTAAAATAATGTGTATGAAATAATATACAATGCCCTTTTCTACCCTGTTTTGGAGTATATACACCTACTCAATATGCTCTCTCATGTAAAACACAAAAATTCTAATTTTACCCGAATCGAAAAAATCTAAATATTATCTAGGCACCCCAATGTTAAAAACAAAATTGCTCTGAATATAATCAGTCACAAAAATTATACAATGGCCTATTCTACTCTGTTTTGGTGTATATACACCAACTCAGTATGCTCTCTCATATAAAACAGGGAAATTCTAATTTTACGTGAATCTAAAAAAATCTAAATATTATCTAGGCACCCCAAAGTTAAAAGCAAAATTGCTCTGAATATAATCTGTCAGAAAAGATATACAATGCCCTATTCTACTCTGTTTTAAAATAAATACACCAACTCCATATGCTCCCTCATGCTAAATACAGAAACTCTATATTTAAGCGAATAGACAAAACTCTAAATATTATCTAGGCACCCGAATGTTAAAAGCAAAATTGCTCTGAATATAATCTGTCAGAAAAAATATACAATGCCCTTTTCTACTCTGTTTTCGAGTATATACACCAACTCAATATGCTCTCTCATGTAAAATACCGAAATTCTAATTGTACGAGAATAAAAAAAAATCTAAATAATGTATATGCGCCCCAAAGGTCAAAGAAAATGTCTCTGAATATAGTCTGTTAGAGAAAATATAGAATGCCTTATTCCACTCTGTTTTGGAACATATATACAAACTTAGTATGCTCTCTCCTGTAAAATAGAGAAATTCTAATTTTACGTGAATCTGAAAAAATCTAAATATTATCTAGACACCCCAAAGTTAAAAGCAAAATTGCTATGAATACAATCTGTCAGAAACAATATACAATGCCTTATTCTACTTTGTTTTGGAGTATATAAACCAACTCAATATGCTCTTTAATGTAAAATAATGAAATTCTATATATAAGCGAGGAGAGAAAAATCTAAATATTATCTAGGCACTCCAATATTAAAATCAAAATTGCTCTGAATATAATCTGTCAGAAAAAATATACAATGCCCTATTCTACTCTGTTTTGGAATATATACACCAACTCAGTATGCTCTCTCATGTAAAATACCGAAATTCTAAATTTACCCGAATCGAAAAAAATCTAAATATTATCTAGGGACCCGAAGTTTAAAAGCAAAATTGCTCTGAATATAATCTGTCAGAAAAAATATACAATGCCCTTTTCTACTTTGTTTTGGAGTATATACACCAACTCAATATGCTCTCTCATGTAAAATACTGAAATTCTAAATTTACGTGAATCGAAAAAAATCTAAATATTATCTCGGCACCCCAATCTTAAATACAAAATTGCTCTGAATATAATCTGTCAGAAAAAATATACAATGCCGTATTATACTCTTTTTTGTGTATATAGGCCAACTCCATATGCTCTCTCATGTAAAATACAGAAATTGTATATTTAAGCGTATTGAAATAAATCTAAATACTATCTAGGCACCACAATGTTAAATGCAAAGTTGCTGTGCATATAATCTGTCACAAAAAATACACAATGCCCTTTTCTACTCTTTTTTGTAGTATATACACCAACTCAATATGCTCTCTCTTGTGAAATACCGAAATTCTAATTTTACGCGAATCGAAAAAAATCTAAATATTATCTAGGCGCCCGAAAGTTAAAAGATAACGACTCTGAGTACAGTCTGTTAGGAAAAATATACAATGCCTTTTTCTACTCTGTTTTGGAGTATATACACCAACTCAGTATGCTCTCTCATGTAAAATACCAAAATTGTAATTTTACGTGAATCGAAAAAAATCTAAATATTATCTAGGCACCCGAATGCTAAAAACAAAATTTCTCTGAATGTAGTCTGTCAGAAAAAATATACAATGCTGTATTCGACTCTGTTTTGGAGTATATACACCAACTCCATAAGCTCTCTCATGTAAAATACAGAAATTCTAATTTTACCCGAATCGAAAAAATCTAAATATTATCTAGGCACCCCAGTGTTAAAAACAAAATTACTCTGAATATAATCTGTCAGAAAAAATATACAATGCCCTTTTCTACTCTGTTTTAAAGTATATACACCAACTCCATATGCTCTCTCATGTAAAATACAGAAATTCTACATTTGACCGAATCGCAAAAATCTAAATAATATCTAGGCACCCCAGTGTTAAAAGCAAAATTGCTCTGAATATAATCTGTCAGAAAAAAATATACAATGCCCCATTTTACTCTGTTTTGGAGTATATACAAAAACTCAATATGCTCTCTGACGTAAAATACAGAAATTCTAAATTTACGTGACTCGAAATAATCCAAATATTATCTCGGCACCCCAATGATAAAAACAAAATTGCTCTGCATATAATCTGTCAGAAAAAATATACGGTGCCCTATTCTACTCTGTTTTGGAGTACATACACCAACTCCATATGCTCTCTCATGTAAAATAAAGAAATTCTATATTTAAGCAAAGTGAAAAAAATCTAAATATTATCTAGGCACCACAATGTTAACTGCAAAATTGCTCTTAATATAATCTGTCAGAAAAAATATACAATGCCCTATTCTACTCTGTTTTGGAGTATATACACAAACTCAGTACGCTCTTTAATGTAAAATACCGAAATTATAATTTTACCCGAATTGAAAAAAAATCTAAATATTATCTAGGGACCCGAAGTTGAAAAGCAAAATTTCTCTGAATATAATCTGTCAGAAAAAATATACAATGTGCTTTTCTACTCCGTTTCGGATTAATACACAAACTCAATATGCTCTCTCATGTAAAATAACAAAATTCTAAATTTATGTGAATCGAAAAACATCTAAATATTGTCTCGACACCCCAATGTTAATAAAAATATTGGTCTGAATATAATCTGTCAGAAAAAATATACAATGCCCTATTCTACTCTGTGTTGGATTATATACACCAACTCAATATGCTCTCTCATGTAAAATACTGAAATTCAATATTTAAGCGAATCGAAACAAATCTAAATATTATCTAGGCATCCCAATGGAAAAAACAAAATTTCTCTGAATATAATCTGTCAGAAAAAATATACAATGCCCTATTCTACTCTGTTTTAGCGTATATACACCGATTCCATATGCTCTCTCATGTAAAATACAGAAATTCCATATTTAAGCAAATCGAAAAAAATCTATATATTATCTAGGCACCCGAATGTTAAAATCAAAATTTCTCTGAAAATAATTTGTCAGAAAAACTAAACAATGCCCTATTCTACTCTGTTTTGGAGTATGTACACCAACTCAGTATGCTCTCTCATGTAAAATACAGAAATTTTAATTTCACGTGAATCGAAAAATATCTAAATATTATCTAGGCACCCCAATGTTATAAATAAAATTGCTCTGAATATAGTCTGTCAGAAAAAATATACAATGCGCTATTTCACTTTGTTTTAAAGTATATACACCTACTCAATATGCTCTCTCATGTAAAATACAGAAATTCTATATTTAACCGAATCGAAAAAAAGTCTAAATAATATCTAGGCACCCCAATGTTAAAAGTAAAATTGCTCTGAATATAATCTGTCATAAAAAATGTACAATGCCCTTTTATACTCTGTTTTGTAGTATATACACCAACTCATTATACTATCTCATGTAAAATACCAAAATTCTAATTTTAGGTGAATCGAAAAAAATCTAAATAATATCTAGGCGCCCCAAAGTTAAAAGAAAATGGCTCTGAATATAGTCTGTTAGAAAAAATATACAATGCCTTATTCTACTCTGTTTTGGAGTATATACAACTCAGTATGCTCTCTCATGTAGAATACCGAAATTCTAATTTTACGTGAATCGAAAAAAATCTAAATATTATCTAGGCACCCGAATTTTAATAGCAAAATTGCTCTGAATATAATCTGTCAGAAAAAATATACAATGCCCTATTCTAATATGTTTTGGAGTATATACACCAACTCCATATGCTCTCTCATGTAAAATACAGCTATTCTATATTTATGCAAATCAAAAACAATCTAAATAATATCTAGGCGCCCCACAGTTAAAAGAAAATGGCTCTGAATATAGTATGTTAGAAAAAATATACAATGCCTTATTCTACTTTGTTTTGGAGTATATACACCAACTCCGTATGGTCTCTCATGTAAAATAACGAAATTTTAACTTACCCGAATTGAAAAAATCTAAATATTATCTAGACACCCCTATGTTAAAAGCAAAATTACTCTGAATATAATCTGTCAGAAAAAATATACAATGCCCTTTTCTACTCTGTTTTGGAGTATATACACCAACTCAGTATGCTCTCTCAGTTAAAATACCGAAATGCTAATTTGACGCGAATCGAAAAAAAACCTAAATAATATCTAGGCGCCCCAAAGTTAAAAGAAAATGGCTCTGAATCTATTCTTTTAGAAAAAATATACAATGCCTTGTTATACTCTGTTTTGGAGCATATACACCAACTCAGTATGCTCATATGTAAAATGCAGAAATTATAATTTTACCCAAATCGAAAAAATCTAAATATTATCTAGGCACCCCAATGTTAAAAACAAAGTTGCTCTGAAGGTAATCTGTCAGAAAAAATATACAATACCCTATTCTGCTCTGTTTTGGAGTATATACACCAACTAAATATGCTCTCTGATGTAAAATAAAGAACTTCTATATTTAAAGGAATAGAAAAAAACCTAAATATTATCTAGGCACCCCAATGTTAAAAGCAAAATTGCCCTGAATATAATCTGTCAAAAAAATATACAATGCACTATTCTACTCTGTTTTGGAGTTTATACACCAACTCCATATGCTCTCTCATGTAAAATACAGAAATTCTAATTTTACCCGAATCAAAAAAAATCTAAATATTATCTAGGCACCCCAATGGTAAAAACAAAATTGCTATGAATATAATCCGTCATAAAAAATATACAATGTCCTTCGCTACTTTGTTTTGGTGTATACACACCAACTCAATATGCTCTCTCATATAAAATACAGAAAATCATATTTTACGCTAATAGACAAAAATCTAAATAATATCTAGAAGCGCCAAAGTTAAAAGAATATGGCTATGAATATAGTCTGTCATAGAAAATATAGAATGTTTTATTCTACTCCGTTTTGGAGTATATACACCAACACAATATGCTCTCTCATGTAAAATACAGAAATTCTAATTTTACCCTAATAGAAATAATCTAAATATAATCTAGGCACCCTAATGTTGAAAACAAAATTGCTCTAAATATTATCTGTCAAAAAAATATACAATGCCTTATTCTACTCTGTTTTGGAGTATATACACCAACACAGTATGCTCTCTCATGTAAAATACAGAAATTCTAATTTTACGTGAATCGAAAAATATCTAAATATTATCAAGGCACCCCAATGTTATAAATAAAATTTCTCTGAATATAGTCTGTCAGAAAAAATATTCAATGCGCTATTCGACTCTGTTTTGGAGTATATACACCAACTCAACATGCTCTCTCATGTAAAATACCGAAATTCTATATTTAACCGAATCGAAAAAAAGTCTAAATAATATCTAGGCACCCCAATGTTAAAAGTATAATTGCTCTGAATATAATCTGTCATAAACAATGTACAATGCCCTTTTCTACTCTGTTTTGTAGTATATACACCAACTCATTATACTATCTCATGTAAAATACCAAAATTCTAATTTTAGGAGAATCGAAAAAAATCTAAATAATATCTAGGCGCCCCAAAGTTAAAAGAAAATGGCTCTGAATATAGTCTCTTAGAAAAAATATACAATGCCTTATTCTACTCTGTTTTGGAGTATATACACCAACTCAGTATGCTCTCTCATGTAGAATACCGAAATTCTAAATTTACGTGAATCGAAAAAAATCTAAATATTATCTAGGCACCCGAATTTTAATAGCAAAATTGCTCTGAATATAATCTGTAAAAAAAAAATATACAATGCCCTATTCTAATATGTTTTGGAGTATATACACCAACTCCATATGCTCTCTCATGTAAAATACAGATATTCTATATTTATGCGAATCAAAAACAATCTGAATAATATCTAGGGGCCCCAAAGTTAAAAGAAAATGGCTCTGAATATAGTATGTTAGAAAAAATATACAATGCCTTATTCTACACTGTTTTGGTGTATATACACCAACTCCGCATGCTCTCTTATGTAAAATACCGAAATTCTAACTTACCCGAATTGAAAAAATCTAAATATTATCTAGACGCCCCTATTTTAAAAGCAAAATTACTCTGAATATAGTCTGTCAGAAAAAATATACAATGCCCTTTTCTACTCTGTTTTGGAGTATATACACCAACTCAGTATGCTCTCTCAGTTAAAATACCGAAATTCTAATTTGACGGGAATCGAAAAAAAACCTAAATAATATCTAGGCGCCCCAAAGTTAAAAGAAAATGGCTCTGAATCTAGTCTTTCAGAAAAAATATACAATGCCTTGTTCTAATCTGTTTTGGAGTATATACACCAACTCAGTATGCTCATATGTAAAATGCAGAAATTATAATTTTACCCAAATCGAAAAAATCTAAATATTATCTAGGCACCCCAATGTTAAAAACAAAGTTGCACTGAAGGTAATCTGTCAGAAAAAATATACAATACTCTATTCTACTCTGTTTTGGCGTATATACACCAACTAAATATGCTCTCTGATGTAAAATACAGAACTATATTTAAACGAATAGAAAAAAATCTAAATATTATCTAGGCACCCCAAAGTTAAAAGCAAAATTTCCCTGAATATAATCTGTCAAAAAAATATACAATGCACTATTCTACTCTGTTTTGGAGTATATACACCAACTCCATATGCTCTCTCATGTAAAATACAGAAATTCTAATTTTACCCGAACCAAAAAAAATCTAAATATTATCTAGGCACCCCAATGGTAAAAACAAAATTGCTATGAATATAATCTGTCATAAAAAATATACAATGTTTTTTGCTACTTTGTTTTGGTGTATACACACGAACTCAATATGCTCTCTTATATAAAATACTGAAAATCATAATTTACGCTAATCGAAAAAAATCTAAATAATATCTAGGAGTGCCAAAGTTAAAAGAATATGGCTATGAACATAGTCTGTCATAGAAAATATACAATGCTTTATTCAACTCCGTTTTGGAGTATATACACCAACACAATATGCTCTCTCATGTAAAATACAGAAATTCTAATTTTACCTGAATCGAAATAATCTAAATATAATCTAGGCACCCTAATGTTAAAAACAAAATTACTCTAAATATTATCTGTCAAAAAAATATACAATGCCTTATTCTACTCTGTTTTGGAGTATATACACCAACACAATATGCTGTCTCATGTAAAATACAGAAATTCTATATTTCAGCGAATCAAAAAAAATCTAAATATAATCTAGGCACCCCAATGTTAAAAACAAAATTGCTCTGAATATAATATGTCAGAAAACATATACAATGCCCTTTTCTCCTCTGTTTTGGAGTATATACAACAACTCAATATGCTCTCTCATGTAAAATACGGAATTTCTAATTATACGCAAATCGAAAGAAATCTAAATAATATCTCGGGGCCCAAAAGTTAAAAGAAAATGGATCTTAATATAGACTGTTAAAAAAATATACAATGCCTTATTCTACTTTGTTTTGGAGAATATACACAAACTCAGTGTGCTCTTTCATGTAAAAAAGCGAAATTCTAATTTTGCGTGAATCGAAAAAAATCTAAATAATATATAGGCGCCCCAAAGTTAAAAGAAAATGGCTCTGAATATAGTCTTTTAGAAAAAATATACAATGTTTTTTTCTACTCTTTTTTGGAGAATATACACCAACTTCGTTTACTCTCTCATGTAAAATACAGTAATTCTAATTTTACCGGAATACTTAAAATCTAACTATTACTTAGACAAACCAATGTTTAAAAAAAAATTTCTCTGAATATAATCTATCAGAAAAAATATACAGTTCCCTATTCTACTCTGTTTTGAAGTATATACATCAACTCCATATGTTCTCTCAAGTAAAATACAGAAATTCTATATTTAAGCGAATCGAAAAACATCTAAATATTATCTAGGTACCTTAATGTTAAAAGCAAAATTGCTCTTAATATAATCTGTCAGAAAAAATATACAAAGTCTTATTTTACTCTGTTTTGGAGTATATACACCAACTCAGTATGCTCTCTCATGTAAAATACCGAAATTCTAATTTTACGTGGATTGAAAAAAATCTAAATATTATCTAGGCGCTCCAAAGTAAAAAGAAAATGCCTCTCAATATAGTCTGTTAGAAAAAATATACAATGCCTTATTGTACTCTGTTTTGGAGTAAATACACCAACTCAGTATGCTCTCTCATGTAAAATACCGAAATT
Organism: Callithrix jacchus; assembly: GCF_049354715.1. Taxonomy (NCBI): domain Eukaryota; kingdom Metazoa; phylum Chordata; class Mammalia; order Primates; family Cebidae; genus Callithrix; species Callithrix jacchus. Next base: position 220,239,593 of record NC_133502.1, on the reverse strand, counting down.
CGAATTTTACGTGAATTGAAAGAAATCTAAATATTATCTAGGCACCCCAATGTTAACAGCAAAGTTGTTGTGAATATAATCTGTCAGAAAAAATATACAATGCTCTTTTCTACTCTGTTCTGTAGTATATACACCAACTCAATATGATCTCTCGTGTGAAATACAAAAATTCTAATTTTAAACAAATCGAAAAAATCTAAATATTATCTAGGCACCCCAATGTTAATAGCAAAATTGGTCTGAATACAATCTGTCAGAAAAAATATACAAAACCCTTTTCTACTGTGTTTTGGATTATATACACAAACTCAATATGTTCTCTCATGTAAAATACCGAAATTCAAATTTTATGCGAATCGAAAAACACCTAAATCATATCTAGGCGCCCCAAAGTTAAAAGAAAATGGCTGTGAATATAGTGTGTTAGAAAAAGAAATACAATGCCTTATTCTACCCTGTTTTGGAGTATATACACCAACTCAGTATGCTCTCTCATGTAAAATACCGAAATTCAAATTTTACGTGAATCGAAAAAAATCTAAATATTATCTAGGTACCCCAATGTTAATAACAAAATTGCTCTGAATATAATCTGTCAGAAAAAATGTACAATGCCTTATTCTACTCTGTTTTGGAGTATATACACCAACTCAATATGCTCTCTCATGTAAAATACAGAAATTCTATATTTAAGTAAATCGAAACAAATCTAAATATTATCTAGGCACCTCAATGTTAAAAAAAAAATTGCTCTGAATATATAGTGTCTGAAGAAATATACAATGCCCTATTATACTCTTTTTTGGAGTATATACACCAACTCCATATGCTCTCTCATATAAAATACAGAAATTCTATATTTAATGAATCGAAAAAAATCGAAATATTATCTAGACACCCGAATGTTAAAAGCAAAATTGCTCTGAATATAATCTGTCAGAAAAAATATCCAATGCCCCTTTATAATCTTTTTTGGAGTATATGCACAAACTCAATATGCTCTCTCATGTAAAATACAGAAATTCTAATTTTACCCGAATCGAAAAAATCTAAATATTATCTAGGCACCCCAATGTTAATAACAAAATTGCTCTGAATATAATCTGTCAGAAAAAATATACAATGCCTTATTCTACTTTGTTTTAAAGTATATACACCAAGTCAGTATGCTCTCTCATGTAAAATACTGAAATTCTAATTTTACGCGAATCGAAAAATATCTAAATATTAGCTAGGCACCCCAATGTTATAAACAAAATTGCTCTGGATATAATCTGAAAGAAAAAATATACAATGCCCTATTCTACTCTGTTTTGGAGTATATTCACCAACTCCATATGCTCTCTCATGTAAAATACAAAAATTCTATATTTGACCGAATCGCAAAAATCTAAGTAATATCTAGGCACCCCAGTGTTAAAAGCAAAATTGCTCTGAATATAATCTGTCATAAAAAATATACAATGCCCTTTTCTACAATGTTTCGTAGTATATACACTACCTCAATATGCTATCTTATGTAAAATACCGAAATTATAATTTTACGCGATTCTAAAATAATTCAAATAATATCTAGGCACCCCAAAGTTAAAAGAAAATGGCTATGAATATCCTCTGTTAGAAAAATATACAATGCCTTATTACACTATGTTTTGGAGTATATACACCAACTCAGTGTGCTCTCTCATGTAAAATCCCAAAATTCTAATTTTACCTGATTCGAAAAAATTTAAATATAATCTATGCACCCTAAGGTTAAAATCAAACTTGCTCTGAATATAATCTGTCAGAATAAATATACAATGCTTTATTCTACTCTGTTGTGGAGTACATACACCAACTCCATATGCTCTCTTATGTAAAATACAGAAATTCTATATTTACGCGAATAAAAAAAAATATAAATATTATCTAGGCACCCGAATGTTAAAAGCAAAATTGCTCTGAATATAATCTTTCAGAAAAAATATATAATGCCCTTTTTGACTCTGTTTTGGAGTATATACACCAACTCCATATGTTCTCTCATGTAAAATACCGAAATTCTAATTTTACGCGAATGGAAAAAACCTAAATAATATCTAGGCGCCCAAAAGTTAAAAAAAATGGCTCTGAATATAGTCTGTGAAAAAAATATACAATGACTTATTCCACTAAGTTTTGGAGTATATACACCAACTCAGTATGCTCTCTCATGTAAAATACCGAAATACTAATTTTACACAAATCGAAAAAACCTAAATATTATCTAGGCACCCCAATGTTAAAAACAAAATTGCTCTGAAAATAATCTCTAAGAAAAAATATACAATGCCCTATTCTACCCTGTTTTGGAGTATATACACCAACTCAGTATGCTCTCTCATGTAAAATTCCGAAATTCTAATTTTACGTGAATCGAAAAAAATCTAAATAGTATCTAGGCACCCGAAGGTTATAAGAAAAATTGCTGTTAAAATAATGTGTACGAAAAAATATACAATGTCCTTTTCTACTCTGTTTTGGAGTATATACACCAACTCAATATGCTCTCTCATGTAAAACACAGAAATTCTAATTTTACCCGAATTGAAAAAATCTAAATATTATCTAGGCACCCCAATGTTAAAAACAAAATTGCTCTGAATATAATCTGTCAGAAAAAATATACAATGCCTTATTCTACTATGTTTTGGAGTATATACAAAAACTCAGTATGCTCTCTCATGTAAAATACAGAAATTCTAAATTTAAGTGAAGAGAGAAAAATCTAAATATTATCTAGGCACTCCAATGTTAAAAGCGAAATTGCTGTTAATATAATCTTTCAGAAAAAATATACAATGCCCTATTTTACTGTGTTTTGGAGTATATACACCAACTCAGTATGCTCTCTAATGTAAAATACCAAAATTATAAATTTACCCGAATCGAAAAAAATCTAAATATTATCTAGGGACCCGAAGTTGAAAAGCAAAATTGCTCTGAATATAATCTGTCAGAAAAAATATACAATGCCCTTTTCTACTCTGTTTTGGATTAATACACAAACTCAATATGCTCTCTCATGTAAAATACCGAAATTCTAATTTTACCAGAATCGAAAAATATCTAAATATTATCTAGGCACCCCAATGATAAAAGCAAAATTGCTCTGAATATAATGTGTCAGAAAAAATATACAATGCCCTTTTCTACTACGTTTTGGAGTAAATACACCAGCGCCGTATGCTCTCTCATGTAAAATACAGAAATTCTAATTTTACCGGAATCGAAAAAATCTTAATATTATCTAGGCACTCCAATGTTAAAAACAAAATTGCTCTGAATATAATTTGTCAGAAAAAATATAAAATGCCCTTTTCTACTCTGTTTTGGAGTATATACACCAACTCCATAAGCTCTCTCATGTAAAATACAGAAATTCTATATTTAAGCGAATCGAAAATAATCTAAATATTATCTAGGCACCTTAATGTTGAAAACAAAATTGGTCTGAATACAAGCTGTCAGAATAAATATACAATGCCCTATTCTACTCTGTTTTGAAGTATATACATCAACACCATATGCACTGTCATGTAAAATAGAGAAGTTCTATATTTATGCAAATCGAAAAAAATCTAAATATAATCTAGGCACTCCAAAGATAAAAGCAAAATTGCTCTGAATATAATCTGTCAGAAAAAAATACAATGCCATTTTCTACTCTGCTTTGGAGTATATACACCAAATCAATATGCTCTCTCAGGAAAAAAACCGAAATTCTAATTTTACGTGAAACGAAACTAATCAAAATAATATCTAGGCGCCCCAAATTTAAAAGAAAATGGCTCTGAATATAGTCTTTTAGAGAAAATATACAATGCTTTATTCTATTCTGTTTTGGAGTATATACACCAACTAAGTATGCTCCCTCACGTAAAACACTGACATTCTAATTTTTCCCGAATCGAAAAAAATCTAAATATTATCTAGGCAGCCCAATGTTTAAAACAAAATTGCTCTTAATATAATCTGTCAGAAAAAATATACAACGCACTATTCTATTCCGTTTTGGAGTATATACACCAACTCCATATGCTCTCTCATTTAAAATACAGGAATTCTATATTTAAGCGAATCGAAAAAAATCTAAATATTATCTAGGCACCCCAATGTTTAAAACAAAATTTCTCTTAATATAATCTGTCAGAAAAAATATACAATGCACTATTCTATTCCGTTTTGGAGTATATACACCAACTCCATATGCTCTCTCATTTAAAATACAGGAATTCTATATTTAAGCTAATCGAAAAAAATCTAAATATTATCTAGGTACCCCAATGTTAAAAGCAAAATTGCTATGAATATAGTCTGTCTGACAAAATATAAAATGCCCTTGTCTACCCTGTTTTGGAGTATATACACCAACTCAATATGCTCTCTCATGTAAAATACCGAAATTCCAATTTTACGCGAATCGACAAAAATCTAAATAATATCTAGGCGCCCCAAAGTTAAAAGAAAATTGCTCTGAATATAGTCTGTTAGAAAAAATATACAATGCCTTATTCTACTTTGTTTTGGAGTATATACACCAACTCAATATGCTCTCTCATGTAAAATAACAAAATTCTAATTTTATGTGAATCGAAAAAAATCTAAATTATATCTAGGTGCCCCAAAGGTAAAAAAAAAAGTCTCTGAATATACTCTGTTAGAAAAAATATACAATGCCTTATTCTACTCTGATTTCAAGTATATACACCAACTCTCTATGCTCTCTCATGTAAAATACCGAAATTCTAATTTTACGTGAATCAAAAAAAATCTAAATGTTATCTAGGTACCCCAATAATAAAAGCCAAATTGCTCTAAATACAATCTGTCAGAAGAAATATACAATGCCCTTTTCTACTCTGTTTTGGAGTATATACAACTCAATATGCTCTCTCATGCAATATACCGAAATTCTAATTTTACGAGAACAAAAAAAATCTAAATAATATCTAGGCGTCCCTAAATTAAGAGAAAATGGCTCTGAATATAGTCTGTTAGAAAAAATATACAATGCCTGATTCTACTCTGTTTTGGAGTATATACTTTAACTCAGTTTGCGCTCCTATGTAAAATACAGAAATTCTAATTTTACCCGAATCGAAAAATTCTAAATAATATCTAGGCACCCCAATGTTAAAAACAAAATTGCTCTGAATATACTCTGTCAGACAAAATATACAATGCCCTTTTCTACTCTGTTTTGTAGTATATACCCCCACTGGTATGCTCTCTCATGTAAAATGAAGAAATTCTAATTTTAACCGAATTGAAAAAATCGAAATATTATCTAGGCACCCCAATGTTAAAATCAAAATTCCTCTGAATATAATCTGTCAGAAAAAATATACAATGCCTTATTCTACCCTGTTTTGGACTATATACACCAACTCCATAAGCTCCCTTATGTAAAATAAAGAAATTCTATATTTAAGCGAATCCAAAAAACTAAATATTACCTAGACACCCCAATGTTAAAAACAAAATTGCTCTGAATATATTCTGTCAGAATAAATATCCAGTGCCTTATTCTACTCTTTTTTGGAGTATGTAAACCAACTCCATATGCTCTCTCATGTAAAATACAGAAATTCTATATTTAAGCGAATCGAAAATAATCTAAATATGATCTAGGAACCCCAATGTTAAAAGCAAAATTCCTCTGAATATAATCTGTCAAAAAAAATATAAAATGACATTTTCTACCCTGTTTTGGAGTACATAAACCAACTAAATATGCTCTCTTATGTAAAATACAGCAATTCAATATTTAAGCGAATCAAAAAAATCTACATATTATTTAGAAACCCCAATGTAAAAAGCAAAATTCCTCTGAATATAATCTGTCAGATAAAATATAAAATGACCTTTTCTACTCTGTTTTGGAGTATATATACCAACTCTATACGCTCTCTCATGTAAAATACCGAAATTTTAATTTTACGTGAATCGAAAATAATCTAAATAATATATAGGCGCCCAAAAGTTAAAGGAATATGGCTCTGAAAATAGTCTGTTAGAAAAAATATACAATCCCTTATTCTACTCTGTTTTGGAGTATATACACCAACTCAGTATGCTCTCTCATATAAAATACAAAAATTCTAATTTTACGTGAATCGAAAAAATCTAAATATTATATCGGCACCCCAATGTTATAAGCAAGATTGCTCTGACTATAATCTGTCAGAAAAAATATACAATGCCCTATTCTACTCTGTTTTTTAGTATATATACCAACTCCATAAGCTCTATCATGTAACATACAGAAATTCTATATTTAAGCGAATCAAAAAAAAATCTACAATGCCTTATGCTACTCTATTTTGAAGTATATACACCAACTCAGTATGCTCTCCAATGTAAAATACAGAAATCCTAATTTTACATGAATCGAGAAATATCTAAATATTATCTAGGCACCCCAATGTTAAAAATAAAATTGCTCTGAATATAATCTGTCAGAAAAAATATACAATAACCTATTCTACTCTGTTTTGGATTATATACACCAACTCCATATGCTCTATCATGTAAAGTACAGAAATTCTATATTTAAGCGAATTGAAAAAATCTAAATATAATCTGTCAGAAAAAATATACAATGCCCTTTTATACTCTGTTTTGGAGTATATACACCAACTCAATATGCTCTCTCATGTAAAATACAGAAATTCTAATGTTACGCGAATGGAGAAAAACCTAATTGATATCTAGGTGCCCCAAAGTTAAAAGAAAATGGCTCTGAATATAGTGTGTTAGAAAAAAGATACAATGCCTTATTCCACTCTGTTTTGGAGTATATAAACCAACTCAGTATGCTCTCTCATGTAAAATACCGAAATTCTAATTTTACGTAAATCGAAACAAATCTAAATATTATATAGGCACCCCAATGTTAAAAAAAAATTCCTCTGAATATAATCTGTCAGAAAAAATATACGATGCCCTATTCTACTCTGTTTTGGAGTATATACACCAACTCAATATGCTCTCTCATGCAAAACACAGGAATTCTATATTTAAGTGAATCGAAAAAAATCTAAAAATTATATAGGCACCCCAATGTTATAAGCAAAATTACTTTGAATTTAATCTGTCAGAAAAAATATACAATGTTCTTTTCCACTCTGTTTTGTAGTATATACACCAACTCAGTATGGAATCTCATGTAAAATACAGAAATTCTAATTTTACCTGATTCGAAAAAATCTAAATATTACCTAGGCACCCAAATGTTAAAACAAAATTTCGCTGAATATCATCTGTCAGAAAAAATATGCAATGCCCCATTTTACTCTGTTTTGGAGTATATACACCAACTCAGTATGCTCTCTCATTTAAAATACCGAAATTCTAATTTTACGTGAATCGAAAAAGATCTAAATATTATCTAGGCACGCGAATGTTAAAAGCAAAATTGCTCTGAATATAATCGGTCAGAAAAAATATACACTGCCCTTTTCTACTCTTTTTTGGAGTATATACATCATCTCCATATGCTCTCTCATGTAAAATACAGAAATTCTATATTTAAGGAAAACAAAAAATATCTAAATATTATCTAGGCACCCCAATGTAAATAGCAAAATTTATCTGAATATAATCTGTCGGAAAAAATACACAATTGCATTTTTTACTTTGTTTTTTAGTATATACACCAACTCAATATGCTCTCTCAAGTAAAATTTTGAAATTCTAATTTTACACGAATCGAAAAAAATCTAAATATTATCAAGGCACCCCAATGTTAAAAACAGAATTGCTCTGAATATAATCTGTCAGAAAATATATACAATGCCCTAATCTACTCCGTTTGGAGTATATACACCAACTCAGTATGCTATCTCATGTAAAATACTGAAATACTAATATTACGTGAATCGAAAAAAATGTAAATATTATCTAGGCACCCCAATGTTAAAAGAAAAATTGCGCTGAATATGATCTGTCAGAATAAAATACAATGCTTTTTTCTACTTTGTTTTGGGGTATGTACACCAACTCAGTATGCTCTCTCATGAAAAATACCGAAATTCTAATTTTACACGAATCGAGAAAAATCTAAATAATATCTAGGCATTCCAAAGTTAAAAGATAATGTCTCTGAATATAGTCTGTTAGAAAAAATATACAATGCCATATTCAACTCAGTTTTGGTGTATATACACGAACTCAGTATGCTCTCTCATTTAAAATATCAAAATTCTAAATTTTCGTGAATCGAAAAAAGTCTAAATATTATCTAGACACCCCAATGTTAAAAGAAAAATAGCTCTGAATATAATCTGTCAGAAAAAATATACAATGCCCTTTTCTACTCTGTTTTGGTGTATATACACCAACTCAATATGCTCTCTCATGTAAAATAGCGAAATTCTAATTTTACGCGAATCAAAATATATCTAAATAATATCTAGGTGCCCCAAAGTTAATAGAAAATGGCTCTGAATATAGTCTGTTAGAGAAAATATACAACGGCTTATTCTGCTCTATTTTGGAGTATATACACAAACTCAGTATGCTCTCTCATGTAAAATACCGAAATTCTAATATTACCCAAATAGAAAAAATCTGAATATTATCTAGGCACTCAATTTTAAAACCAAAATTACTCTGAATATAATCTGTCAGAAAAAATATTCAATGCCCTTTTCTACTCTGTTTTGTAGTATATACACCACCTCAATATGCTCTCTTATGTAAAATACTGAAATTCTAAATATACGGGAATCGAAAAAAATCTAAATAATATCTAGGCGCCCGAGGTTAAAAGAAAATGGATGTGAATATAGTCTGTTAGAAAAAATATACAATGCCTTTTTCTACTCTGTTTTGGAGTATATACACACACTCAATATGCTCTCTCATAAAAATACCAAAATACTAATATTATGCGAATCGAAAAAAATCTAAATAATATCTAGGCGCACCAAAGTTAAAAGAAAATGAATCTCAATATAGTCTGTTAGAGAAAATATACAATGCATTATTCTACTTTGTTTTGCAGTATATACACAAATCAGTACGCTCTCTCATGTAAAATCCAGAAATTCTAATTTTACGCGAATCGATAAAAATCTAAAAAATATCTAGGAGCCCCAAAGTTAAGAGAAAAGGGCTCAGAATATAGTCTGTTAGAAATAATATACAATGCCTTATTCTACTCTGTTTCGGAGAATATACACAAACTCAGTATGCTCTCTTATGTAAAATACCGAAATTGAAATTTTACATGAATTGAATAAAATCTAAGTATGATTTAGGCACCCTAATGTTAAAAACAAAATTTCTCTGAATGTAATCTGTCAGAAAATATATACAATGCCCTATTCTACTCTGTTTTGGAGTATATACACCAACTTCATATGCTCTCTCATGTAAAATACAAAAATTTTAATTTTACCTGAATCGAAAAAATCTAAACATAATCTAGGCACCCTAATGTTAAAAACAAAATTGCTCTGAATATAACCTGCCAGAAAAAATATACAATGCCCTATTCTACTCTGTTTTGGAATATATACACCAACTCAATATGCTCACTCATATAAAATACAGAAATTCTAATTTACGTGAATCAAATAAAATCTAAATATTATCTAGGCACCCCAATGTTAAAAACAAAATTTCTCGGAACGTAATCTGTCGAAAAAATATAAAATGACGCATTCTGTTCTGTTTTTGAGTATATACACCAACTCCATATGTTCTCTCCTGAAAAATACAGAAATTCTATACTTAAATGAATCGAAATAAATCCAAATATTATCTAGGCACCCCAATGTTAACAGCAAAATTCATCTGAATATAATCTGTCAGAAAAAATATACAACGTTGTTTTCTACTCTGTTTTTTAGTATATACACCAGCTGAATATGCTCTCTCATATAAAATACAGAAATTCTAATTTTACGCGAATCGAAAAAAATCTAAATACTATCTAGGTGCCCCAAAGTTAAAAGAAAATGGTTCTGGATATAGTCTCTTAGAGAAAATATACAATGCCTTATTCTACTGTGTTTTGGAGTATATATACGAACTCAGTATGCTCTCTCATGTAAAATACCGAAATTCTAATTTTACGGGAATCGAAAAAAACCAAAGTAATATCTAGGCACCCCATAGCTAAACAAAAATGGTTCTGAATATAGTGCGTTAGAAAAAATATACAATGCCTTATTCTACTTTGTTTTGGAGTATATACACCAACTCAGTATGCTCTCATGTAAAATACCAAAATTCTAATTTACACGAATCGAAAAAATAATCTAAATAATATCTAGGCGCCTCAAAGTATAAAGAAAATGGCTCTGAATATAGTCTGATAGAAAAAATATACAATGCCTTATTCTGCTCTGTTTTGGAGCATATAAACCAATTCCGTATGCTCTCTCATGTAAAATACCGAAATTCTAATTTTACGTGAATCGAAAAATATCTAAATATTATCTATGCACCCCAATGTTAAAAGCAAAATTGCTCTGAATATAATCTGTCAGAAAAAATACACAATGCCTTTTTCGACTGTTTTGTAGTATATACACCAACACAATATGCTCGCTCATTTAAAATACAGAAATTCTAATTTTACATGAATCGAAAAAATCTAAATATAATCTAGGCACCCCAATGTTAAAAACAAAATTGCTCTGAATATAATCTGTCAGAAAAAATATACAATCCCCTATTCTACTCTGTTTTGGAGTGTATACACCAACTCAATATGCTCACTCATGTAAAATACAGAAATTCTAATTTTACGTGAATCGAATAAAATCTAAATATTATCTAGGCACCCCAATGTTAAAAACAAAATTGCTCGGAACCTAATCTGTCGAAAAAATATACAATGACGTATTCTACTCTGTTTTTGAGTATATACACCAACTCCAAATGCTCTCTCATGTAAAATACAGAAATTCTATATATAAACGAATTGAAATAAATCTAAATATTATCTAGGCACCCCAATGTTAACAGAGAAATTGCTCTCAATAGAGTCTGTCAGAAAAAATATACAACGTTGTTTTCTACTCTGTTTTGTAGTATATACACCAACTCAATATGCTCTCTCATATAAAATATCGAAATTCTAATTTTACACGAATCGAAAAAAATCTAAATACTATCTAGGCGCCCCAAAGTTAAAAGAAAACGGTTCTGTATATACTCTGTTAGAGAAAATATACAATGCCTTATTCTACTGTGTTTTGGAGTATATATACGAACTCAGTATGCTCTCTCACATAAAATACTGAAATTCTAACTTTACGTGAAACGAAAAAAATATAAATATTACCTAGGCACCCCAATGTTAAAATAAAATCACTTTAAATATACTCTGTCTGAAAAAAATATACAATGCCATTTTCTACTCTGTTTTGCTGTATATACACCAACTCAATATGCTCTATCATGTAAAATACCGAAATTCTAATTATACGCGAATTGAAAAACATCTAAATAATATCTAGGTTCCACAAAGTTGAAAGAAAATGGCTCTGAATATAGTTTGTTAGAAGAAATATAGAATGCCTTATTCTATTCTGTTTTGGAGTATATACACCAAATCAGTATGCTCTCTCATGTATAATACAGAAATTCTAATTTTACGTGAATCCAAAACAATCTAAATATTATCTAGGCACCCCAATGTTAAAAGAAAAATTTCTCTAAATATAATCTGTCAGAAAAAATATAAAATGCCCAATTCTACTTTGTTTTGGAGTATATACACCAACTCAGTATGCTCTCTCATTTAAAATACAGAAATTCAACTTTTACATGAATCGAAAGAAATCTAAATACTATCTAGGCACCCGAATGTTAATAGCAAAATTGCTCTTAATATAATCTGTCAGAAAAAATGTACAATGCCCTATTCTACTCTGTTTTGAAGTATATACATCAACTAAATATGCTCTCTCATGTAAAATACCGAAATTCTAATTTTACGCGAATCCATAAAAATATAAATAATATCTAGGCGCATTAAAGTTAAAAGAAAATGGCTCTGAATATCATCTGTTAGAAAAAATATACAATGCCTTATTCTACTTTGTTTTGGAGTATGTATACCAACTCAGTATGCTCTCTCATGTAAAATACCGAAATTCTAATTTTCCGGGAATCGAAAAAAACCAAAGTAATATCTAGGCACCCCATAGCTAAACAAAAATGGATCTGAATATAGTGTGTTAGAAAAAATATACAATGCCTTATTCTACTTTTTTTGGATTATGTACACCAACTCAGTATGCTCTCTCATGTAAAATACCGAAATTCTAATTTTATGCAAATCAAAAAATCTAAATAATATCTAGGCTCCCCAAAGTTAAAAGAAAATGGCTCTGAATATAGTCTGTTAGAAAAAATATACAATGCCTTATTCTACTCTGTTTTGGAGTATATACACCAACTCAGTATGCTCTCTCATGTAAAATACCGAAATTTTAATTTTAGGTGAATCGATAAAAATCTAAATATTATCTAGGCAACCCAATGTTAAAAGCAAAATTTCTCTGAATATAATCTGTCAGAAAAAATATACAATGCCCTTTTCTACTCTGTTTTGGAGTATATTCACCAACTCAATATGCTCACTCATGTAAAATATCGAAATTCTAATTTTACGTGAATCGAAAATAATCTAAATAATATCTAGGTGCACCAATGCTAAATGAAAATGGCTCTGAATATAGTCGGTTAGAAAAAATATACAATGCCCTTTTCTACTATGTTTTGGAGTATATACACAAACTCAGTATACTCTCTCATGTAAAATACCGAAATTCTAATTTTACGTGAATCAAAAAAAATCTAAATATTATCTAGGCACCGTAATGTTAAAAACAAAATTGCTCTGAATATAATCGGTCAGGAAAACTATACAATGCCCTTTTCTACTCTGTTTTGGAGTATATACACAAACTCAATATGCTTTCTCATATAAAACACATAATTCCAACTTTACACAAATCTAAAGAATTCCAAATAATATCTTCGCACCGGAAAGTTAAAAGAAAATGGCTCTGAAAATAGTCTGTTAGAAAAAATATACACTGCCTTATTCTACTCTGTTTTGGAGTATATACACTAACTCAGTATGCTCTATCATGTAAAATACAGAAATTCTAATTTTACCCGAATCTAAAAGTCTACATATTATCTAGACACCGCAATGTTAAAAAAATTGCTCTGAATATAATCTGTCAGAAAAAATATACAATGCCTTATTTTACTCTGATTTGTAGTATATACACCGACTCAATATGCTCTCTCATGTAAAATAAGGAAATTCTAATCTTACCCGAAACGAGAAAATCTAAATATTATCTAGTAACCCCAATATTAAAAACAAAATTGCTCTTAATATAATCTGTCAGAAAAAATATACAATGCCCTATTCTACTCTGTTGTTCAGTATATACACAAACTCAGTATGCTCTCTCATGTAAAATACCGAAATTCTAAATTTACGTGAAACGAAAAAAATCTAAATATTATCTAGGCACCTCAATGTTAAAAACAAAATTGCTCAGAATATAATCTTTCAGAAAAAATATACAGTGCCCTATTGTACTCTGTTTTGGAGTATATACACCAACTCCATATGCTGTCTCATGTAAAATACAGAAATTCTATATTTATGCGAATTGAAAAAAATCTAAATATTATCTGGGCACCCCAATATTAAAAGCAAAATTGCTCTGAATATAATCTGCCAGAAAAAATATACAACGCCCTTTTCTACTCTGTTTTGTAGTATATACACCAACTGAATATGCTCTCTCATGTAAAATACAAAAATTCTAATTTTACCCGAATCGAAAAAATCTAAATATTATCTAGGCACCCCAATGTAAAAAACAAAATTGCTCTCAATATATTCTGTCAGAGAAAATATACAATGCCCTATTCTACTCTGTTTTGGAGTATATACACCAACTCCATATGCTCTCTCATCTAAAATACAGAAATTCTATATTTAAGTGAATTGAAAAAAATCTAAGTATTATCTAGGGAACCCAAAGTTAAAAGGAAAATTGCTCTGAATATAATCTGTCAGAAAAAATATACAATGCCCTTTTTTACTCTGATTTGTAGTATATACACCAACTCCATATGCTCTCTCATGTAATATACAGAAATTCTATATTTAAGCGAATCGAAAAAAATCTAAATATTATCTAGGCACCCCAATATTAAAAGCAAAATTGCTCTGAATATAGTCTGTCAGAAAAAATATACAATGCCGTATTCTACTCTGTTTTGGAGTATATACACCAACTCAGTATGCTCTCTCATGTGAAATACCGAAATTCTAATATAACGTGAATCGAAAAAAATGTAAATATTTTCTAGGCACCCCAATGTTAAAGGCAATATTGCTCTAAATATAATCTGTCAGAAAAAATATACAATGCCCTTTTCTACTCTGTTTTATAGAATATACACCAACTCAATATGCTCTCTCAGGTAAAATACAAAAGATCTAATTTTACCCATATCGAAAAAATTTAACATTATCTAGGCACCCCAATGTTAAAAACAAAATTGCTCTTAATATAATCTGTCAGGAAAACTATACAATGCCGTTTTCTACTCTGTTTTGGAGTATACACACAAACTCAATATGCTTTCTCATATAAAATACCTAAATTCCAACTTTACGCGAATCTAAAAAATTCCAAATAATACCTTCGCACCGGAAAGTTAAAAGAAAATGGCTCTGAAAATAGTCTGTTAGAAAAAATATACACTGCCTTATTCTACTCTGTTTTGGAGTATATACACTCACTCAGTATGCTATATCATGTAAAATACAGAAATTCTAATTTTACCCGAATCGAAAAGTCTAAATATTATCTAGACACTGCAATGTTAAAAAAAAATTGCTCTGAATATAATCTGTCAGAAAAAATATACAATGCCTTATTTTACTCTATTTTGGAGTATATAAACCAACTCAGTATGCTATCTCATGTAAAATACCAAAATTCTAATTTTCCGTGAATCGAAAAAAATCTAAACATTATCTAGGCACCCCAATGTTACAAAAAAATTGCTCTGAATATAATCTGTAAGAAAAAATATACAATGCCCTATTCTACTCTGTATTGGAGTATATACACCAACTCACTATGCACTCTCATGTAAAATACCGAAATTGTAATTTTAAGCAAATCGAAAACAATCTAAATAATATCTAGGCACCCCAAAGTTAAAGGAAAATCTCTCTCAATATAATCTGTTAGAAAAAATATACAATGCCTCATTCTACTCTTTTTTGGAGTATATACACCAACTCAGTATGCTCTCTCATGTAAAATACTGAAATTCTAATTTTACGTGAATGGAAAAAATCTAAATTTTATCTAGGCACCCCAATCTTAAAAACATAATTGCTCTGAATATAATCTGTCAGAAAAAAATATACAATGCGTTTTTCTACTCTGTTTTGGAGAATATACACCAACTCAATATGCTCTCTCATGTAAAATACCGAAATTCTAATTTTACGGAAATCGAAAGAAACCTAAATAATATCTAGGTGCCCCAAAGTTAAAAGAAAATGGCTCTGAATATAATCTGTTAGAAAAAATATACAATGCCCTTTTCTACTCTGTTTTGGAGTATATACACCACCTCCATATGCTCTCTCATGTAAAATACAGAAATTCTATATATAAGCGAATCAAAAAATATCTAAATATTATCAAGGCACCCCAATGTTAAAAACAAAATGGCTCTGAATATAAACTGTCAGAAAAAATATACAATTCCCTAATCTACTGTGTTTTCGTGTATATACACCAACTCCATATGCTCTCTCATGCAAAATACAGAAATTGAATATTTAAGCGAATCGAAAAAAATCTAAATATTATCTAGTCACCCCAACGTAAAAAGCAGAATTCCTCTGAATATAATCTGTCAGAGAAAATATACAATGCCCTTTTCTACTCTGTTTTGTAGTATATACACCAACACAATATGGTCTCTCATGTAAAATACCGAAATTCTAATTTTACGCAAATCGAAAAAAATCTAAATAATATCTATGGGCCCCAAAGTTAAAGAAAAATGGCTCTGAATATAGTCTGTTAGAAAAAATATACAATGCCTTATTCTACTCTGTTTTCGTATATATACACCAACTCAGTACGCTATCTCATGTAAAATACAGAAATTCTATATTTCAGAGAATCGATTAAAATCTAAATATTATCTAGGCACCCTAATGTTAAAAACAAAACTGCTCTGAATATAATCTGTCAGAAAAAATATACAGTGCCCTATTCTACTCTGTTTTGGAGTATATACACCAACTCAGTATGCTCTCTCATGTAAAATACAGAAATTCTATATTAATGTGAATCGAAAAAAATCTAAGTATTATCTAGGCTCCCCATTGTCAAAAGCAAAATTGCTCTGAATAAAATCTGTCAGAAAAAACATAAAATGCCCTTTTCTTCTCTGTTTTGGAGTATGTACACAAACTCAATATGCTCTCTCATGTAAAATACAGAAATTCTAATTTTACGCGAATCGAAAAAAATCTAAATAGTATCTAGGCGCTTCAAAGTTAAATGGAAATGGCTCTGAATATAGTCTGTTAGACAAAATATACAATGCCTTATTCTACTCTGTTTTCGAGTATATACACCAACTCAGTATGCTCTCTCCTGTAAAATTCCGAAATTCTAATTTTACTGGAATGGAAAAAAATCTAAATATTATCTAGGCACCCGAATGTTAAAAGCAAAATTGCTCTGAATATAATCTGTCAGAAACAATATACAATGCCCTTTTCTACTCTGTTTTGGCGTATATACACCAACTCAATATGCTCTCTCATGTAAAATACCGAAATTGTAATTTTACGAGAATCAAAATAAATCTAAATAATATTTAGACGCCCCAAAGTTTAAAGCAATATTGCTCTGAATATAATCTGTCAGAAAAAATATACAATGCCCTTTTTTACTTTGTTTTGGTGTATATACACCAACTCAGTATGCTCTCTCATGTAAAATACTGAAATCCAAACATTACTCTAAGTGTTTCATTAATTGCACAAGACCCCCGTGAAGTTGTTTTTAAAACTAGGGGATTACAGATGACATTACTCACGATATGACTGCAGCTGTTTGCCGGTCCTGTGATAATGTTTCTAATATCCAGAGAAGGAGAGGAGAATGTTTCTGCCCATAGGCAAATCCTCTGAATACGGGAAGAGGAGTACACCGTGCTGTGGTATGGTCACTAATGTAAACAAGAAAACAATTATATTGAATTAAATATTGCAAGGTGTTAAACCCCCCTATAATTTTTTTTCTAATTTCAAGTGGGTGAGGAGGACATTTTTGTCAAAATGGCGGAGGTGTAACTACAGCTATTGCCTACTATATAATAAAAAAGGATAAAATTATTATTTACATATGATATAATTGCCAGTATCATATTACACCACATTTTCAAAATATCTGGGCCCCAGCAGCTGTGGACATGGCAGCCAAGCGAGGGTGTCCCTATGCAACCAGGTTGGGCATTGGGGCTGCTACGGGCCCTTTGTGGTTTGTCTGGGGGCTGCTACAGGCCCTCTGGCGGTGGCTGTGGTAACAGCCACATAGCCAGAGGGTCTCTCAGCATCCAGGGAGGGCCTGGCGGCTGCTACTGTCACTCTGGCAGGGGCTATGGGCACAGCCACCTAACCAGGGGGTCCCTACGTTGCCAGGGTGGAGCTGGAAGCTGCTATAGGCCCTTTGGCGGGAGGTGTGGGGATACCCTGCTCTTCACAGGTACACAGTTTGCACCTATTTCTACATGTGTAGATCGTTTACATAATGGGCACATATTTGTACACATGTACATATGTTATTATCACAATAAACATATATGTACATAATATGTGTACAATAAATATGTACTTTATACGTACCTAATATAAACAATATGTACTTTTTGGTGATATTATGTGATATCTACATATTATTGATTATATATCTTATTGTGAGAATATGTATGTTACCACTGAAATTTTTAGAAATGTACATAGGGTACACTTTATGTACCTATGCATTGTGTACACATTATAGAAATAAATAGGTACATATTTTACAGATTAGGTATATTTTTTCTACATGTGTATTTTGTACACATATGTACAGCAGAGTAAATGTACAGACTATACCTATTTTATACATTTATTGTGATATGTCAATAAATGTACACATGAGTACATTCTGGGATATAATTTTTAGCATATTAGATAGGAATTACACCGGTGACCAAAGTGGGTTTACACCCAGGTGCGCACATAGTTTATACATGTACATGTTGTGCATATTACGTACTCATGTACAGAATGTACATGTCTACATTATATATACATAGGTGTATGCAGCATACATATGTACATACTGTGTACACATACGTACACGTGCATATATTGTACATCTGTACATAATGGATACATGATGTACATGTGTACACATCATATCACAATAAATGTAAATATACATAATGTTTGCAATATGTACGTTTATATTATGTATTACGTTTATTGTGATTATATATGCTGTTGTGATATGATATAATTGTGACATTACAAATGTACATATTATACACATTATGTACATAATGTGTGAAATACGTACATTTATATTATGTATTACATGTGTATTGTGATTGTATATGCTGTTCTGATATCATTGTGATATTACAAATGTACATATTGTACACATTGACATACCTATTGTGTACATATTATGGTACACATAAATGTACATATTGTACAGATTGTATGGTGCACACATATGTACATCACAGTCAACGTACATATGGTACATATTCTGTGCATTGTTTGTAATATTTCAGTAAGAGTACACATTATAAGTATATTCTGGGATACGATTTTTAGTATGTTAGATAAAAATTACTTTCAATATCAAAGTGGGTATACACTTATGTGTGTCCATTTTGTGATATTATCCATCATATCCTGAGTAGGTATTTCTCTCATTGTGAAAGCAGGTTTACACTCTCGGATTGCTCCAATATCAAGGCAAACTAAAACTCGTCTGTGATGTAGTTAATAATATCCTGAGGACAAAGGATGACCATACCCTGAATATCGCAGGAAGTGTACACCACCATTGTAGTATTGTTTCTAATGTTCAGAAACGGAAAGGATATTACTCCAAATATCTCAGAAAGCACACAAGCCCCCCGTGATATTGTTTCTAATAACTAGAGAATTACAGATGACATTACCCACGACGTGACTGGGGCTGTACTCTGGTCCTGGAATATTGTTCCTAATATCCAGAGAAGGAGAGGAAAATATTACTGCCCATAGGGAAATACTCTTAATACGGCAAGAGGTGTACACCATGCTTTGATATGGTCACTAATGTAAGCAAGAAAACAATTACATTGAATTAAGCATTGCAAAGAATGAAACTCCCCTATGATTTTCATTCTAATGTCAATGGGGGTGAGGATGACATTTTTGTCAATATGGCAGAGGTGTAACTGGAGCTATTGCCTAATATACAAAAAAACAGAATAAGATTATCATTTTTATATAATATGGTTGCCAGTATCATATTACACCTGATTTGCAAAATAGCTGGGCCTCAGCAGCTGTGGGCAGAGCCCACAAGCGAGGGGACCCCTAAGCAGCCAGGGTGGGCCTGGGGGCTGCTCTGGGCTTTTTGGTGGGGTCTGTGAGCACATCGACCCAGCCAGGGGTCCCTGAGCAGCCATGGTTGGCCTGGGGGCCGCTACGGGCACTCTGGCATGGGCTGTGGGCACAGACACCTAGTCAGGGGGTCCCTAAGCAGCCAGGGTGGGCATGTGGGCTGCTACAGGCATTCGAGCAGTGTTTGTGGGCACAGCCCAATTGCCAGGGTGTCTCTAAGCAGCCAGGCTGGGCCTGGGGGCTGCTATAAGGGGGGCTTTGGTAATAGCGTGCTGTGCATCGGTACACAGTTTGCACCTATTACTACATGTGTAAATAGTTTTAATATCGGGCATATATATGTACATGCATACATATGGTATCACGATATATTTATATTTACATAATATGTGCAAAATACATATGTACCTAATGCATACCTAATGTGTACAATATGTACTTTTTTGTAATATTAGACAATATATATTACTGTGATTATATATCTTATTGTGATTAAATATATTTTATCACTAATATTTTAAGGAATGTGCATAGTGTACACATTATATACCTATGTATTGTGTACACAATATAGAAATATATAGGTACATATTTTACAGATTATGTACACTTTTTCTACATGTGTATTGTGTACACCTATGCACAGCAGAGTAAATGTACAGACTGTACCTATTTTATACATTTCTTGTGATATGCCAATAAATGTACACATTATGAGTACATTCTAAAATATAATTTTTACCATATTAGACATTACTCCATTGACCAAAGTGGGTGTACACCCAGGTGTGTACATAGTTTATACGTGTACATATTGTGCATATTAGGTACTCATGTACAAAATGTACATGTCAACATTATATGTATTTATGTGTACATAGTGTGCACATGTACATACTGTTCACACATATGTACATGTGCATATTTTGTACATGTGTACATAATGGGTACATGATGTGCATGTGTACACACCGTGATACCACAATAAATGTAAATGTACACGATGTGTGCAATATGTACATTTATATTATGTATTACTTGTGTATTGTGATTTTATATGCTGTTGTGATTATATGATATCATTGTAATATTACAATAAATGTACATATTGCACACGTTTCGCACATACCTATTGTGTACACATTATGTACCTGTAATTGCACATATTGTACAGATTATGTACGTTTTTGGTACATCTGTATTGTGTACACATATGTACATAACACTCTATGTACATATGGTATGTATTCTGCACATTGATTGTAACGTCTCAATAAGTGTACACATTATGAGTATATTGTGATATATGATTTTTAGTATATTAGATAAAAATTTCTTTCTATATCAAAGTGGGTATACACCCATGTGTGTCCATTTTTTGATATTATCCATCATATTTTAAGTAGGTATTACTCTCATTTTGAAAGCAAGTGTTCACTCTGTGATTGTTCCAATATCACAGGCAAAGTACAAGGCTTCTTTAATGTACTACCTAATATCCTGGGGACAAAAGATTATTATACCCTGAATATCGCAGGAAGTGTACACCACCACTGTAGTATCGTGTCTAATATCCAAAAACGGAAAAGATATTACTCCAAGTATCTGATAAAGCACACAAGACCCCCGTGATATTTTTTCTAATAACTAAGGGATTACAGATGACATTACTCACGATATGACTGGGGCTGTCCGCCGGTCCTGTGTTATTGTTCCTAATATCCAGAGAACGAGAGAATAATGTTGCTGCCCATAGGCAAATCCTCTGAATACGGCAAGAGAAGTACACTGTGCTCTGATATGGTCACTAATGTAAACAAGAAAACAATTTTATTGAATTTAACATTGCAAGGGGTGAAACCCCCGTATGATTTCAATTCTAATGTCCAGGGGTGTGAGAATGACATTTATGTCAATATGGTAGAGGTGTAACTAGAACTATTACCTAGTATATCAAAAACCAGAATAACATCATTTCCATATGATATGGTCGACAGCATCATATTACACCACATTTTCAAAATAGCCGGGCACAGCGCCCTAGCCAGGGGGTCCCTAAGCAGCCAGCGTCAGCCTGGGAGCTGTTACGGGCCCTCTGGCGGGGAATGTGGTTACAGCTCCCTAGCCAGGGGGTCTTTAAGCAGCCAGGGTGGGCCTTGGGGCTGCTACGAGGGGGGCTGTGGTAATAGCCTGTTCTGCACAGGTACATAGTTTTATTTTATTTATTTATTTTTATTTTTTTTTTGAGACGGAGTTTCGCTCTTGTTACCCAGGCTGGAGTGCAATGGCGCGATCTCGGCTCACCGCAACCTCCGCCTCCTGGGTTCAGGCAATTCTCCTGCCTCAGCCTCCCGAATCGCTGGGATTACAGGCACGCGCCACCATGCCCAGCTAATTTTTTGTATCTTTAGTAGAGACGGGGTTTCACCATGTTGACCAGGATGGTCTCGATCTCCTGACCTCGTGATCCACCCGCCTCGGCCTCCCAAAGTGCTGGGATTACAGGCTTGAGCCACCGCGCCCGGCCTAGGTACATAGTTTTAATAATGAACACATATTTGTATAAGTGTACACATGGTGTTATGATAAATATATATGTACATATGTGCACAATACATATAGACCTAATGCGTATCTACTGTGTACAATATGTACTTTTTTGTGATATTACATGATATATATATATATTACTGTGATTATATGCGTTATTTTGATTATATATATTTTATCACTGATATTTTAAGGAATGTGCATAGTGTACACATTATGTACCTATACATTGTTTACACATTATAGAAATATGTAGGTACATATTTTACAGAGTATGTACATTTTTGTACATGTGCATTGTGTATACATATGTACAGCAGGGTAAATGTACAGGTTGTACCTATTTTATACATTTATTGCAATATGCCAATAAATGTACACACTATTACTACATTCTGAATTATTATATTTTGTATATTAGATAGAAATTTCTCCAGTTACCAAAGTGGTTGTACACCCAGGTGTGTACATTGTTTATATGTGTACATATTGTGCATAGAATGTACTCGGGTACAGAAGGTACATATCTACATTATATGTACACATGTGTAGTGTACATATGTACATACTCTACCCACATATGTACACTTGTATATATTGTGCATCTGTACATAATGGGTACATGATGTACATGTTCACATATCATATCACAATAAATGTAAATGTACATCTTGTTTGCAATATGTACATTTATATTGATATTACATATTACATGTGCATTGTGATTTTATATGCAGTTGTGATTATATAACATTGTGATATTACAATAAATGTACATATTGTACACATTATGTGCATACCTATTGTGTGCACATTTTGTACATATATTCGTACAAATGATACAGTTTATGTACATTTATTGTACATCTGTATTGTGTACATGTGTGTACATCACAGTCAATGTACATATGTTACATATTCTGTACATTGAGTGTAATATCTTAGTAAGTCTACACATTATGAGTTTTTTCCGGGTTATGACTTTTAGTATATTAGATAAAAATGACCTCCAATATCACATTGGGTATATACCCATGTGTGTCCATTTTGTGATATTATCCATCATATCCTAAGTAGGTATTTCTCTCACAATGAAAGAAGGTGTACACTCTGTGATTGTTCCAATATTATAGGCAAAGTGCAACGCTTCTGCGATGTAGTTCCTAATATCCCAGGGACAGAGGATGAGTATACTCTTAATATCACAGGAAGTGTACACCACCACTGTAGTATTGTTTCTAATATCCAGAAACTAAAAGGATATTACTGCAAATATCTCCAAAAGCACACGAGACCCCTGTTACATTGTTCTTAATGACTATGGGATTACAGATGACATTGCTCACGATGTGACTGGCGCTGTAAGCCGGTCCTGTGATATTCTTCCTAATATCCAGATAAGGAGAGAAAAATGTTGCTGCCCATAGAGAAATATTCTGAATACTGCAAGAGATGTACCCCATGCTCTGATATGGTCACTAATGTAAACAAGAAAACAATTATATTGAATTAAACATTGCAAGGGGTGAAACCCTCCTATGCTTTCAATTCTAATGTCAATGGGGTGAGGATGACATTTTTGTCAATATGCCAAATGTGTAACTAGAACTATTGCCTAATATGTAAAGAACCACAATAACATTATCATTTCTGTGTGATAGGTTGCCAGTATCATATTACACCACATTTTCAAAATAGCCGGGCCCCAGCAGCTGTACCCACAGCCCCCTAGCCAGGGGGTCTTTAAGCAGCCAGGGTGGGCATTGAGGCTGCTACGAGCAGAACTGTAGTAATAGCCTGCTGTGCATAGGCATGTAGTTTGCACCTATTTCTGCATGTGTACATTGTTTAAATAGTAGGCACATATTTGTATACGTGTACATACCGTGTTATCATGATACATATATATTTTCATAATATGTGCACTATACATATGTACCTAATACATACCTAATGTGTACGATACGTACTTTTCGGTGATATTACACGACATATATGTATTAGTGTGATTATATGTCTTACTGTGATTATATATATTTTATCACTGATATTTTAAGGAATGTGCATAGTGCACACATTATGGACCTATGCATTGTGTACACATTATAGAAATATATAGGTACATATTTTACAGATTATGTACATTTTTTGTACATGTGCATTGTGTACACCTATGTACAGCAGAGTACATGTACAGATTGTGCCTATTTAATACATTTATCACAATACGACAATAAATGTACACACTATGACTACATTCTGGGATTTTATATTTAGTATATTAGATAGAAATCTCTCCGGTTACCAAAGTGGGTATACACCTATATGTGTACCTAGTATATACGTGTACATATTGTACATACTGTGTACTCCTGTACAGAAGGTACATATCTTCATTATATGAACATATGTGTAGTGTACATATGTACATACTGTGCACTTACGTACACGTGTATATACCGCAAATCTGCACGTGTGCATGATGTACACCTGTACATATCGTAATATCACAATAAATGTAAATGTATATAATGTGTGCAATATGTACATTTATATTGATATTATGTATTATATGTGTATTGCGATTATATATGCTGTTGTGATTATATGAAATCATTGTATTACAATATATTTACATATTGTACACATTATGTACATACCTACTGTGTACACATTATGTACATATAAATGTAATATTGGACAGATTATGTACATTTGTTGTACATCTGTATTGTGTACACATATGTAAATCACAGTCAATGTACATAAGGTACATATTTTGTACGTTGATTGTAATATCCAATAAGTGTACACATTATGAGTATATTCTGGGATATGATTTATAGTATATAAGAAAAAAGTTACTTCCAATATCAATGTGGGTATACTCGCATGTGTGTCCATTTTGCTGTACCTTCTATTAATCTTTGCCATTGAACATGATAGTGAGAGGTGGTTCTTTTCTCTAACAAGGTTTTCTGTTAATATAACTCAACTCTACTACCTTGTGGCCTCTGTATCTTCCATTGTAAATTGTAATTACCTATACAAGAGAATATGTTGACATCACGTATCTACCTCTTGGATCCATCAGCCAGAGGCCTAAAATAAAAAAGACATTCACCCCACGAATGGTTATATAGTGGTTGACAACCCCACTTTCTTCTAGGTAAATAATATCGTCTCTTTAACAGTAGCCACTTACAAGATTTGTGCATAAAGAATGTGACTTTTTTATCAGTATCTAGTTTATTCTTACACAAATTTCTAAAATACTGAGAGAATATTCTGATCATTGGTTATATACTATTTTAATTTAATTTTTCCTCTCAAATTTTATCTTAACTGCATACTCTACCCTGTTTATAAGACTGCCCTATGGTTAAATTTAGTAGGTAGTAAATTATCCTGGGCACACAGAACAATTCCTTTTGTAATCAACGCCGAAACATCATAGAAAGAGCAAGGATATGGGAATGAGATTTATCTGGCTTTTATTTCTGGTACTTACTTGCTCTCTGACCTTGGGCAACTTATGTGTTGCTCTGAGTCTCATCTTCTTCATATGTAAAATGATCATAGTAATACCTAATTCATATGCAGCTTGGAAATGTGTAATATAGTGATTTATATAAAGTTCCTGATACAATTTCTGACAAAATAATAGACACCCCACGAAAGATAACCATAACAATCAGAGTTTATATTCACATTAACTGGGATAAAATTGATCTGAAAATACAGCATTAAAAAGCAGCCAAAAATTCACAAGCATATATTTCGCTTGCCTTTTTATACAGAGCTGGAAAATTTCTCATCATTATCTCATCCATTGCCTGCAGCACGATCCTTCCAAAACTCCTTCTAAGACCGTCTGCCAAGGTGGAACACACTGAACCGCATGTGACTCTGCCTTTTCTGACTATTTTTGCAAGATTTTTCTCATAGAGTATTATTAACAGAAAATGGGGCTGTTATCAAGGTGACTAGGAATGGTGCATTCTCAGTTCAGGCTCTGATGGAATGTCTACTTGATCTGGTGCAACTCCAGCTGTGCTCTTGGCTTTCCTCACTTTTGTGGTTCCGAGAATGCAAATATTCTCCCATGGCTTCCTTATTTTGTCTTTCTCCATGAGGTCTCATTCAAGTATAAACATTCCCTTCAATTTTCTCAACTCATTTTATATTGTCTGAATAACCTTGATAATTTTCCCTTTCCTAAAGCTATAGACCTTTTTTTGTGTGTAAGAACAGATTACTCACAAATGTTTACTGTCCGCTAAACATTTATGTGTAATTAGTCTTTAATTCTACACACAAAATATCATCTCTACCAACATTTTACAACTATAGTCTTTCTATAGAGAACTATGAAAGGAACTTGCTCTAAAGGAGAAACTTCCAGAGCTAAACCAAGGGTATGACAATTTTTAACAATATGTTATTCAGTAAAAATATTTTTTCAGTTAACAGAGAAGAATGCCATGGACAAAATGGCAAAACAGAACTTTTCAGCACTTATTCCTTCACAGAAACATCAATTTGAACAGCCATCCGTGCATCAAAGTGTCTTCAAAAGAGACAAGGAATCCAGGTGAGAGGTTATAGCACGTTTGTGGAGTAGAAAAGTAAGAAAAACGGCATAAAATAGAGTATAAAAGAGAGCTTTCTATTATCTGCATTACCCCGCCCCTAAAACTGGGTAGTGCAGCATGGAAAGAAATACCATGTATGTGCAGAGAGGAGAGTAAATGTAACACCTGACTTCAACATCAACTCCAATGCCAGAGACAATTCAGTGAACTCAACACCAGGCAGGTTTCTATAGCCACAGGCTATGGGACAGACCCTGTCAACCCAAGCTCCAGGCCTTCCCCTATGGCTCTAAGATCTAATGCCTCCAACCTCCATGGCTCCTACCGACATAGGCTCCAGGCCTTCGCCACAACCAGGCCATTTATGGCTTCCCCAGGCTCCACACTGGTTACTATAGACTCGTAAGTGCCTGGATAAACAAACCTCTACATCGACACAGTGGAATATTATTCAGCAATGAAAGCAATCATCTTTGAATGTGGCTTTTGTTGCAGAAAAAAAGCACGTGAGCTATGAAGCCATTAAAAGACATAGAGGAAACTCAAATACATACTACTAAGTGAAAGAAACCAATCTCAAATGACCACTTACTATATGAATCCAACTATATGACATTCTGGAAAAGGCAAAACTATAGAGACATCAAAACGTTCAGTGATTGCTGGGGGTTGAAAAGTGGGAAAGGATAAATGGGCAGAGCATAGAGGATGTTTAGGGCAATGAAACTACTCTGTGTGTTACTATAATGGTAGACACATGCCATTACACCCTTGTCAAAACTCACTGAATATACGACGGCAAGAATGGTCCCTAATGTCAATTATAAACTATGGGTGACAGTGATAAGTCAATGTTGGTTCATCCATTGTAACAAATGTACCTCTCTAGTGAGGAAGGCTGATAGTGGAGGAGGCTGTGCATTTGGGGAGGTGGGAATGTAGGAACTCTCTGTACTTTCCACTATGCCTCACTATTAACTTTACACTGCCCTAAAAATAAAGCGTATTTGAAAAAAGATTGAGCTGTTGATATAAGCCCAATGTCTACTTTGACGTCCAGAAATGTTTCTTTTAAAACGCTAATACACCACTTCCTGGAAGAAAATATTTGTTAACAAATTCTTTTCTAGAACAATTATTTTTGTGGGTGTTCCTGTCACAACTATACATAAAAATCAGAATATGCAGCAACATCTTGATACTCTAAAAACACAATACCAAAAACGTTAAGAAAATTATTTCTAAATTTGATCTAAGCCAAAATGTGGAGAAGCAAAAGGGAAGAAAATTATTTCTGTATAATGAGATTATAGGTTGTTTCTCCGAACTCCTCTACAGTTTTCAGTATTTTCCAACTTCTATCATGGAGATATATAGATATATAAGTAGATATGTAGATATATAGTCATAGATATATATTTATATATAATAAATAAACAGATATCATTTTTATCTTTTATTATTTATTTATTTATTTTTTGAGACGGAGTTTCGCTCTTGTTTCCCAGGCTGGAGTTCAATGGCGCGATCTCGGCTCACCGCAACCTCTGCCTCCTGGGTTCAGGCAATTCTCCTGCCTCAGCCTCCTGAGTAGCTGGGTTTACAGGCACGCGCCACCAAGCCCAGCTAATTTTTTGTATTTTTAGTAGAGACGGGGTTTCACCATGTTGACCAGGATGGTCTCGATCTCTTGACCTCGTGATCCACCCGCCTCGGCCTCCCAAAGTGCTGGGATTAGAGGCTTGAGCCACCGCGCCCGCCCTACAGATACCATTTTTAAAAGATATATTTATGTATTTTATATATTTATATAATATATACATGTTCATATATACATCATGTTATCACCATTATGGATATAAAGAAGGACATTAAAATAGTGAAAAGATTAAAATAAAATGTACCAAAATGGAAACAGTGATTTAACTCTGCCTAGCTTTATGTGATTAAACAAGGTGTTTTTCAAATCTATTTTTCTTTGCTTTCTAGAGGCTTTATAATAAATCTATATTTTTATATTTAAAAGCCTAATTTTTATTAAACAAATAAAAATTCAGCAACACTGTCTTTAGAACATTTTTTAAATCAACTTGAGCATGAAGAAAATGTTATGACTATGGTGGTGAGCATTTTGAAAGATTAGCAGAAGCAGGGATAATGTGACACTTAGCTGATCTTTCAAGGGAAGCT
This sequence comes from Callithrix jacchus, assembly GCF_049354715.1. Classification (NCBI taxonomy): domain Eukaryota; kingdom Metazoa; phylum Chordata; class Mammalia; order Primates; family Cebidae; genus Callithrix; species Callithrix jacchus. Next base: position 220,210,526 of record NC_133502.1, on the reverse strand, counting down.
AGACAAATGACACTTTTCGAAAAGAAAATAGTCATAGTGTTGAAACATGGTATTGCCAGTATGATTAAGAAGGAAAGTGTCAACTTCTTCTGTGGAAAATCCTAACATTACCAAACGTAAGAAGGCAAATACATCAACAACAGAAATGAAAAAGATCTTGATTCATTTATTTAACACTTTTTTAGAGTTTAATCCCAAAAAGTCTATTTTGAAGAAAAGAAAAAATCTTACTCGTGTATATTACCCTTTGCAGTGAACTGGCCAAATAAGTCTATCCAAGGTACGTTGAATACCGAGCATGCTGGAAACATTTTTATTGACATCATCTCTAATCCCTACAACAATAGTGCAAGGAAAGGTTTAACATCTTCTTTTTACAGAGAGGAAAGCTGAGGCTCAAAGAGGTATAGTAGCTCATTTAACATTACACATCTAATACGTGGTGGAGGTGGGACCTATACTTACATCTGTCAGACCTTAAAGTCTGTGTTCTTCTTTCTACCTCTCTGCCTCAGTCCAACAATTGGGATCTTTGCCATGATGCCTCACGAGTTCACGAGGCACTTTTCAGGAAGTTTTTGACTCAGACTTTATCACTCAGCAAGATACCTCAACTAATTTACAAAATGTGACTTGAAAAGCAGGTTGTAATTCCAAAAGCAAAAATCCAACCACAAAAGATAAAGTCTTAATCAGTAGAGCTTTACAGAAGGAAGTAATGTAGGTAGTAAGGGCACTTTCGGAAATGTCTGGAATTAGAGGAGTCGATGTATCACCTGTTAGAAATTGTACTCGCTTGGTAGCAAAATTTTCCTTGTGTTCACTTAAAATAATAGTCTTGTCGTTTTAAAACCAACGCACAGTCAGAGGGTGACTTGGATGTTTATTTTTTATTCTCTTTGCCTTCTTGTTTTAAGAATGGATTTTTCCTAAATTCTAATTATTATTGTAACTTACATAAGTGCAGCTGATTTTGTTTTTAAGGATAAAACTACATTTAAGTAGCTTTGTCTGGATTATCAAAACCAGGCCCTGAAGAAGTGAGTTCCTAAAGGGTAGGAACTTTGCTTATGTCTATATCTCAGTTGTGTTAAACAGAATAACTGGCGCAAATTAGCAAATGATGCACTGAGGAATCATAGAACAAAAGACTTTATGAAGAACTAAGTTTCAGATTCAGGGTGACGCTAAGGAGCTAGTGTACCAGAGGATGGTATGCCTTCTGCAATCACAAAAGCAGCATTCAGTCTGATCTGGGCTCTAAGAAGTGCTCCTTGAGACCTGAAATTTTATCCTAACACTGCCACTAACAGGTTAAGTCAGAAAGAGTTCACTTCCCAGAGCTTTCGATTTCTGGTTTCCAAATCAGCACAATGAGAAACTGAAAAGAAGGAAAGAGGAAAAAAAGAGAGGGTCAGAGATCCCTCCTGCTTGTACAATGCCATGATTTGGACACAGGGTTTGGGCAACCATGGCCCATCCACCAATTCCTGCCTGTCGTCTCTTGTCAGACAGCTCATGAGCCACGAATGTGAAAGAATTCAAAAAAGGAACAATATTTTGGGACATGTCAACAATTATATAAAATGCAATTTTCAGTTCTCATAAAAGTACTTTGGAACTCAGCCCCACTCCTTTATTACCCATTTCTATGGCTGCTTTCACACCACAACCACAGAGATGAGTAGCTGTGACAGAGACCATATGGGCTGCCAAGCCTAAAATATTTACTGCCTAGACCTTTCCAGAAAAAAAAAAAAGGATTGCCGATCTTTTACACAGACAATCAAGCAAGCGATCACATGAGAACATTAAAATCTGTGTCTAGGAAAAATGGGGCCTATATAAACTAGGGAATAATCTTCCCCACTACTTATGCAAGAACATTCACCCTTGAGAGAGCAGGCTACATGGCTTGGCAGCACTACTGCCACCAGTCCAGACTTCCCCTCACCTGTGCCCTATAAGTGACCAGCATTTCTAGGTATCCGTGGAGCAGCGGGGTGCATTCTCATGGCTGGCCCCACACCTTCCCTTCCTTATTCTTCCTCACATTCTATTTTCTGAGTGGTTGTCAAAGGAACGCTGAATTTTGCTGTCACTTTTTCAGACCCCAATTCCACTTATGACAGTCTTGGAACCAGGAAGCATTCCGAGCTCCTATCTCATCACCACAACCGCCTGCTTCTCACTTAGTCCAGATGAGCTTGCCACAGTGCACTTGCTTTTTAATCGCTCTCTCTCTTCTTGCCTTCACCTCCTCTCCCTCCCTCTCTCCCTGGCTCTTTCTGTCACACGGGTGTGTGCACATACACAAGTTCCGATTAGATAAAAGAAGAAACACTTTTTAAGTTTTTTTCTAGGCCTAATAGAAAATTCTTTTTTTTTTTTTTTTACAAAAACAGAGCTGTTTTTTTCCATTGCAAAAGTGTGGGTGTCCTTCCTTTTGGAGAGTAACAATCATGTTCTACATGGCCTTCTGACACATTGCATGTTGTACATATGTGTGTGTGCACATGTGTATATGAGTGTTAGAGTATGTGTGTGTAGCAGGGAGGAAAGAGATGAAGGAGAGTGTGTATGTGCACGTTGGTTCACATGAGTGTGAGTGTGTGCATGCACGTGCCTGTGTGTGTGCACGTGTATGAGCATGCTTGTATTTGCGTATGAGAATGTGCATGTGAGAGAGAAAGAAAGAATGCGTGTATGTGTGAATGTGTATGTGTGTGTATAGCAGGGAAGAAGGGGATGAAGGAGAGTATGCTAAAAAGAGAACACCTCAGAACAGTCCAATAAAAGATTCCATATCAACATCATATCTCGTTATAATACAGGATTCCCAAGTCAGTCACCTTCAAGCTGGAAGCCTGGAGTGTAAAAAGAGTGGGTGTTCTTCTCTGACAACTTATTGTCTAAGACAATTTTATGATCAAAAATATATCCGAATAAAAGTACCTGAGAAAAGTACAGAAAGAGAATATAGCAAAATGTTAACAACGGTTTTCTATGGGTGAGAGGAAGAAGAAGCAGGTTGTGGTTGATCTGTTTCTTTTAGTTCAACTATTCTGCATTCCTCACTTTTAAATTTTGGATATTAAGCTGGAGAGAAAGAACATGAATATAAAGATGAATTCGCTGAATGGAGCAATGAATGCTGAGTTAGCCAAAAATGTATGGTTACCTTCTATATCTAATTATCTGAGGGCAAATCAGAAAACACCACTTTCAGAAAATTTTTTTTTTTTTTTTAGAAATGAAGGTTCGCTCTTGTTGCCCAAGCTGGAGTGCAATGGCACAATCTCGGCTCACCGCAGCCTCCGCCTTTTGGGTTCAGGCAATTCTCCTTCCTCAGCCTCTCGAATAGCTGGGATTACAGGCACGCACCACCATGCCCAGCTAATTTTTTGTATTTTTAGCAGAGACAGGGTTTCACAATGTTGACCAGGATGGTCTCGATCTCTTGATCTTGTGATCCACCCACCTCGGCCTCCCAAAGTGCTGGGATTACAGGCTTGAGCCACCGCGCCCAGCCAGAAATTTTTAAAAATGTGTTTTACGTTATTTTCCCTTTCAGCCTAAGGACTAAAAATTGAACACAACTGGATCTGCGCCATTGCCTCAAAGATTCTTAGCCTAGTTCCAGATCCATTGTCTGGACACTCCTGCTTTTTAGACAGAAAACAGGGCTAAATTCCTATTGACTTCCAAATACACAGACCCACAGATTTGTCACAGTAGCCTCTCTCTCTCACCCTGTCTCTGTCCGTCTGAGTCTCTCTTTCTCTCTCTCTTCCGTCACATCATCCCCAAATCAGAATGCATATATAAAAATTTGATTAACTGAAACATAGAATGATCAAGATTTTACTACAAGAGAAATACACAGACTTCAGCTAAGATGTTTGGTTGAATACCTGCATATGCCTTCACTCCATCATTAAATCACATTAACACAGGATGATTAAAAATAAATAAACCAACAAAGATAAAAAGAAAATAAAGACAATCCCTTCAGCATATGGAAAACTGGCAAGCAGAAGCTGTCAGTGACACCTGACAATAGACCCAGAGATGCTAAATCCCAAGCTAGTGGCAGGAAGGCAACCAGGATCCCCAACGGTTCAAGAGTTGGCAGCTAAATCTACCTAGGGAATTTATGTTTCAGTAGTAGGTAGATCCCAGATCCTCTCCCTAGAATCGGTGCCTGCATCCCACGGTGGTGGCAGGGTGGAGGTTTCCTCTCTATACAGTAAAATTTGGTGTCTCTAGGCAGGAGCTCTCTAGACACAAGTGCTTAAATGTACACACTGAACACTGAGATCCTCCAGGTTTTCCTACCACTGAGTTCCAATGAGGGTGGCAGATACACTTGGTCAGAAGTTAAGATGATTTTTCTCTAGAGAGAATCTCTCTTGCTCGAGAAGAAAAGGTCTGACCCAGCAAGACCACCGCCCACAAAATGTTACAATCACAGAACTTCCATCAGCTTTTAGCTTTTCAGTGCTCCATTTTTTTCTAACAGACACAGACAGCTAAGGGTCACCAGGCATCTGAGCAAAGCTTCTAACATGAATGGCCGAGACCAGAGCAAGAAGACACATAAATGCAGCCTGAATGAGGACTGTGCTAGGAGATAAGACCTTCTGAAACCCATATGAATGTTCTCGAAGAGATAAAAGTGTTACCATTTTCATGAAACAAGAACCAAATTTAAAGAAAAAGTAAACGCTTAGAAATTAAAAATATGACAGCAGAACTTGTGAAAAATTCTTGTTAGAATAGTAAGACAACAAAGTTGAGTAGATGAACCTTATGTCTTTCAGAAATAGCGATAAGAAAAAAGTTGAAATCCGGAAGAAAATTTGAACAGGTTCAACACTAAAATGATCAGAATTCCAAAGATAGAAATAGAGACAGACAGAGAAAGAGAAAAAAGAACAGACACACGCAGCAAATAAGAAAGAGATAAACCCTAACACAGTAATTGCTGGAGACTACAACACCCAACTTTCAGCACTGGACAGATCTTCCAGACAGAAAACCAACCAATCAACGTGAAATTTAATCTTTACTACAGACCAAATGGAACTGATATTCAAGGAACATTTCATCCAATGACTGCAGAATACACATTTTTTCAACTCAACACATAGATCATTCATAAGTATAGAAGATACCTTAGGTCACAAAGCAGATGCAATCACATTTGAAATCAGGACTAAGAAATTCATTCAAAACCATACACTTACATGGAAACTGAGTAACTTGCTCCTGAATGACTCCTGGGTAAATAATGACATGAAGGCAGAAATCAAGAAGTTTAAGAAGTTCTTTGAAAGTAATGAGAACAAAGGTACAACTTACCAGAGTTTCTGGGATGCAGCTAGTCAAGTAGTGTGGAGAGAAATTTATAGTACTAAATGCTCACATCAAGAAGTGAGAACTCAGGACAGCTGCGGTGACTCACTCTTGTAATCGCAGCACTTTTGGAGGCCAAGGCGGGCAGATTACAAGGTCAGGAGTTTGAGACCAGCCTGACCAACATGGTGAAACCCCATTCTACTCAAAATACAAAAATTAGCTGGTGTTGTGGCACATACCTGTAATCCCAGGTACTCAGGAGGCTGAGGCAGGAGAACTGCTTGAACCCAGGAGATAAATGTTGCAGTGAGCCCATATCACACCACTGCACTCCAGCCTGGTTGAGAGAACAACACTCCATCTCAAAAACAAAATTGAGATCTCAAGTTAACTACCCAACATCACAATTAAAAGAATTAGAAATCCAAGAGCAAAGAACACCCTCAAAGCTATGCTGAATGGGAGTGGGGAGAGAGGGCATCTTTATCTTGTGCCAATTTTTAAGGGGAATGCCTTCATCTTCTTTCCATTCAGTATGATGCTGGCTGTGGTTTTGTCACATGTGGCTCATATTATTTTGAGGTATGTTCCTTCAATACCTGGTTTATTGAGAGTTTTTAACACACATGAAAGTTGAATTTTATCAAAAGCTGTTTTTGCATCCATTGAGATAATCATGTGGGTAATTTTTTTCTTTAGTTCTGTTTATGTGACGATGACATTGATCAATTTGCATATGTTAAACCAAACTTGCATCTCAGGGAGGGTGGTTGTGACCAGGAATTGATCAGTTTCTTCTAGATTTCTCAATTTTTTCAGGTTCAGTGGTTCACATCTGCAATCCCAGAACTTTGGGAGGTCAAGGTGGGTTGATCACCTGAGATTGGGAGTTCAAGACCAGCTGGATCAACATGGAGAAACCCCATGTCTATTAAAAATACACAATTAACCAGACATGGTGGCACATGCATGTCATCCCAGCTACTCAGGAAGCTGAGGCAGGAGAATAGCTTGAACTCAGGAGGCAGAGGTTGCACTAAGCCAAGATCTCAACATTGCCCTCCAGCCTGAGCAACAAGCACAAAACTTCATATCAAAATTAAAGAAAAAATAGTGCCTACAGTTGTACATAATATTCTCTGAGGGTGGTTTGTATTTCTGTGGGGTCAGTGGTAATATTGCCCTTATTGTTTTTGATGGTGGTTATTTGAATCTCTTCCCTTTCTCCTTCATTGGTCTAGCTTCAAGTTTATTATTTTTTAACCAGTATGATTTTAATAGACCAGTTACTGGGTAGTAAATTGAAACATACAGAGTGCCATCTCCAAGAGCAGTCATGATTTCATTTGGGTTCTTGAAAAATGTTAAGAAGTAGGTTGAGTTTTATTATTTTTTTCAGAAAACCAGCTTTTGAAAAATTTATGTGGAATCAAAAACAGCCAAGGCAATCCTAAGCAAGAAGAGCAAAGCTGGAAGCGACATGCTACCAGACTTCAAACTGCATTACAGGGCTACAGGAAACAACAGCATAGTACTGGTACAAAAACAAACACATAGACTAATGGAACAGAATAGAGAATCCAGAAACAAAACCAAGCTTCTACAACTATCTGATCTTTGGCAAACTTAACAAAAACAAGCAAGGGGGAAAAGATTCTCCCTATTCAATAAACGATGCCAGGATAACTGGATAGCCATATGCAAAAGACTGAAACTAGACCCCTTCTTTACATTACATACAAAAATTTGCTCATGATAGATTAAACACTGATATGTAAAACCAAAAACTATAAAAGCTCTGCAAGACACGAGACAATGCCATTCAAAACATAAGCACAGGCAAAGATTTCATCATGAACATGTCAAAAGAAAAGGTAACAAAAGCAAAATTGAAAATGGGTCAAATTAAAATGAGAAACTTTCACACAGTAAAATAAACTATCACCAGAGAAAACTGACAGCCTACAGAATGTGAGAAAATGTTTGTAAACTATGCATTCCACAAAAATCTAATATCAAACATCGGTAGGGAAATTAAATTTACAAGAGGAAAACAACCCATAAAAAGGTGGGCAAAGAACATAAACAGACACTTTTAAAACAAGACATATATGCAACAAGCAATCATATTAAAAAAGCTCAACGTTACTGATTATTAGAGAAATGCAAATGAAAATTATAATAAGATACCATCTCACACCAGTCATAATGGCAATTATTAAAGCAAAAAAAAAAAACATACTGGCAAGGTTAGAGAGAAAAACAACACTTACACACTGTATTCGGGAATGAAAATTAGTTCTGCCATTGTGAAAAAGTGTCATGATTCCTCAAAGACCTAAAGAGTGAAATACCATTTGATTCAGCAAACCTAGTAATGGGTTACTAGGTATGTACCCAAGGGAATATAAATCCTTCTGTTATAGAGACATGTGCACGCATATGTCCATGGCAGCACTGTTCACAATAGCAAAAATATGGAATCAAGCTAAATGCCCATCAATGGTAGACTGGATAAAGAAAATGTGGTACATATACAACAAAAAACACTAGGCAGCCACAAAAGAATGCGATCGTGTTCTCTTCAGGGACATAGATGAAGCTGGAGACTATTATTCTTAGCAAACTAATGCAGGAACACAAAATCCAAATAGCAGATATTTTCACTTTCAAGTGGGAGCTAAATGATGAGAACACAGGAACATACAACAGGCGGAAAAACAACACACACTAGAGCCTTTCAGAGAGTGGAGAATGAGAGAAGGAGGAAGATCAGGAAAAACAACTAAATGGGACTAGGCTTAATACCGGAGTAATGAAATGATCTGTACAATAAACCTCATGACAGACATTACCTAAATAACAAACCTGTGCTTGAACCTTTGAACTTAAATAAAAGTTAAAAAAAAAGGCAACTTCTCAAGTTGAATAACATAACCTCCTAGGTTTAAACACATGAACACAAACTCACACCAAGGAACATTGTCTTGAAAATCTGCAATATATGACAAAGGAAAACAGCTCTCCTAAGTTTTCAGAAAAGTTTTTTAAAAAACAGTATTTACAAAGAATCAAAAATCAGAATGATTTCAGGCTTCTCAACAGCACTACCAGAAGCTGGGAAATAATGGAGTAGTATCTTTAAAACTTGAATGGGAAATTATTTTCAATCAAAAATTCTATGCCCCACCAGTCATGTAAGTGTAAGAAGAAATAAAGTCATATTTCAGAACAATTTGCTTCAGTGTATCCTTGCTTGAATAAGTTACTGGAGGATACAGTCCACAAACAAGAGATTCAGGGCACGGGGCAGTGCAAAACAACAGAGTGGGTTTGTATTTGTATTGAAAAGACAGCAGCATTCGAGAGTTAGGGAATACTGGAGGAGTTTTCTCCAGCATCCCTGGAGCCCACACCTCTCATTTCCACATTCCTATGTCCCATTGCTGCCCATGAATTCTGATCACCTATTCCTTTGATAGAGGTATTTCTCTCACCGATTAGCTGTAGTCAAGTGGCTCTTTCTTGGGCTACAGGAGGAAATCTATTGCTTTTCATTAAACATCAATTGGATTAACCTAGGCTTAAGGTCAGCATTATGCCATCAGCGGTACGTTCTTGGGAAGACATCTACTCACAAACTGGTTAAAGAACGTGGCCCTCCTACCTCTGACTTGTGTGATTCTAAGCAAGCTATTTAGCACCCTCTCATCTGTGAAACAAACAAAGTTCTTATCTTGGGCTCCACAAACAGAAAGTGTTGAACAAGAACAGTTTCTTCTCCTCCAAGGCCAGACCATATGGAGGACCCTAAGACAGCCACAGTCTTGGTCAGTAGGACAAACACAAGGTTCAAATTGCACCATTAAAACTGTGGCCAAACGTTTGCTCTGCCTCTGAGTCACTCACTGTCATAAGGCTCTACCGGTTCCCATTCCAGATAGAAAGTGGGCTTTTGTTGGTTTTTGTTGTGTTTTTCAAGAGATGGAGTCACCCAGGCTGGAGTACAGTGGCATGACCATAGCTCACTGCAGCCCCAAACTCCTGAGCTCAAGTGACCTTTCTGCCATGGCCTCCTGACAGAAGCTGGGCCAACAGGGCAGCAGGTATGCATCCCCACACCCAGTAATTTTTTTTTTGAGAGATGGGGTACCGCTATGTTGCCCAGACTGCTCTCAAATTCCTGGCCTGAAGCAATTTTCCCATATTAGCCTCCTAAATTTCTAGGATTACAGGTGTGAGCCACTGTGCCCAACAGGTGTTCTTAAGTGCAATTTCCACACTGCTATTCTGAAGAAGGGCAAGAAGCAAAGAGACCCTCCTTGAAACATAGAAAATAAAAGCATTCACTATTAAGTGGAGGCAGAGTTGATGATCAGCCAAAACTACTTCAACTGTAATCCAGAAGTCCCGTTGATACAGGAGTTCTAAAGAAATTATTTCATCAGAGATTGAAAGTAAGGAAGTCTCTGGTAATGTTTCCCTTTGAATAAAAAGCAGCCCCAAAACCATTTCTAACAAAGAGCGGACTGTAAAATCGAGCTGCAGATATAGACAAGCAAGCTGGAAGCTTGCACAGGCGAATGCCAGCAGCTGTAACAATAGGAGGCTACTTGGGTGCCAGGCATGCTCAACCTGACGGCTTTATCTTCCTTTTTCTTTATCAACCACAAGTGCAGTAAGGGACAGACAACATGCACTGGCCAAGTAGAAAACCTATATGCATAAGAAGATTCGGGTGGATAGCCAGCTTCTTCACGAGCTATGTAAAGCTCTCACCTGGTCCAACCCGTATTTGGACCCTATGTAAATCAAACACCACCTCTTCAACAAGTCTATAAAACCTTGTGCAGTTCACCAGAAAACACACTCAGAAGCCCCTCTCTCTCTCTGCAGAAGAGAGAGAGATGTTCTCTTTTCTTCTTTTGCCTGTAAAACCTCCATTCTTAACCTCACTCCATGTGTATTCACGTCCTTTATTTTCTTGACATGAGGCAATGTACCTTGGGTATTACCTCAGATGGACAATGCTGCTTCATCATAGTTCTGTTTTGTTCAGGTTGTGGGACAAACGGCTCCTTTCCTCTGCAACCTCAGCTCAACCTTACTCAGGCCTCCTTCCAGCAGAATCACAGAGCCAACTGAAACCCCTTAAGTCTTCTTTTAAACGGGCAGCCGCTCCAAAGAAAGCAGCATGATGAGTTTCAGGTGGCACGGGGTGGGGGCAGTGCTACTCGGGCTTCTCCGTGCTCAGTCCCTCTCAGTTCAAAAGCGCAGCACGTGGAGCAATAGAACACCTGCTCATCTGAGTTTTAAAAATAGTGGGAGGAAAAGCGCTGTCTTCATGCTTATTTCCCTGGCAGAGGGGAGGTCATAAAACACTAATTTCTAAGCAGTGGACCAGAGTTTTACTGATCTCTTCTGTTACTGACTCATGTTTACCCAGAGAAACCACATCACAAATCTGAGTCTCCTCTGGCAAGAGAAGGAATCGGATTCATGATTCTCTCAGCCCCCTTTCCACAGTAGAGTTCTGACTCCACTTCTAAAATACTTTTCTGCAAGCCTCTGTACCTCATAAATGTTTTACTATACTCGAGACAGCAAAGGGAAGCACAGATTAGCTACTGTTTTCAGAACAGTGGAAACATGCTGTCTTCTCCAATTTTGGCATTGGAGTCAAAGATCAAGCGCCAAACAGTAGTTGTCAAGAATCCTTTCATTTACAATCAGGTTCTAGACTTTTCAAATGGTGTGGGCAAGAACCAGTTTGCCAGAATAGGTTATTATCTACCTCTTACCTTTATAGGACAGGACTAAAAATTCTCTTTTTTAAGAGAGAGTCTTGCTCTGTTCCCGAGGCTGGAGTGCAGTGGCATGATCTCGGCTCACTACAACTTCTGCCTCTCAGGTTGAAGTGATTTTCCTGCCTAAGCCTCCTGAGTAGCTGGAATTACAGGGGCCCACCACTACACTCAGCTAATTTTTGAATTTTTAGTAGAGACAGGGTCTCCCCATGTTTGCCAGGGTAGTCTCCAAAGCCTGACCTAATGATCTGCCTACCTGAGCTGCCCAAAGTACTGGGATTACAGATGTGAGCCACCACGCTGGGCATTTTTTTTTTTTAATTACACTGAAGACTTTTGAAAGGGTTGTGTGTTGTATGAACTCCCTCCTCACCCAATTCTCATCGATGGGAAAAGGCTGCTGCTTCATTTTAAAGCTAATGAGCTGCCTGAACAGGAACTTCTAATTAACCATTCAAACCGATTAGCTCACGTCCCTGAAGGCTGGAGAACACGGGAACTGCTATTCCATCTGAATACAATCCAAAGGCAAAAGGCTGTGACCAAGTTGAAATAATGGGGCAGATAGAAGCGATAAAGACTGGAGCTGGGAGTGGCCAGTACTTCAAGTTAAGCCAAACAAAGGTGTTTGCATGTTTTATATGGGTCAAATAGGAATTCCATAATCGAGAAAACCATTGATTTTAAGGAGGACGCTGCCCTGAAAAGCTTCCTGCCAGGGGTAAGGAAGAGGCTGCCCAGGACCCCCAGAGGCAGGTGGTAGGAGGGCTCTTAGTGGCTTCCTAGAAACTGTATTACCTGAGGTAGTGAACTGCTGTCAGAGATCCCTACCAGGAGAATTTCTCAGGAACGCATGAGAAAGGGCCCAAAACTGCATGCCTGCTCCTAAAATGTGACACCATAATACAGCTGAACTATTCAATAAGGCCCTATCTGTTCCTCTGTCTCTCCTTTCTCCCTGCCCCTATCCAACCCTAGAAGAGCCAGAAAGCACTGCTAAGAAATGAGGGTGGGTGGTCATAAACAAACACACTGCCCTCCTTTCCCTTCCCACTGTGGGTTTCTCAGGCTGAGGCTGTCACAGAGGAGGAGGGATGAAAATTGTTTTCTTTGATATTTTATCATGAACATTTATGAACGTACAGCAAAGTTGAAAAAACTTTACAGTGAACACTTTAACTGTATCTTCACCAACTTGGAGTCTTGTTTTATCTCATGTCCATCCATAGATCCATCTTTCTATCCATCCAGTAATCCATTATAGTTTTGAGGCATTTTAAAGTAAATTGCAGACATCGGTAACTCAACGTGCATTAACTAGAATTTGGTACCTTTTTTTTTCCTTTTGGTGTAAAGTTTACAAATGATGAAATGCAAAAATTTTAAGAATGTATTTACCAAATTTTGACAAAAGTATACATATGTGTAACCCAAAACTCTATAAATAAAGAACATTACTATAATCCCTGATATGGTTTGGCTGTGTCCTCACCCAAATCTCTTCTTGAATTGTAGCTCCCAGAATTCCCACGTGTTGTGGGAGGGACCTGGTGGGAGAGAATTTAATCATGGTGACAGTTTCCCCCATACTGTTCTTGTGATAGTGAATAAGTCTCACAAGAGCTGATGCTTCTATAAGAGGAAAGCCCTTTTGCTTGTTTCTCATTTCTCTCTTGTCTGCCACCATGTAAGATGTCCCTTTGACTTTCTGCCGTGATGATGAGGCCTCCCCAGCCAGGTGCAACTGTGAGTCCCTTAAACCTTTTTTGAATAAAGTACGCAGTATCACGTATGTCTTTATCAGCAGTGAAAAAACGGACTAATACAATCCCAGAAAGTTTCCTCATGACTTGTCTCAGTCTCCAGCTCTGTACCCTTGGATTTTTTTCATTGTAGACTAAGTTCGCCAACTTTAGAAATTCCACGTAACTTGAATCATGTTGTGATAACCCTATATATAAGGCTCCCTTCAGTCCACAAAATAATTTTTATATTTATCAGTCAGGTTACACATATCAGTATCTCTTTCATTTTTATTGCTGAGTAGTATTTCATGCTATGAAATAACGTAGTTCGCTACCTGATCCTCTATTTGTGGGCACCAGAAATATTTTCAACTTTTGATTATTATGAGTAAAGCTATTGTGGTCTTCTATAAGTATTTTTATTAACATGTATTTTCACTAATTGGGGTAGATTCCTAACTCGGACATTTATTATAGATGAGATGTATATTCGTTCTATAAGAAAATTCCAGAAATTTGACAAAGTAGTTGTACTGTTTTATAGTCCCATTAGCAATAGTTATAGTTGTGCTGTATTCTTGCCAACATTTGGTGTTTAGTCTTTCCCAACCTAGTTATTTTGTGGGGTGTGTAGTAGTATCTCACTGTGGTTTTAATCTGCATTTCCTTGATGTTAACCATTTTGTCCCACTTGTATATTATCTTTGCAAAGTGGCTCCTCAAATTTTTTCCCCTTCTAAACAGTAATTGTTATCTTTTTTTCTTTTAGTTGCTCTGTCATCCAGGCTGGAAGGCAATGGTGCAATTTTGGCTCACTACAGCCTCTGCTTCCTGGGCTCAAGCGATCCTCCCACCTCAGTCTCCCAATTAGCTGATACCAGGCTAACTTTTTGTATTGATATTAGCCAACATACAAGGCTAATTTTTTGTACTTATACTAGGTGTCAGGGTCTCACCATGTTGCCCAGACTAGTCTCAAACTCCTGGCCTTAGCCATTCATCCTCCTCGGCCTCCCAATGTACTGGCACTACAGGTGTGAGCCACTGTGCCCAGCCTTATTTTCAGGTTATAAAACTGCTTTCTATATTCTGGAAATCAGGCTCTTTACTGAAAATAGATTTATGACCATTTTCTGTCAGGCTGTGGCTTGCATATTCTTTTGTTTAATGTATCTTTTAATTTTCCCAGACACATTTTTCTGCAAAATTTGTGTTAGTTTTTGTTGTATTTTTCAGATACTTTGTTCATTTCATCTAAGTTGCAGAATTTGTCACCATGACGTTATTTATGATAGTCTCTTATTATCCTTTTCACGTCTGCAGGATCTGTAGTGATAGTTTCACTTCGCTTTCACTTCTGATATTGATACTGACCATTTGTGTTTCCTCTCTTTTTTTCATGATCAGAGTAGCTTAAGGTTTATTAATGTTGATATTTTAAAACAACCAGCTTCTTTGCTTTGTTAGTTTTCTCTATTATTTTGTCTGTCTTCAATTTGGTTTATCTCTGCACTTTTACCTTTATTGTTTCCTTCTTACTACTTCGTTGGAGTTTTCTTTGCTCTGTGTGTGTGTGTGTGTGTTTTCAGTCTTCTTTAGGTGAACATTTACGTCATTGATTTTAGACCTTTCTCTTTTTCTTCTATTGCAGTATAAGCATGTACGGCTATACTTCCCTCTGGGAACTCCCATAGCTGTAATTCATAAGTGTTGGCATGTTGTATTTTGATTATCCCTTAGAATAAAATATTTTATATTCTATCTTTTGATTTCTTCTTGGGCTTGTGTATTATATTTAATCTCCAAGTACTTGGAGCTTTCCTAGTTCTCTTATTGTTAATTTCTGTTTTAATCCTATTGTGGTCAGGTAACATACACTGCATGAATTCAATTTGATTTAATCTATTCAGTCTTGTTTTATGACCTAGCATGTGACCTATCCTAGTGAACACTACATGTACTTGAAACATACATTATTCTGTGGTTATAGGGTGTCGTCTTCCATTGGTTTGTTTAAGATGGTGGAGAGTGTTGTTCAGGTCATCTGCATCTTGACTAAGATTTTGTCTAGTTTATCTAACAATTGCTTGGGAGATGGGTATTACAATCACCAATAAAAATTGTGGATTGTTTGTTTATTCCTTTAGTTCAATTTTGTTTTGTGCAAATTGACGCACAAATTATTTTTAATCCATTTTTTGATGAAATGACTCTTCTGTAATCATGAACTATCCCTCTTTATCTTTGGAAATACTGTTTTGACTTAAGCATATTTTATTTGGTATTAATATAGCTTCTTCACACTTCCATTACTGACTGTTTGCATAGTATATCATTTTAAATGTACTCATTTAGGGTCAGGTACAGCGGCTCACACCTGCAATCCCAGCACTTTGGGAGGCTGAGGCAGGTAGATCACTTGAGGTCAAAAGTTTAGGACAAGCCTATCCCATGCAGTGAAACCCCAGCTTTATTAAAAATACCCCAACATTTAGCTAGGCGTGGTGGCAGGTTTCTGTATTCCCGGCTACTCAAAAGGCTGAGGCAGGAGAATTGCTCGAACCCAGGAGGCGGAGTTTACAGTGAGCAGAGATCGCACCACTGTACTCCAGCCTGGGAGATAGAGTAGGACACTGTCTTAAAAAAATTCAAATGTACTTATTTAGACCTACGTATATTTGTCTGTTTTTTCTATTCAAAGCGTGTATTTCATATACAGCACTGGGTCTTGTGGGTTTTTTAAATCAATTCTGGCAATCTCTGCACTTGAATTGGAGTATGTGGTATGATTTATTAACATTTAACGTTATTAAATATAGATTTATTAGTGGTTGAATGATGTAATTGGATTCAAGCTTACAATTTAATGGTTTGTTTCATTATTTTGTTTGTTTTTGTTTGCATCCCCTTCCCCACTTTTTGTCCTGTCCCTTTTCTCCTGATGTCTTTTGGACTCTTTAAATACTTTTAAAATTTCATTTTAAAGTATCCATGACTTATTAGATGTAGTGGTTGAATATTCCTTATCTGAATTCCTTGGGACTAGAAGTGTTTTGGATTTTAAACTTTTTTCATATTTTGGAACATTTACATATACATAAAGAGATCTCTTAAAGATATAACTGAAGTCTAAACACAAAATTCACCTATGTTTACGTACACCTCATACACATAACGCAAATAAAATTTTACATATTTTTAGCAACTTTGTGCACGAATCAAAGTTTGTATACATTGAACAATCAGAAAGCACACATATCGCTATCTCAGCCATCGATGTGGATGAATTTCAGATCTTGGAATATTTTGGATTTTGGGGTTTATGGATCAGAGATGCTCAACCTCTACCTGTTTTCATTGTTGATTATTTTATGTGTTAAAATATGTAAAAAAGGGTTAAGTTTTCAGCTGAATGAGATTTTTGAGTTTGGAAATTAAACTAAACAGGATTTTTCTGAAGTTCCAGGATACAGGTGCAGAATGTGTAGGTTTATTATATAGGTATATGTGTACCATGGTGCTTTGCTGCACCTATCAACCGTACATCTAGGTTTTAAGCTTCACATGCACTAGCTATTTGTCCTAATGGTCTCCCCGTCTAACCCTCCTCTGACCCCCAACTGGCCCCAATATGTGTTGTTCCCTCCCTGTGTCCATGTGTTCTCACTGTTCGACTCCCAATTATGAGTGAGAAAGTGTGGTGCTTGGTTTTCTGCTCCTGTTTTGAACTAGACATAATGTCTTAATATCTTAAATTGCTCAGTGAAATAGAAAATATCAAAGATTCTACCCAACAGGTGGGTAAGAATGAGTCCACGTAGCAACTTTGATAAAGTGAAGGGAAATAACAAACCATTTCTGATTGCTCCCTGCCACAGCCAGTGCATTCAACCTTTTTACTGTCTTTTTATTATTTTTTATTGTTCTTACAGTCATTATTATGTTTCCCCAAATGAAAAAATAAAAGTGGTGGGATTGATAGGAAACAAAGACTGACAGCTGCCCCTACACCTGAGTTTAACTTTTGAGAAATATAGTCAACATGATGATTTTCACACAGGGCTAGTAGGCCTTCTGCATCTGTTATAATTCCTGTTATGTTGTGGACAGAAAATAAATTTTTCTCTCCATGGGAACCTGTTAGTGATACTTGAGAACAATGTCAACTGTAGAACAAAACCGAATACAAGTGGAAATATTGTTTCATTTTTTTTTTTGCAGTATTCCTCTTTTAAGACCTGAGATAGGAGGATAAAAAAGGAAAGAACTATTGACATGTGCAACAACATGGCTGAATATCAAAAACATTTTCTTGACTAAAAGAAACCTTACATATGGAGTGATCACTATATAATTCTATTTCTATCAAACTTTAAAATCTATGCTGAAAAAATATTTAAAAGTATATTTGGGTTCGGGACCGACTAAGAGGAGGCAAAACTGAGCTTTTTATAGTCTCTGCTGTGATCCAAAACCCATGCTATAAACTCTGTACACAGTATCTCATTTAATCCTTAAAATCACCCTAACAGGTAGTTACTGTCACTTCCCCTGCTTCAAACAGAACATAAAGCTCAGAGAATCCAGGTACTGTGTTGTTTCTGTTTTTTTTTTTTTTTTTTTTTTTTTTTTTTTGAGACGGAGTTTCGCTCATGCCACCCAGGCTGAAGTGCAATGGCGTGATCTCGGCTCACTGCAAGCTCCACCTTCTGGGTTCAGGCAATTCTCGTGCCTCAGCCTCCCAAGTAGCTGGGACTACAGGAACGCACCACCATGCCCAGCTAATTTTTTGTATCTTTAGTAGAGATGGGGTTTCACCATGTTGACCAGGATGGTCACGATCTCTTGACCTCGTGATCCACCCGCCTTGGCCTCCCGAAGTGCTGGGATTACGGGCGTGAGCCACCATACCTGGCCCGGTACTGTGTTTTACACCTACTTAGAAGTCACCAATTCCTAATGTTCTATAAAATATTCTAAATAAAAATGAATAAAGTAGGCAAAAAAGACCATGTAAATAGCATTTCTACAAATATCTCCTGAGACAATTTTCACATCGATGTCCAAAGACATTTACAAGAATGTTTTCCACAACACTGTTTAAAATAATAGAAAACTACAAGCAACCTAAATGTCCATGGAAGAGTTAGATTCTTTCTCTTATTTCCGTATAATGCAATACTGTGCTGATGTAGAGATATAATATTCATTTTTAAAAATTACATTCACCTTCTTCTCATGGATCCAAGGAGATATGTTAGAGAATATCTATTGCATTTGGACATAAACATAAATACAAAGGAAATAGTAGGGGCTCTCTACAAGTGGTTATATATTGGAAGAGGAAGAAGAGAAAAATAAAAGGGATCATGAACTTTGTATATGCTTTGGTAGTGTCTGGTTTTGTATATAACTTGAATATTTTCATAAATATATTTTACAGTCTGCATAATTACCAAGTAAGAAGACAAGTAAGTCACTTAAGTAAAAGTTCTTCCAATTACTGCAACTGATTTCTACAGCCAGAATGTTCCCAGAACCTGAAAAGAGGAAGCACTAGAAATGGAAGGCAGAAATACTGACACTAGAGGGCCAGAGCTGGAGAGGGTGGATCTAATGCAGCAAATCCATCAGCAGTTCTCATCGCCATCTTTGAGAAACCTCACAATTTTTCGTGCTTAATAAATGAGTTAAATTGAAAACAAATCCATGACAGTGGTGCATGAGAAAGGTTACATGTGTCCCGAAAAATAAAGTCTGCGCACAATATAAATTAAAACATACCATTTTACATTCATAAGATTGACAAACAAAAAGTAAAAGCCTAGGAATATCAAGTGAAGCCAAACACAAAACAAGTTTCCCCACATTTCCTGTGGGAATACCAATTGTTACAACTACTTTAAACAATTGGAAATTCATAGTAAAAATGAAGACAAGCCTCCCCTACAATTTACCAATCCCTCTTCTGGGAACACAGTAAGAGAGATTCTTCCCAAGAAACCTGTAAACAAATGTATATGGCACTATGCATGTAATTGTACATCGTGGTATTTCCATATGGTAAAGTATTATTGGGCAGGGAAAGTAAGTAGACCAGAGGTAGACATTTCAATATCAATAAGTTTTAGAAAAATAAAATTGAGTATAGGAAGCTGCAACTATATCTGTAATGCTTTGTTTTGCCAGGAAAATAAATGGACACGTGGGGAGGGCAAAGGACAACAAAAACTAAACAATCTGAAACACATGCAGAAAAATACCCATATTTTAAAATTTTCCATTGCTGCTTATATTATTTTCTGTCTTTTCTATACGCTTGAAGTACTTGATAATCAAGAAAATATAAAAGGCATAGGAAAAAGTATTCTGAGAAAATACATCGAAAGGTTTATGGTTATTAGATTTGGTAAGATTTTAAATGACTTTAATTTTCTTTGTCATATCTCTCTATATGTCCTAGTCGTACCATATTAAATGTGTATTTCATTTATTACAATAAATATATATTATTTAAAAACTCATATATATGCAGTTTTATCTGACATATGATGAAACTCTACGAAACATAGATTCAGCAAAAATACTGAGAACAAGAACAAAAATAATGATATTAAGAGTTGTTGACTTTTGGATGGAGCTATGAGTGACTTTACATTTATCTCTAAACTCGATTTTTCTATAGTGGGAAAATAAAATATTTGTGAAAGCTAGATTAAATAGAAAGCTATAGGTTTTAAATGAAAAGGAATTCAAATAATTTTCCAGCATGATTAAATGTTCATATTCCTAAATATGAACTACTTTACAAAAGCACCAGTGATTTTAAAGAAACATTAGATGATTTTTAAAGGAAGTCAGTTATGATACTGCAGTTTATAGTGATACTGAGTGTTTGCTAGCTCCACTAATCAGGATATTAAGTTAATAGTATATAATATGCCATAAAGAAATTATATGAGCAGAGGTTACTGCAAAAGGAGAACACAATGATTTTTAATGGGCTGGTGACCTGAATTTCTTCCAGTGAGGGGAAACATCAGAGTCATTTGATCAATGAAGTGCCTTTTATAAATCTTCAGGAAATCTCCTATGAAGGCTTTAAGAAGATGGATTTCTTATGACTTCTGATGTATGTTCCCATGAAATTTTTACCATTGCCACCATGGGCCTGCCCAGCCTAAGAGATGGAAACTGTGAGTCCAGCCCACTGACGCCCACCATCAGTAAGAAGATTGCACACTGAGGAGGCCATGACCAGCCTGCTGACTGAAATCTATACTGTAAAAGGATGATGCTGCTCCAGCAATCCTGAAACCCTGCCCTAGGATCAATGCAAAGTGGTGTCAACCTTAGAATTTCAATATGCCTAGGCAGATAGTTATCTTTAAATATAAGAACAGTATCATTTTCTGGAGAAACCAAAAGAATCCAGAAAAATTCTACAGTAGTCTACTCTGCCCTTCCTCCCCGTTCCTTCTTGTTAGTATCAGCCAAATCCAGGCACAAAGATGTCCTAACTTCTACACCTGAGGTTGCCCACAACGTGTGCTAGGTGACGCATCTTATAGAGCACATATGCAAACAATTATGGGATCTGAAAAACAATAACTCAGGCAGAAACATTAGGAATTAGTGCCCCTAAGTGAACCAGTGGGAAAAAAGGAGGCTTAGAGAGTTTATACAACTTTCCCCAGTAGCTGATAAGTTACGGTGGCCTTAGACAAGCTGACAAGAGTGGTAGCAAAAAGGCTTCAAGGATTACAAATTGTTCTACTATAAGGTTTTAAAAAGGTTTCAAAGGCAAAGAAGAGCAAATGAAGCCATGAATTTTACAATCTACATATTTTTAGCCCTTTCTCTTTTTTGCTTTTCTTGGGTAAACTAATTAGACCCTGCAAACACATTCCCACCCACAATGTTGTCTCCATTGCTTTAGGGCCTCACCTCTGAGCAGCCAGAGGAAATGCAGCTGACCCCTTATCTAGTTAACAACCTTTTATACTCTGCCCTTTCGCTTTGCTTTCTCCACGCCAACATAAGACATACAAAGATTCTTCTGCCTCCAAGATGCTGCAGCTTTCTTCTCAGCTAGTTACCCCCAGCTAAAAATAACTGTTCCACATACTCAGAGATATATGGCAATCAAGCAACCAAGTGCCCCTTTTGCCAATGACATGTTTTTAAAAAATATGTTCAATGAGAGGCTCTTTGAAAATTATTCACTTTTTTCTGAGTTGCAAAGGAAAACGAAAGGCAAATTATGGCTCTATAAGCAACTGTTTGCACAGATCCCATTAATTTGCCATCCACAGGGCTATTGAAAACTAGCTCTTTTCTCTTGTCATTTGACTTACCAGGCATAAATGATTACAAACTTAATTTCTTTTGGGGGTTATTTAGGTTAGAGAGGGCTCCTTGATAATGCAGAAGTCATAACGGCCACAGGAGACAGGAGAACAATAGCTCCCAGTGCTTCCACAATGGAGAGAGAGATAACTGAATGTCATATTCGGAAGAAATTCAAACCATCATTGATTTTTTCAGATGAAAAAACTGAGGCTCAAAGAGGTTAGGGGGTTAACCAAAGTCAGTCAGTGTTTTAGTTTGCAGCAAAGCTGAAAGCAGGCGCTAAGCATTGCAACACCTGGTGTCTTCCTTCCTCCCCTCCATCCTGCTGCTAGTAGTGTCAGTGGCAAATACAAGCCAGTTCAAGGAAATGTGGCCTCAGCGAGGAGTACTAAGGACCAAGCACCAATGCATCTTGCCATTTACAACAAATTCCTTAATTAGAAGGCTTCATTTATTCACAGAAGCTGCCTCTTTTGTACATAGGCAAACACACACACACACACACACACACACACACACAGTGTGACAGAGATAATTTATCATTATCTGAACGCACTCAGGGTGGTCAATTTCAGCCAGAGTGAAGAACAGAGAAAGGCAGGGTCAAGGGCACTATAGAAATAGCTGTTCCTGCTTCACTTTTCAGCCCTCCTTCCCCTCCCATCAGCCCACTTTCATTACTTTTCTCTTTGATGCAAAATCTAAAAATCTTGGTCAGGCAGCTCTGCTATCAATCAGTGGGTTCTGAATAACCCACTTTTATCAAACTTCATCTGATGGACCCAAAATATATTTGATCTTAGCAAAAAGTACCCTTATCGGTCCTAAAATGACACTGTCCCAAAGTGAATAGTGTTAGCAGCCAACTCTCTAGAACCAGAAAGAAGTATGTTTAAATCCTCAATCCATCACTTTCTAGCCATGCTGTCATGTCCAACTCATTCTTCTTAAACAATATCTCACTAAGCACACTAGACTGTAGAAATGCACACAGATAGGGCCTTACCTTTTTTGGCTTTATTCCTGCAAGGCAGCAGTGGACACTAACATATCTGTCACTCCAGTTAATGTAAAGGTTTAACTGGTACAAGTGCTGTGCAGGCAGGTCTCTGGAACAATGAGAGCACCCAGGAGAAGGCTTTGCTTTAGTTACAAAGGTCAGGAAAGGTTTCCCCTAGGGAGGGACCGAGATCAGAAGCATGAGTGGGCAGTAAGTGGGCAAAGTAAGGACGATCTGGCATTCCTGGCAAATATGTGGTGCAGGGGGACCTGGACCTTGGCCAGTACAAGATGCTGAGTCTTTGCAGTGCAGAGCAGAGAGGAGGGGCACGCCATGAGGACAGAGAAATGGAAAGAAGACTGTGGCCATGGTGAGGAGGTTTGTCCTCATTCTAAGAAGGACTGGGAGGTATGGGGCATGGTCTGACTTACGTGGAGGACAGACTGGAGACAACATGGACACAGACACACAGGTGGAAGGCCAGGAGGTAATCCACAGAAGGGCTGCAATGAGAATTTTAATGGAAAGAAAAAACAGAAGCTAAGGGATATTTAAGAACTAAAATCAGCAGGCCTGAATGGTAAGTTGGATATGAGAAGTGAGAGAGAAAGGGATAAACCAGAGCTCACTCATAGGACTTTGGCTTGTGTGACTGGATAGGTGGTGGCACCATTTTCTAAAAACCAGAATGGAAGAAGGAGCAGACTAGTGACTTAAACCTCATAGCCTCAGTTTTCTCATCTGTAAAATGGGAATAGTCCTACATATATCACAATGTTTTTGAAAGCATTAGAAAATATTCCTAGAAAATGAAGCCTTCATACAAAGCGGTGTATGTTTCTCCCCCAAATAAATGGGACCTATTCTTATAGGCTTCTTTTTCTTGATCTGATTGGAAACTCAGGATCTCAGATATTCATTTCTTTTCATCCTCTTCTCTGATGGCTCTACCAAATTGCTGGTTTACTGATCTCATCACCCTAAACAACGTATAGTACTCCATACTAGTCAAATAGGCAAGTTGGCAACTGCTCTTCTGAACAAATTATTGTAAATGTCACTGCTACAGTGCAGCTCATAGTGGCTCATTTGGCTGTTCAAGTGAAAAATTCTTGCAAATGCAGCTCTTATTATTTGCCAAATGTTCATGCACAAATGCATTTATTTTACCAAAAGCGTAGTGTTGGGTCATTTAAGGAGAATGGAAAAACACCACTCACAACTGAAGAGGCAAAATAGCATACATACAGCACTCCAGAGCTTGCAAACCCCTTCATATACACTATACCAATGGTACCTCACACTGACTGCGGAGAGGCTGAGATGACGAGAAAGGGCAGGTATATTTATGATTATTTTTTCAAGTAAGGTTAACTTAGACAAAGTAACTCTCTCCAGGTCACAGCTCAAGGAAGTAATACATTTCTGTGATGAAAATACAAGTCTCGGGGCTTCTGATTTTATCATGTGTCTATCAAAATCCCCCACCTGCCAACGTAAAGCCATACAATGTAGAACATAAAAACCATACAGCCTCTGAAACAGAGGAGAGGGGCGAGATCAAAACTCATTTGAACTTACATAATCATATTTTATCAATTCATTATTAGTCCACTATGATCATTGTGGTCGTCATTAATAGACAAGACGTGTTGAGCAACTACTACCTGCCAGACCAAATAGGAAGGACTTCATCTGTGCTGTTTCACTGAACCTTTACTTTCAACAAAGGTGCTCTTAAAAATCAGAATGATGAAAGTACAGATGAGAAAATGGAAGCCGAGAAGGCTTGAGTTGCCTAAACCTGCTCCTAAATCCTAGCCTTTTTCCAAGGCCACTCTACTAGACTTGCGTCTATGGGATCTATTGTATTCATACTCAAATACCAATAAGGCCAAGACAATGAGTACTTTTGAGTTCTTCTGGGTTTTGGGGAAAATTTAAACAATGTCTCCCAATCTCCTGAACGCATTTAATGTATTCGGCCGATTCGATAAGCGAACAGGCATGAACGCTTATCTGAGATGATACCACTCTAGTTTCACTGTAACAGTACATTTTGTCTAGAATATTTCTATCTCAAATGCTGATCCTCATTCTGTTACTTACTGGCTGTATATCGTTGGACAAGTGGCTTAGCAGCTCAGACACTCAATTTAGTAGTCTGCGAAGTAGGGTTGACGATAGTTCCAATAGTATAATAAAAGTGGAACCATCTGCAGAAAGCACTTGACATGGTTTCTAGAACATGGTTAGTAAGCCACACATATTAACTATGAATATTTTTTATTCTGAGGATCCTTGTGACCACAGAACAGAGGTTAGCTACATTCTACAGAGAGGAAACTGGTTCTAAGATATAAAGTGTTTTGTGTAAATTCACCCAGCTTGATAGAATTAAGATAAGGAAGCACGTCTCCTAAATGTGACAGAGAAAATTTTTGTTACTAAAATCTCCAGCAACTCTCTGAGGAGGTGGATCTGGGTAGCTGAAGAATTCTGAAAGTAGAAGTGGACAGAAGCTAAAATGCTCATCGGGAAAAGATAAGAAATCAAGAAACCTGAACATGATTCAATAGTGAGCAAAGAGAAAAACAGGGGAGAGGGAGAATATGTTCAAAGGGATTTGAGAAATTTGCTCCCCACACACAATGTAAATTACTATGAAAATACTGTGTTAGAAAAAATATACAAGGCCCTTTTCTACACTATTTTAAAGTATATACACCGTCTCAATATTGGCTGTCTTGTAAAATAAAAAAATTCTATTTTTATGCAGTTACAGAAAATATAAATACTCTAATTTAACCTTAAAAAATTTACTCTGAAGACACTCTGATAGAAAAAATATACAATGCAATTTTCTACTATGTTTTAAAGTATATTCACCGACTCAATATTCTCTATCTTGTAAAATATGGAAATTCTAATTTTATGCGGTTACAGAATATATACATAATCATTTTAACACAAATGTTAAACACAAGATTACTAAAAATATAAATATTCTCTTTTTACCCCAACGTTAAAAACAAAATTGTTCTGACAATACTCTGTTAGAAAAAATATACAATGCCCTTTTCTATTCTGTTTTAAAGTATATACACCATCTCCATATTCCCTCTTGTAAAACATGTAAATTCTATTATTACGTGGATAGAGAAATTGTAAGTATTTCCGTTTGACTTCAATGTTAAAAACCGAATTACTCTAAAGACACTCAGTTAGAAAAAATACACAATGCTTTTTTTACTATCTTTTTTAGTATGTACACAATCTCAATATTCTCTCACATGTAAAATACAAAAATTCAAAATTTACGTGGTTAGACACAAATATAAATATTCTCTATGCACCCCAATGTAAAAAACAAAATTGCGTGGAAGATGCTCTGTTAGAAAAAAAATACAATGCTCTTTTCTACTCTCTTATGGTGTATATATACCACCTCAATATTCTCTCTCATGTAAAATACTGAAAATCTAAATTTACGCTGTTAGAAATAAATAGAAATATCCTCTATGTCCTCGAATGATATAAGCAAAATTGCTCGAAAAATAATCTGTTAGAAAAAATATACAATGCCCTCTTCCACATTCTTTTGGAGTATATACACAATCTGAATATTCTTTGTCATGTAAAATAACAAAATTCTAAATATACGTGAATAGAAAAACATAAATATTATCTAATTACCCAAATGCTGACAGCAAAATTGCTCTAATGATAATCTGTATGAAAAAATATACAATGCCCTTTTCTACACTCTTTTGGAGTATATACACCAAATCAATATCCTCTCTCATGTAAAATATTAAAATTCTAAATTTACGTGGATAAAAAATATATAAATATTATCTATATAACACAATGTTAAAAGCAAAATTGCTCTAAAGAAAATCTTTTCCAAAAAATATACAATGCCCTTTTCTACACTGTTTTGGAGTATATACACCATACCAATAAGCTCTCTCATGTAAAATATTTAAATTCTCAATTTATGCGGTTACAAAAAATATAAATATTTTCTATGTACACCACCGTTTAAAGCAAAATTGCATATAATATAGTGTGTAAGAGAAAATATACAATGCCCTTTTTTACTCTTTCTTGGAGTATATCCACCAAATAAATAGGCTATCTCATGTAAAATACGGAAATTTTATATTTACGCCAATATAAAAAAAATCTAAATATTATCTAGGCACCCCAATCTTAAAAGCAAAATTGAACTGAATATCATCTGTCAGAAAAAATATACAATGCCCTTTTCTACTCTGTTTGGAGTATATACACCAACTCAATATGCTCTCTCATGTAAAATACCGAAATTCTAATTTTACGTGAATCGAAAAATATCTAAATATAATCTAGGCACCCCAATGTTAAAAGCAAAATTGCTGTGAATATAAACTCTCAGAAAAAATATACAATGCGTTTTTCTACTCTGTTTTAAAGTATATAAACCAACTCAATATGCTCTCTCATGTAAAATACAGAAATCATAAAATTACGCAAATCGAAAACAATCTAAATATTATCTAGGCACCTCAATGTTAAAAGCAAAATTGCTCTGAATATAATCTGTCAGAAAAAATATACAATGCCCTATTCTACTCTGTTTTGGAGTATATACACCAACTCAATATGCTCTTTCATGTAAAATACTGAAATTTTAATTATACGTGAATCGAAAAAAATCTAAATATTATCTAGGCACCCCAATGTTAAAAGCAAAATTGCTATGAATATAATATTTCAGAGAAAATATACAATGCCGCTTCCTACACTGTTTTGGAGTATATACACCAGCTCAATATGCTCTCTGATGTAAAATACCGAAATTCTAAATTTACGCAAATCGAAAAAATCTAAATATTATCTAGGCACGCCAAAGTTAAAAGCAAAATTTCTCTGAATATAGTCTGTCAGAAAAAATATACAATGCCCTTTTCTACTCTGTTTTGGAGTATATACACATACTCAATATGCTCTCCCATGTAAAATACCAAAATTCGAAATTTATGCGAATCGAATAGAATCTAAATATTATCTAGACACCTTAATGTTAAAAGCAAAATTGCTCTGAATATAATCTCTCAGTTAAAATATACAATGCTCTTTTCTACCATGTTTGGGGTATATACACCAACACAATATGCTCTCTCATGTAAAATACAGAAATTCTAAATTTACACAAATCGAAAAAATCTAAATATTATCTATGCACTCCAGTGTTAAAAGGAAAATTGCTCTGAATATAGTCTGTCAGAAAAAATATACAATGCCCTTTTCTACTCTGTTTTGGAGTATATGCACCAACGCAATATGCTCTCTCATGAAAATCTAGAAATTCAAATTTTACGTGAATATAAAAATATCTCAACATAATCTATGTACTCCAATGTTAAAAGCAAAATTGCTCCGAATGTCAACTGTGAGTAAAAATATACAATGCCCTTTTCTACTCTGTTTTGGAGTATATACACAAAATTAATATGCTCTCTCGTGTAAAATACCGAAATTTTAATTTTTCACGAATAGAAAAAAATCTAAATATTATCTAGGCACCCCAATGGTAAAAGCAAACTTGCTCTGAATATAGTGTCTCAGAAAATATATACAATGCTCTCTTCTAATCTGTTTTGGAGTATATACACCAACTCAATATGCTCTCTCATGTAAAATACCGAAATTATAAATTAACATGAACCGATAAAAATCTAAATATAATCTAGGCACCCCAATGTTAAAAGAAAAATTACTCTGAATATTATATTTCAGAAAAAATATACAATGCTTTCTTCTAATCTGTTTTGGAGTATATAAAACAACTCAATATGCTCTGTTATGTAAAATACCGAAATTTTAAATTAATCCGAATTGAAACAAATCTAAATATTACCTAGGAAAACCAATGTTAAGAGAAAAATTGTTCTGAATATAATCTGTCAGAAAAAATATACAATGCCCTTTTCTAGTCTGTTTTGGCGTATATACACCAACTCAATATGCTGTCTCAGGTAAAATACTTAAATTCTAATTCTACACGAATCAAAAAAAAATCTAAATATTATCGACTCACCCCAATGTTAAAAGCAAAATTTCTCTGAATACAATCTGTCAGAAAAAATATACAATGCTTTTTTCTACTCTGTTTTGGAGTATATACACCAACTCAGTATGCTCTCTCATGTAAAATATAGAAATTCTAAATTTACGTGAATCGAAATAAATCTAAATAATATCTACGCACCCCAAAGTTGAAAGAAAATGGCTCTGAATATAGTCTGTTACAAAAAATATACAATGCTTTATTCTACTCTGTTTTGGAGGATATACACCAACTCAATATGCTCTCTCATATAAAACACTGAAATTCTAATTTTACTTGAATCGATAAAAATCTAAATATTATCTAGGAACCCAAATGCTAAAAGTAAAATTGCTCTGAATATAATCTGTCAGAAAAAATATACAATGCCCTTTTCTACTCTGGGTTGAAGTATATACACAAACTCAATATGCTCTCTCATGTAAAATTACAAAATTCTAATTTTAGGTGGCTCGAAAAAAATCTAAATAATATCTAGGTGCCTCAAAGTTAAAAGAAATTGGCTCTGAATATAGTCTGTTATAAAAAATATACAATGCCTTATTCTACTCTGTTTTGGAGTATATACACCAAATCAGTATGCTCTCTCATGTAAAATACA
Organism: Callithrix jacchus; assembly: GCF_049354715.1. Classification (NCBI taxonomy): domain Eukaryota; kingdom Metazoa; phylum Chordata; class Mammalia; order Primates; family Cebidae; genus Callithrix; species Callithrix jacchus. The sequence goes on along the minus strand of NC_133502.1, from coordinate 220,181,545 downwards.
GAAATTCTAATTCTACCCGAATCGAAAAAATCCAAGTATTACCTAGGCACCCCAGTGTTAAAAACAAAGTTGCTCTTAATATAATCAGTCAGAAAAAAATATACCATGCCCTATTCTACTCTGTTTTGGAGTATATACACCAATTCCATATGTTCTCTCATGAAAAATACAAAAATTCTGTATTTAAGCAAATCGAAATAAATCTAAATATTATCTAGGCACCCAAATGTTAAAAACAATATTGATCTGAATATAATCTGTCAGAAAAAATATAAAATGCCTTATTCTACTTTGTTTTAAAGTATATACAAAAACTCAGTATGCTCTCTCAGGTTAAATACCGAAATTCTAATATTACGTGAATAAAAAAAAAATCTAAATATATTCTAGGCACCCCAATGTTAAAACTAAAATTGCTCTGAATATAATCTATCAGAGAAAATATACAATGCCGTATTCTACGCTGTTTTAAAGTATATACACCAACTCTGTATGCTCTCTCATTTAAAATACAGAAATTCTAATTGTACGCGAATCAAAAAAAAATGTAAATAATATCAAGGCGCTTAAAAGTTTGAAGAAAATGGCTGTGAATACAGTCTGTTAGAAAAAATATAGAATGCCTTATTCTACTGTGCTTTGGATTATATACACCAACTCCATATGCTCTCTCAAGTAAAATACAGAAATTCTATATTTAAGCGAATCGAAAAAAATCTAAATATTATCTAGGCACCCCAATGTTATAAGTAAAATTGCTCTCAATATAATCTGTCAGAAAAATTATACAATGCTCTTTTGTACTCTGTTTTCGAGTATATACACCAACTCAATATACTCTCTCATGTAAAATAACGAAATTCTAATTTTATGTGAATCGAAAAGAATCTAAATAATATCTAGGCACTTAAAAGTTACAAAAAATTGCTCTGAATATAGTCTGCTAGAAGAAATATACAATGCCTTATTCTACTCTGTTTTGGAGCATATACACCAACCCAGAATGCTCTCTCATGTAAAATACCGAAATTTTAATTTTACGCAAATCGAAAGAAATCTAAATAATATCTAGGTGCCCCAAAGTTAAAAGAAAATGTCTCTGAATATACTATGTTAGAAAAAATATACAATGCCTTATTGTACTCTTTTGTGGAGTATATACACCAACTCCATATCCTCTCTCATGTAAAATACAGAAATTCTATATTTAAGCGAATCGAAAAAAATCTAAATATTACCTAGGCAGCCCAATGTTTAAAGCAAAATTGCTCTGAATATAATCTGTCAGAAAAAAATACAATGCCCTATTCTCCTCTGTATTGGAGTATATACACCAAATCAGTGATCTCTCTCATGTAAAATACCGAAATTGTAATTTTACGTGAATCGAAAAAAATCTAAATAATATCTAGGCGCCCCACACTTAAAAGAAAATGGCTTTGAATATAGTATGTTAGAGAAAATATACAATGCCCTATTCTACTCTGTTTTGGAGTATATACAGCAACTCGGTGTGCTCTCTCATATAAAATACCGAAATTCTAATTTCACATGAATCGAAAAAAAACTAAATAATATCTAGGCACCCGAATGTTAAAAAAAAATTGCTCTGCATATAATGTGTCAGAAAAGATATGCAATGCCCTTTTCTACTCTGTTTTGTAGTATACACACCAACTCAATATGCTCTCCCATGTAAAATAGAGAGATTCTCTATTTAAGTGAATCGAAAAAAAATCTAAATATTATCTAGGCACCGCAATGTTAAGAACAAAATTGCTCTGCATATAATCTGTCAGAAAAAATATACAATGCCCTATTCTACTCTGTTTTGGAGTATATACTCCAACTCCATATGCTCTCTCATGTAAAATACAGAAACTCCATATTTAAGGGAATTTAAAAAATTATAAATATTATCTAGGGACCACAATGATAAAAGCAACATTGCTCTGAATATAATCTGTCAGAAAAAACATACAATGCCCTTTTCTACTCTGTTTTGTACTATATACACCAACTCAATATGCTCTCTTATGTAAAATACTGAAATTCTAATTCTACCCGAATCGAAAAAATCTAAATATTATCTAGGCAACTTAATGTTAAAAGCAACATTGCTCTGAATATAATCTGTCAGAAAAAATATACAATGCCACATTCTACTCTGTTTTGAAGTATATACATTAACTGAATATGCTCTCTGATGTAAAATACAGAAATTCTATATTTAAGCATATTGAAAAAAATCTAAATATTATCTAGCCACCTCAATGTTAAAAACAAATTGCTCTGAATAAAATCTGTCAGAAAAAATATACAATGCCTTATTCTACATTGTTTTGGAGTATATACACCAACTCCATATGCTCTCTCATGTAAAATACAGAAATTCTAATTCTACCCTAATCGAAAAAATATAAATATTGTCTAGGCACCTGAATGTTAAAAACAAAATTGCTCTGAATATAATAAGTCCGAAAAAATATACAATGCCCTATTGTACTCTGTTGTGGAGTATATACACCAACTCCATACGCTCTCTCCTGTAAAATACAGAAATTCTATATTTAAAAGAATCGAAAAATATCTAAATATTATAAAGGCAGGCCAATGTTAAAATCAAAATTGCTCTGAATATAGTCTGTCAGAAAAAATATAAATGCTTTTTTTTACTCTGTTTAGTAGTATATACACCAACTCAATATTCTCTCTCATGTAAAATACAGAAATTCTAATTTTACCCGAATCAAAAAAATCTAAATACTATGTAGGCACCCCAATGTTAAAAACAAAATTGCTTTGAGTATAATCTCTCAGAAAAAATATACAATACCCTATTCTAATCTGTTTTGGAATATATACACCAAGTCCGTACTCTCTCTCATGTAAAATACAGAAATTCTAATTTTACGTGAATCGAAAAAAATCTAAATATTATCTAGGCACTTCAATGACAAAAAAAAATTGCTCTGAATATAATCTGTCAGAAAAAATATACAATGCCCTATTCTACTCTGTTTTGGAGTATATACAGCAACTCTATATGCTCATTCATGTAAAATACAGAAATTCAAATTTTACGCGAATCAAAAAAAATCTAAATAATATCTAGGCGCCCCAAAGTTCAAAGAAAATGGCTCTGAATATAGTCTGATATAAAAAATATACAATGCCTTATTCTACTCTGTTTTGGAGTACATACACAAACTCAGTATGCTCTCTCATGTAAAATACAGAAATTCTATATTTAGGCGAATCGAAAAAAATCTAAATATTATCTAGGCACCCGAATGTTAAAAGCAAAATTGCTCTGAATATAATCTGTCATAAAAAATATACAATGCCCTTTTCTACTCTGTTTTGTAGTATATACACCATCTCAATATGCTCTCTCATGTAAAATACAGAAATTCTAATTTTACCGGATTCTGCAAAATCTAAATAATATGTAGGCACCCTAATGTAAAAAACAAAATTGTTCTGGATATCATCTGTCAGCAAAAATATACAATGCCTTATTCTACTCTGATTTGGAGTATATACACCAACTCAGTATGCTCTCTCATGTAAAATACCAAAATTCTAATTTTATTGGAATCGAAAAAAATCTAAATAATATCTAGGTGCCCCAAAGATAAAAGAAAATGGCTCTGAATATAGTCTGTTAGACAAAATATACAATCCCTTATTCTACTTTGTTATGCAGTATATACACCAACTCAGTATGCTCTCTCATGTAAAATACAGAAATTCTATATTTAAGAGAATCGAAAAAATATCTAAATATTATCTAGGCATCTCTATTTTAAAAGCAAAATTTCTCTAATATATAATCTGTCAGAAAAAATATACAATGCCCTATTCTACTATGTTTTGGAGTATATACACCAAGTCAGTATGCTCTCTCAAGTAAAATACACAAATTCTCTATTTAAGCGAATCAAAAAATTTTAAACATTATCTAGACACCCGAATGTTAAAAGCAAATTTGCTCTGAATATAATCTGTCAGAAAAAATATACAATGCCCTTTTCTACCCTGTTTTTAGTATATACACCAATTCCATATGCTCTCTCATTTAAAATATAGAAATTCTAATTTTACCCGAATCGAAAAAATAAAAATATTATGTAGGCTTTTTAATGTTAAAAACAAAATTTCTCTGAATATAATCTGTCAGAAAAAATATAAAATGCCCTATTATACTCTTTTTTGGAGAATATAAACCAACTTCATGTGCTCTCTCATGTAAATACCAAAATCCCATATTTAAGCGAATCGAAAAAAATCTAAATATTATCTAGGCACCACAATGTTAAAAGAAAAATTTCTCTGAATATAATCTGTCAGAAAAAGTATACAATTCCTTTCTCTACTCTCTTTTTAGTATATACACCAACTCAATATGCTCTCTCTTGTAAAATACAGAGATTCTAATTTTGCCCGAATCGAAAAAATTTAAATACTATGTAGGCACGCCAATGTGAAAAGCAAAATTGCTCTTAATATAGTCTGTCAGAAAAAATATACAATGCCCTATTCTACTCTGTTTTAAAGTATATACACGAACGCAGTATGCTTTCTCATTTAAAATACCGAAATTCCAATTTTATGCGAATCGAAATAAATCTAAATAATATCTAGGCACCCCAAAGTTAAAAGAAAATGGCGTTGAATATAGTCTGTTAGAAAAAATATACAATACCTTATTCTACTCTGTTTTGGAGTATGTACACCAAATCAGTATGCTCTCTCATGTAAAATACCGAAATTCTAATTTTACGTGAACTGAAAAAATTCTAAATATTATCAAGGCACCCGAATGTGAAAAGCAAAATTGCTCTCATTAGAATCTGTCAAAAAAATATAAAATGCCATTTTCTACTTTGTTTTGGAGTATATAAACCAACTCAATATGCTCTCTCATGTAAAATACCGAAATTCTAATCTTACGTGAATCAAAAAAAACCTAAATATTATCTATGCACCGAAATGTTAAAAGCAAAATTGCTCTGAATATAATCTGTCAGAAAAAATATACAATGCCTTATTCTACTGTTTTGGAGCATATACACCAACTCAGTATGCTCTCTCATGTAAAATACCCAAATTCTAAATTTACGTGAATCGAAAAAAATCTAAATATTATCTAGGCACCCCAATGTTAAAAAGAAAATTGCTCTAAATATAATCTGTCAGAAAAAATATACAAAGGCCTATTCTACTCGGTTTTGGAGCATATACAACAACCCCATATACTCTCTCATGTAAAATACAGAAATTCTATATTTAAGCGAATCGAAAAGAATCTAAATATTATCTAGACACCCCAATTTTAAAAGAAAAATTGCTGTGAATATAATCTGTCAGAAAAAATATACAATGAACTTTTCTACTCTGTTTTGGAGCATATACACCAACTCAATATGCTCTCTCATGTAAAATACCGAAATTCTAATCTTACATACATCAAAAAAAATCTAAATAATATCTAGGCACCCAAAAGTTAAAAGAGAATGTCTCTGAATATAATCTTTTAGAAAAAATATATAACGCCTATTTCTACTCTGTTTTGGAGTATATACACCGACTCAGTATGCTCTCTCATGTGAAATACCAAAATTCTAATTTTACGCGAATCGAAAAACATCTAAATAATATCGAGGTGCCCCAAATTTAAAAGAAAATGGCTCTGAATATAGTCTGTTAGAGAAAATGTACATTGCCTTATTCTATTCTGTTTTGGAGTATATAAACGAAGTCAGTATGCTCTCTCATGTAAAATACAGAAATTCTAATTTTACCCGAATCGAAAAAAATCTAAATATTATCTAGACGCCCCAGTGTTAAAAACAAAATTTCTCTGAATATAATGTGTCAGAAAAAATATACAACGCCCTATTCTACTTTGTTTTGAAGTATATACACCAACTCCATATGCTCTCTCACGTAAAATACAGAAATTCCATATTTAAGCGAATCGAATAAAATCTAAATATTACCTAGGCACCCCAATGTTAAAATCAAAATTGCTCTGAATATAATGTGTCAGAAAAGATATACAATGCTCTTTTCTACTCTGTTTCGGAGTATATACACCAACTCAATATGCTCTCTCATTTAAAATACAAAAATTCTAATTTTATGCGAATCCAAAATTATCTAAATAATATCTAGGTGCCCCAAAGTTGAAAGAAAATGGCTCTGAATATAGTCTGTTAGAAAAAATATACAATGGCTTATTCTAATCTGTTTTGGAGTATATACACCAACTCCATATGCTCTCTCATGTAAAATACAGAAATTCTATATTTAAGCGAATCAAAAAAAATCGAAATATTATCTAGGCACCCCAATGTTAAACGAAAAATTGCTCTGAATATAATCTGTCAGAAAATATATACAATGCTCTTTTCTACTATGTTTTGTAGTATATACACCAACTCAATATGCTCTCTCATGTAAAAAACAGAAATTCAAATTTTAAGCTAATCGAAAAAAATCTAAATATTATCAAGGTGCAACAAATTTAAAAGAAAATGGCTCTGAATATAGTCCCTTAGAAAAATAAGAAAAAATATACAATGCCCTATTCTACCCTGTTTTAAAGTACATACACCATCTCCATATACTCCCTCATGTAAAATACAGAAATTCTATATTGAAGCGAAACGAAAAAAATCTAAATATTATCTAGGCACCCCAATGTTAAAAACAAAATAGCTCTTAATAGAATCTGTGAGATAAAATATACAATGCCCTATTCTACTCTGCTTTGGAGTATATACACCAACTCCATATGCTCTCTCATGTAAAATACAAAAATTCTATGTTTAAGTTAATCGAAAAATATCTAAATATTATCTAGGGACCCCATTGTTAAAAGCAAAATTGCTCTTAATATAATCTGTCAGAAAAAATATACAATGCCCTTTTCTACTATGTTTTCGAGTATATACAGCAACTCAATATGCTCTCTCATGTAAAATACAGAAATTCAAAATTTACCCCAGTCGAAAAAATCTATACATTATCTAGGCACCCGAATGATAAGAAAAAAATTGCTCTGAATATAATCTCTCAGAAAAAATATACAATGCCCTATTCTACTTAGCTTTGGAGTATATACACCAACTACATATTGTCTCTCATGTAAAATACAAAAATTCTAATTTTACACGAATCAAAAAAAATCTAAATAATATCTAGGCGCCCCAATGTTAAAAGAAAATGGCTCTGAATATAGTCTGTTAGAAAAAATGTAAATTTTCTTATTCTACTCTGTTTTGGAGTATATACACCAACTCAGTATGCTCTCTCATGTAAAATACCGAAATTTTAATTTTATGTAAATCGGAAAAAATCTAAATAATATCTAGGCACCCCAAACTTAAAAGAGAATGGCTCTGAATATAGTCTGTTAGAAAAAATGTAAATTGCTTTATTCTACTCTGTTTTGGAGTATATACACCAACTCAGTATGCTCTCTCATGTAAAATACAGAAATTCTAATTGTACCCGAATCGAATAAATCTAAATGTTATCTATGCACCAAAATGTTAAAAACAAAATTGCTCTGAATATCATCTGTCAGAAAAAATATACAATGCCCTATTCTACTCTGTTGTGGAGTATGTACACCAAGTCAGTAGGCTCTTTCATGTAAAATACAGAAATTCTAATTTTATGAGAATCGAAAAAAATTTAAATATTATCCAGGCACCCCATGTTAAAAACAAAATTTCTCTTAATATAATCTGTGAGAAAAAATATACAATGCCCTATTCTACTCTGTTTTGGAGTATATACACCAACTCCATATGCTCTCTTATGTAAAATAGAGAAATTCTATATTTAAGCGAATCTAAAAAAATCTAAATATTATCGAGGCATCTCAATATTATAAACAAAATTTCTCTGAATATAATCTGTCAGAGAAAATATACAATGCCCTATTCTACTCTGTTTTGAAGTATATACATTAACTCCATATGCTCTGTCATGTAAAATACAGAAATTCTATATTTAAGCGAATCAAAAAAAATTCTAAATAATATCTAGGCACCGCAATGTTAAAAACAAAATTGCTCTGAATATAATGTGTCAGAAAAAAATACACAATTCCCTATTCTACTCTGCTTTGGAGTATATACACCAACTCCATATCCTCTCTTATGTAAAATACAGAAATTATATATTTAAGCGAATCGAAAAAAATCTGAGTATTATCTATGCAACCCAATGTCAAAAGCAAAATAGCTCTGAATATAATCTGTCACAAAAATATACAATGCCCTATTCTACTTAGTTTTAGAGTATATACACCAACTCAATATGCTCTCTCATGTAAAATACCGAAATTCTAATTTTACTGAAATCGAAAAAAATCTAAATAATATGTAGGCGACCCGAAGTTAAAAGAAAATGGCTCTGTATACAGTCTGTTTGAAGAAATGTACAATGCCTTATTCTACTCTTTTTTGGAGTATATACACCAACTCACTTTGCTCTCTCATGTAAAATACCGAAATTCAAATTGTACCAGAATCGAAAAAATCTAAATATTATCTAGGCAACCCACTGTTAAAAACAAAATTGCTCTGAATATACTCTGTCATAAAGAATATACAATGCCCTATTCTACTCTATTTTGGAGTATATACACCAACTCAATATGTTCTTTCATGTAAAATACAGAAATTCTACATTTAAGCGTATCGAAAAAATCTAAGTATTATCTAGGCACGCCAATGTTAAAAACAAAATTGCTCTGAATATAATCTGTCAGAAAAAATATACAATGCCTTATTCTACTCTGATTTCAAGTATATACACCAACCCTGTTTGCTCTCTCATGTAAAATACCATAATTCTAATTTTACGTGAATCGGAAAAAATCTAAATGTTATCTAGGCACCCCAATATTAAAAGCCAAATTGCTCTAAATATAATCTGTCAGAAAAAATATACAATGCCGTTTTCTACTCTGTTTTGGAGTATATACAACAACTCAATATGCTCTCTAATGTAATATACGGAAATTCTAATTTTATGAGAATAAAAACAATCTAAATAATATCTAGGCGTCCCTAAGTTACAAGAAAATGGCTCTGAATATAGTCTGTAAGAAAAAATATACAATGCCTTATTCTAATCTGTTTTGGAGTATATACACCAACTCAGTTTGCGCTCCCATGTAAAATACAATAATTCTAATTTTACCCGAATCGAAAAAATCTAAATAATATCTAGGCACCCCAATGTTAAAAGCAAAATTGCTCTGAATATAATCTGTCAGAAAAAATATACAATGCCCTTTTCTACTCTGTTTTGTAGTATATACCCCCACTTAGTATGCTCTCTCATGTAAAATAAAAAAATTCTAATTTTAACCGAATTGAAAAAATCTAAACATTATTCAGGCACCCCAATGTTAAAAGCAAAATTTCTCTGAATATAATCTGTCAGAAAAAATATACAATGCCCTATTCTACACTGTTTTGGAGTATATACACCAAATCCATATGCTCTCACATGTAAAATACAGAAATTCTATATTTAAGAGAATCGAAAAAAATCTAAATATTATCTAGGCACGTCAAGGTAAAGCAAAAAATTTCTCGGAAGTTAATCTGTCAGAAAAAATATACAATGTCTTTTTGTACTCTGTTTTGGAGTACATACACCAACTCAGTATGCTGTCTCATGTAAAATACCGAAATTCTAAATTTACCTGAATCGAAAAAAATCTTAATAATATCAATTCGCTTCAAAGTTAAAAGAAAATGGCTCTGACTGTTAGAAGAAATATACAATGCCTTACTCTACTATGTTTGGGAGGATATACACGAACTCAGTATGCTCTCTCATGTAAAATACAGAAATTCTAATTTTACCCGAATTGAAAAAATCTAAATATTATCTAGGCACACCAATGTTAAAAACAAAATTGCTCTGAACATAATGTGTCAGAAAAAATATACAATGCAGTTTCCTACTTTCTTTTGGAGTATATACACCAACTCCGTATGCTCTCTCGTGTAAAATACAGAAATTCTAATTTTACGTGAATCGAAAAATATCTAAATATTATCTGGGCACCTATTGTTAAAAGCAAAATTGCTCTGAATATAATATTCCAGAAAAAATACAGAATGCCATTTTCTACTATGTTTTGGAGTATGTACACTAACCCAATATGCTCTCTCATGTAAAATACCGAAATTCTAAATTTACGCTAATCAAATGAAATATAAATATTATCGAGGCACCCCAATGGTAGTAGCAAAATTGCTATGAATATAATCTGTCAGAAAATATATACAATGCTTTTTCTACTCAGTTTTGTAGTATATACACCATCTCAATATGCTCTCTCAAGTAAAATACCAAAATTTTAATTTACGCGAATTGAAAAATATCTCAATATTATCTAGGCACCTCAAGGTTAAAAGAAAAATTGCTCTGAATATAATCCGTCAGAATAAATACACAATGCCCTGTTCTAATCTGTTTTGGAGTATATAAAACAACTCAATATGCTGTCTCATGTAAAATACGAAAATTCTAATTATACGTGAATCAAAACAAATCTAAATATTATCTAGGCATCCCAATGCTAAAAGAAAAATTTCTCTGAATATAATCTGTCAAAGAAAATATACAATTCCTTATTCTACTCCGTTTTGGAGTATATACACCAACTCAGTATGTTCTCTCATGTAAAATACAGAAATTCTAATTTTACCAGAATCGAAAAAATCCAAGTATTACCTAGGCACCCCAATGTTAAAAACAAATATGCTCTTAATATAATCAGTCAGAAAAAATATACCATGCCCTATTCTACTCTGTTTTGGAGTATATACACCAACTCCATATGTTCTCTCATGAAAAATACAGAAATTCTATATTTAAGCGAATCGAAATAAATCTAAATATTATCTAGGCACCCAAATGTTAAAAACAATATTTAACTGAATATAATCTGTCAGAAAAAATATAAAATGCCTTATTCTACTCTGTGTTGGAGTATATACACCAACTCCATATGCTCTTTCATGTAAAATACAGAAATTCTATATTTAAGCGAATCGAAAAATATCTAAATATTATTTAGGCACCCCAATGTAAAAACCAAATTGCCCTGAATATAATCTGTCAGAAAAAATATACAATGCCCTTTTCTACTCGGTTTTGTAGTATATACACCAACTCATTATGCTCTCTCATGTAAAATACAGAAATTTTAATTTTACCTGAATAAAAAAATCAAAATATTATCTAGGCACCAGAATGTTAACAACAAAATTCCTCTGAATATAATCTGTCAGAAAACATATACAATGCCCTTTTCTACTCTGTTTTGTAGTATATACACCAACTCCATATGCTCTCTCATGTAAAATACAAAAATTCTAATTTTACCCGAATCGAAAAAATCTAAATTTTATCTAGGCACCCCAATGTTAAAAACAAAATTGCTTTGAGTATAATCTCTCAGAAAAAATATACAATGCCCTATTCTAATCTGTTTTGGAATATATACACCAAGTCCATACTCTCTCTCATGTAAAATACAGAAATTCTATATTTAAGCGAATCGAAAAAAATCTAAATATTATCTAGTTACCCCAATGTTAAAAGAGAAATTTCTCTAAATATAATCTGTCAGAAAAAATATAAAATTTTTTATTCTACTCTGTTTTGGAGTATATACACCAACTCAGTATGCTCTCTCATGTAAAATACAGAAATTCTAATTTTACACCGAATAGAAAAAATCTAAATATTATCTAGGCAGCCCAGTGTTAAAAGCAAAATTGGTCTGAATATAATCTGTCAGAAATAATATACAATGCCCTTTTCTACTCTGTTTTGGAATATATAAACCAACTCAATATGCTCTATCATGTAAAATACCGAAATTCTAATTTGACGCGAATCAAAAAAAATCTAAATAATATCTAGGCGCTCCAAAGCTAAAAGAAAACGGTTTTCAATATAGTCTGCTAGAAAAAATATAGAATACCTTATTCTACTCTGTTTTGGAGTATATACACCAACAAAGTATGCTCTCTCATGTAAAATACCGAAATTCTAATTTTACGTAAATCGAATAAAATAAAAATATTACCTAGGCACCCCAATGTTAAAAGCAAAATTGCTCTGAATATAATCTGTCAGAAAAAATATACAATGCCGTTTTCTACTCTGTTCTGTAGTATATACACCAACTCCATATTCTGTGTCATGTAAAAAACAAAAATTCTAATTTTACCCACATCGAAAAAATCTAAATATTATCTAGTCACCTCAGTGTAAAAAAGAAAATTTCTCTGAATATAATCTGTCAGAAAAAATATACAATGCCCTATTCTACTCTGTTTTGGAGTATATACACCAACTCCATATGCTCTCTCATGTAAAATACAGAAATTCTGTATTTAAGCGAATCAAAAAAATATAAATATTATATACGCACGCCAATGTTAAAAGAAAAATTGGTCTGAATATAATCTGTCAGAAAAAATATACAATGCCCTCTACTTCTGTGTTTTGTTGTATATACACCGACTCCATATGTTCTCTCATGTAAAATACAGAAATTCTATATTTAAGCGAATCGAAAAAAATCTAAATATTATCTAGGCACCCCAATGTTAAAAGCAAAATTGCTCGTAATATAAAATGTCAGAAAAAATATACCGTGCCCTTTTCTACTCTGTTTTGCAGTATATACACCAACTCAATATGCTCTCTCATGTATAGTACCGAAATTCTAATTTTACGTGAATCGAAAAAAATCTAAATAATATCTAGGTGCCCCAAAGTTAAAGGACAATGGCTCTGAATATAGTCTGTTAGAGAAAATATAAAATGCCTTATTCTACTCTGTTTTGGAGTATATACACCAACGCAGTATGCTCTGTCATGTAAAATACAGAAATTCTAATTTTACGTGTATCGAAAGAAATCTAAATATTATCTAGGCACGCCAATGTTAAAAACAAAATTACTCTGAATATAACCTGTCAGAAAAATTATACAATGCCCTATTCTACTCTGTTTTGGAGTATATACACCAACTCAGTATGCTCTCTCATGTAAAATTCAGAAATTTTATATTTAAAAGAACCGAAAAAAATCTAAATATTATCCAGGCACCCGAATGTTAAAAGCAAAATTGCTCTGAATATAATCTGTCAGAAGAAATATACAATGCCCTTTTCTACTCTGTTTTGGAGTATATACACCAACTCAATATGTTCTCTCATGTAAAATACAGAAATTCTAATTTTACCCAAATTGAAAATATCAAAATATTATCTAGGCACCGCAATGTTAAACGCAAAATTGCTCTGAATATAATCTGTAAGGAAAAATATAAAATGCCCTTTTCTACTTTGTTTTGTAGTATAAACACCAAGTCAATATGCTCTGTTATGTAAAATACAGAAATTCAAATTGCACCGGAATCGAAAAAATCTAAGTATTATCAAGACACACCAATGTTAAAAGCAAAATTGCTCTGAATATAATCGGTCAGAACAAATATACAATGCCCTATTCTACTCCGTTTTAAAGTATATACACCAACTCCATATGCTCTCTCATGTAAAATACAGAAATTTTAATTCTACCCGAATCGAAATAACCTAAATATTATCTAGGCACCCCAATGTTAAAAAAACAAAATTGCTCTGAATATAATCTGGCATAAAATATATACAATGCCCTATTCTACTCTGTTTTGGAGTACGTACACCAACTCAGTATGCTCTCTCATGTAAAATACAAAAATTCTATGTTTAAGCGAATTGAAAAGAATCTAAATACTATCTAGGCACCCCAATGTTAAAAGGAAAATTGCTCTTAAAATAATCTGTCAGAAAAAAATTACAATGCTCTTTTCTACTCTGTTTTGTAGTATATAAACCAACTCAATATGCTCTGTCATGTAAAATACAGAAATTCTAATTCTACCCGAATCGAAAAAATCTAAATGTTATCTAGGCACCCCAATGTTAAAAGCAAAATTGCTCTTAATAAAATCTGTCAGAAAAAATATAGAATGCCCTTTTCTACTCTGTTTTGGAGTATATACACCAACTCCATATGCTCTCTTATGTAAAATACGAAAATTCCAATTTTAGGCGAATCAAAAAAAATCTAAATAATATCTGGGCGCTCCAAAGTTAAAAGAAAATGGCTCTGAATATAATCTGTTACAAGAAATATACAATGCCTTATTATACTTTGTTTGGAGTATATACACCATCTCAGGATGCTCTCTCATGTAAAATACAGAAATTCTAATTTTACCCAAATTGAAAATATCAAAATATTATCTAGGCACCGCAATGTTAAACGCAAAATTGCTCTGAATATAATCTGTAAGGGAAAATATAAAATGCCCTTTTCTACTTTGTTTTGTAGTATAAACACCAAGTCAATATGCTCTGTTATGTAAAATACAGAAATTCAAATTGCACCGGAATCGAAAAAATCTAAGTATTATCAAGACACACCAATGTTAAAAGCAAAATTGCTCTGAATATAATCGGTCAGAACAAATATACAATGCCCTATTCTACTCCGTTTTAAAGTATATACACCAACTCCATATGCTCTCTCATGTAAAATACAGAAATTTTAATTCTACCCGAATCGAAATAATCTAAATATTATCTAGGCACCCCAATGTTAAAAAAACAAAATTGCTCTGAATATAATCTGGCAGAAAATATATACAATGCCCTATTCTACTCTGTTTTGGAGTACGTACACCAACTCAGTATGCTCTCTCATGTAAAATACAAAAATTCTATGTTTAAGCGAATTGAAAAGAATCTAAATACTATCTAGGCACCCCAATGTTAAAAGGAAAATTGCTCTTAAAATAATCTGTCAGAAAAAAATTACAATGCTCTTTTCTACTCTGTTTTGTAGTATATAAACCAACTCAATATGCTCTGTCATGTAAAATACAGAAATTCTAATTCTACCCGAATCGAAAAAATCTAAATGTTATCTAGGCACCCCAATGTTAAAAGCAAAATTTCTCTTAATAAAATCTGTCAGAAAAAATATAGAATGCCCTTTTCTACTCTGTTTTGGAGTATATACACCAACTCCATATGCTCTCTTATGTAAAATACGAAAATTCCAATTTTAGGCGAATCAAAAAAAATCTAAATAATATCTGGGCGCTCCAAAGTTAAAAGAAAATGGCTCTGAATATAATCTGTTACAAGAAATATACAATGCCTTATTATACTTTGTTTGGAGTATATACACCATCTCAGGATGCTCTCTCATGTAAAATACAGAAATTCTAATTTTACCCGAATCGAAAAAATCTAACTATTATCTAGGCACCTCATTGTTAAAAACAAAATTGCTCTGAATATAATCTATCAGAAAAAATCTACAATGCCCTATTCTACTCTGTTTTGGAGTATATACACCAACTCAGTATGCTCTGTCACGTAAAATACAAAAATTCTATGTTTAAGCGAATCGAAAAAAATCTAAATATTATCTAGGCATTCCAATGTTAAAAGCAAGATAGCTCTGAATATAATCTGTCAGAAAAAATATACAACACCCTTTTCTACTCGGTTTTGTAGTATACACACCAATTCCATATACTCTATTATGTAAAACAAAGAAATACTATATTTAAGCGAATAGAAAGAAATCTAAATATTATCTAGGCACCACAATATTAAAAGCAAACTTTCTCTGAATATAATCTGTCAGAGAAAATACACAATGCCCTTTTCTACTCTGTTTTGTAGTATGTACACCAACTCAACATGCTCTCTCATATAAAATACCGAAATTCTAATTTTACGTGTATCGAAAATAATCTAAATAATATCTAGGCGCCCCACAGTTAAAAGAAAATGGCTCTGAACATAGTCTGTTAGAAAAAATATACAATGCCCTTTTCTACTTTCATTTGGAGTATATACACCAACTCAATATGCTGTCTCATGTAAACTACGGAAATTCTAATTATATGCGAATCGAAAATAATCTATATAATATCTAGGCGCCCCAAAGTTAAAAGAAAATGGCTCTTAATATAGACTGGTATAAAAAATATACAACGCCTTATTCTACTGTGTTTTGGAGTATATACACCAACTCAGGATGCTCTCTCATGTGAAATAACAAAATTCTAATTTTACGTGAATCGAAAAAAATCTAAAAAATATCTAGGGGCCCCAACGTTAAAAGAAAATGGCTCTGAATATAGTCTGTTAGAAAAAATATACAATGTTTTATTCTACTCTTTATGAGTATATACACCAACTTCGTGTACTCTCTCATGTAAAATACAGAAATTCTAATTTTACCGAAATAGTTAAAATCAAAATATTACCTAGGCACCCCAATGTTTAAAACCAAATTGCTCTGTATATAATCTGTCAGAAAAAATATACAATGCCCTATTCTACTCTGTTTTCGAGTACATACACCAACTCAATATCCTCTCTCCTGTAAAATACAGAAATCCTAATTTTACCAGAATCAAAAAAATATAAATATAATCTAGGCACCCCAATGTTAAAAACAAAATTGCTCTGAATATAATCTGTCAAAAAAATATACAATGCCCTATTCTACTCTGTATTGGAATATATACACCAACTCAGTATACTCTCTCATGTAAAATACCGAAATTCTAATTTTACGTGAATCGAAAAAAATCTAAATATTATCTAGGCACCCCAATGTTAAAATCAAAATTGATCTGAATATAATCTGTCATAAAAATTATGCAGTGCCGTTTTTTACTCTGTACTGGAGTATATACACCAACTCAATATGCTCTCTCATGTAAAATACCCACATTCAAATTTTACGTGAATCAAAAAAAATCTAAAAAATATCTAGGCTCCCCAAAGTTAAAAGAATATAGCTCTGAATATAGTCTGTTAGAACAAAAATGCAATGCCTTATTCTACTATGTTTTGGAATATACACAGAAACTCACTATGCTCTCTCTTGTAAAATAAAGATGTTCAAATTTTACCCGAATCGAAAAAATCTAAATATTATCTAGGCACCCCAATGTTAAAAACAAAATTGCTCTGAATATAATCTGTCAGAAAAAATATACAATGCCCTATTATACTCTGTTTTTGAGGATATACACCAACTCTACCTGCTCTCACATGTAAAATACAGAAATTCTATATTTAAGCGAATCGGAAGAAATCTAAATAATATCTAGGCACCCCAAAGATAAAGAAAATGGCTCTAAATATAGTCTGTTAGAGAAAATATACAATGTCTTATTCTACTTTGTTTTGGAATATATACACCAACTCCACATGCTGTCTCGTGTAAAATACATAAATTGTATATTTAAGCGAATCGAAGAAAATCTAAATATTATCTAGGCACCCCAATGTTAAAAGCAAAATTGCTCTGAATATAGTCTGTCAGAGAAAATATACAATGCCCTTTTCTACTCTGTTTTGTAATATATACACCAACTTAATATGCTATCTGATGTAAAATACGGAAATTCTAATTATATTTGAATCAAGAAAAATCTAAATAATTACTAGGCGCCCCAAAGTTAAAAGAAAATGTCTGTGAATATTGTCTGTTAAAGAAATATACAATGTTTTATTATACACTCTTTTGGAGTATATACACAAACTTCGTGTACTATCTGATGTAAAATATAGAAATTCCCATTTTACAGAATAGTTAAAATCTAAATATTGCCTAGGCACCCCAATGTTTAAAACAAAATTGCTCTGAATATAATCTGTCAGAAAAAATATGCAATGCCCTTTTCTACTCTGTTTTGTAGTATATACACCAACTCCATATGCTCTCTCATGTAAAATACAGAAATTCTATATTTTAGCAAATCCAAAAAAATCTAAATAATATCTAGGCGCCCCAAAGTTGAAAGAAAATGGTTCTAAATATAGTCTATAAGAAAAAATATACAATGCCTTATTCTTCTCTGTTTCGGAGTATATACACCAACTCCATATGGTCTCTCAAGTAAAATACACAAATTCTATATTTAAGCGAATTGAAAAAATTCTAGATATTATCTAGGCACCCCAATGTGAAAAGCAAAATTGCTCTGAATATAATCTGTCGGAAAAAATATATAATGCCTTTTCTACTCTGTTTTGTACTATATACAGCAAATCAATATTCTCTCTTATGTAAATTACAGAAATTCTAATTCTACCCTAATCGAAAATATCTAAATATTGCCTAGACACCCCAATGTTAAAAAAAAAATTGCTCTGAATATAATTTGTCAGAAAAAATAAACAATGCCCTATTCTACTCTGTTTTGGAGTATATACACCAACTCAGTATGCTCTGTAATGTAAAATACGGAAATTCTAATTTTACGTGAATCGAATAAAATCTAAATATTATCTATGCACCCTAATGTTAAAAGTAAAATTGCTCTGATAGTAATCTCTCAGAAAATATATACAATGCCGTATTCTACTCTGTTTTGGAGTATATACACCAACTCCACATGCTCTCTCATGTAAAATACAGAAATTCTTTATCTATGCAAATCGAAAAAAATCTAAATATTATTTAGGCACCTCAGTGTGAAAAAAAAATTGCTCTTAATATAATCTCTCAGAGAAAATATACAATCCCCTATTCTACTCTGTTTTGGAGTATATACACCAACTCCACATTCTCTCTCATGTAAAATACAGAAATTCTATATTTAAGTGAATCGAAAAAAATCGATATATTATCTAGGCAACCCAATGTTAAAAGAAAAATTGCTCTGATAGTAATCTCTCAGAAAATATATACAATGCCCTATTCTACTCTGTTTTAAAGTATATACATCAACTCCATATGCTCTCTCATGTAAAATAGAGAAATTCTATATTTAACTGAATCGAAAAAAATCTAAATATTATCTAGGTACCACAGTGTTAAAAGCAAAATTGCTCTGAATATGGTCTGTCAGAAAAAATATACAATGCCCTTTTCTACTCTGTTTTGTAGTATATACACCAACTCAATATGCTCTCTCATGTAAAATACCGAAATTCTAAATTTACGCGACTCGAAAGAAATCTAAATATTATTGAGGTACCAAAATGTTAAAAGCAAAATTTCTCTGAATATAATCTGTCAGAAATAATATACAATGCCCTCTTCTACTCTGTTTTGAAGTATATACACAAACTCAATATGTTCTCTCAAGTAAAATACCGAAATTCGAATTATACGGGAATCGACAAAAATCTAAATATTATCTAGGCACACCAATGTTAAAGGAGAATGGCTCTGAATAAAATCTGTCAGAAAAAATATACAATGCCCTTTTCTACTCTGTTTTGTAGTATATACACCAACTCAATATGCTCTCTCATGTAAAATACCATAATTCAAATTTTAAATGAACCGCAAATAGTCTAAATATTATCTAGGCATTCCAATGTTAAAAGCAAAATTGTTCGGAATATAATCTGTCAGAAATAATATACAATGCCCTGACCTACCCTGTTATAAAGTATATACACCAGCTCAATATCCTCTCTCATGTAAAATACAAATATTCTAATTTTACGTGAATCGAAAAAAATCTAAATATTATCCTGGCACGCCAATGTTAAAATCAAAATTGCTCTGAATATAATCTCTCAGAAAAAATGCCCCATTCTACTCTGTTTTGGAGTATATACACCAACTCCATATGCTCTCTCATGTAAAATACAGAAATTCTATATTTAAGCGAATCGAAAAAAACCTAAATATTATCTAGGCACCCCAATGGTAAAGTAAATTCCTCTGAATATAATCTGTCAGAAAAAATATACAATGCCCTTTTCCACTATGTTTTGTAGTATATAAAACAACTCAATATTCTCTCATGTAAAATACCGAAATCCTAAATTTACACGAATTGACAAATATAAAAATAATATCTATGCGCCCCAAAGTGAAACGAAAATGGCTCTGAGTATAGTCTCTTAGAGAAAATATACAATGCCTTATTCTACTCTCTTTTGGATTATATACACCAAGTCAGTATGCTCTCTAATGTAAAATACCGAAATTCTAATTTTACACAAATCAAAAAAATCTAAATATTATTTAGGCACCCCAATGTTAAATACAAAATTGCTCTGAACATAATCTGTCAGAAAAAATATACAATGCCTTATTCTATTCTGTTTTGGAGTATATACACCAACTCCATATGCTCTCTCATGGAAAATACAGAAATTCTATATTTAACCGAATCGAAAAAATTCTAGATAGTATCTAGGCACCCCAATGTGAAAAGCGAAATTTCTCCTAATATAATCTGTCAGATAAAATATACAATGCCCTTTACTTCTCTTTTTTGTAGTATATACACTAACTCAATATAATCTCTCATGTAAAATACAGAAATTTTAATTCTACCCAAATCGAAAAAATCTAAATATTATCTAGGCACCCTAATGTTAAGAACAAAATTGCTCTGAATATAATCTGTCAGAAATAATATACAATGCCCTATTCTACTCTCTTTTGGAGTATATACACAACTCCATATGCTCTCTCATATAAAATACCGAAATTCTAATTTTACGTGAATTGAAAAAAATCTAAATTATATCTAGGCGCCCCAAAGTTAAAAGAAAATGGCTCTGAATATAGTCTGTTAGAAAAATATACAATGCATTATTCTACTCTGTTTTGGAGTATATACAACCACTCAGTATGCTCTCTCATGTAAAATACAGAAATTCTAATTGTACCGGAATCAAAATAATCTAAATATTATCTAGGCACCCCAATGTTAAAAGCAAAATTTCTCTGAATATAATCTGTCAGAAAAAATATACAATGCCCTTTTCTACTCTGTTTTGGAGTATATACACCAACTCAATATGCTCTCTCAGGTAAAATACAGAAATTCTAATTTTACATGAATCAAAAAAAACTAAATATTATCTAGGCAACTCAATGTTAAAAAGAAAATTGCTCTGAATATAATCTGTCCGAAAATATATACAATGCCCTCTTCTCCTTTGCTTCAGAGTATATACACCAACTCAATATGCTCTCTCATGTAAAATACAGAAATTCTATATTTAAGTGAATCAAAAAAAAGTCTGCATATTATCTAGAGACCCCAATGTTAAAAGCAAAACTTCTCTGAATATAATCTGTCAGATAAAATATACAATGCCCTATTCTACTCAGTTTTGAAGTATATTCACCAACTCCATATGCTCTCTCAGGTAAAATAAAGAAATTCTATTTTTAAGTGAATCGAAAAAAATCTAAATATTATCTAGGGACCCCATTGTTAAAAGCAAAATTGCTCTAAATATAATCTGTCAGAAAAAATATACAATGCCCTTTTCTACTCTGTTTTCGAGTATATACACCAACTCAATATGCCCTCTCATGTAAAATACAGAAATTCAAATTTTACCCCAGTCGAAAAAATCTATATATTATCTAGGCACCCGAATGATAAAAAAAAAATTGCTCTGGATATAGTCTCTCAGAAAAAATACACAATGCCCTATTCTACTTAGTTTTGGAGTATATACACCAACTACATATGGTCTCTCATGTAAAATACAAAAATTCTAATTTTACGCGAATCGAAAAAAATCTAAATAATATCTAGGCTCCCCAATGATAAAAGAAAATGGCTCTGAATATAGTCTGTTAGAAAAAATATACTATGCCTTATTCTACTCTGTTTTGGAGTATATAAACCAACTCAGTATGCTCTCCATTGTAAAATACCGAAATTTTAATTTTATGCGAATCGAAAAAAATCTAAATAATATCTAGGCGCCCCAAAGTTAAAGGAAAATGGCTCTGAATATAGTCTGTTAGAAGAAATGTACAAAGCCTTATTCTACTCTGTTTTGGATTATATACACCAACTCAGTATGCTCTCTCATGTAAAATACAGAAATTCTAATTTTACGTGAATCGAAAAAATCTAAATAATATCTAGTCTCCCGAAAGTTAAAGAAAATGGCTCTGCATATAGTCTGTTATAAAAAATGTAAATTGCCTTATTCTACTCTGTTTTGGAGTATATACACCAACACAGTATGCTCTCTCATGTAAAATATAGAAATTCTAATTGTACCCGAATTCAAAAAATCTAAATATTATCTATGCACCCCTATGTTAAAAACAAAATTGCTCTGAATATCGTCTGTCAGAAAAAATATACAATGCCCTATTCTACTCTGTTTTGTTGTATATTCACCAACTCAATTTGCTCTCTCATGTAAAATACAAAAATTCAATATTTTAGCGAATCGAAAAAAATCTAAATACTATCTAGGCAAACCAATGTAAAAAGCAAAATTGCTCTGAATAAATTCTGTCAGAAAAAATATACAATGCCCTTTTCTACTCTGTTTTGGAGTATATACACCAACTCAATATGCTCTCTCAGGTTAAATATCAAAATTCTTATTTTATGCGAATCGAAAAAAATATAAATAATATCTAGGCGCCCCCAAGATAAAATAAAATATCGCTGAATATAGTCTGTTAGAAAAAATATACAATGCCTGATTCTACTCTGTTTTGGAGTATATAGACCAAATCAGTGTGCTCTCTAATGTAAAATACCGACATTCTCAATTTACGTGAAACGAAAAAAACCTAAATAATATCTAGTCACCACCATGTTAAAAACAAAATTGTTCTGAATATTATCTGTCAGAAAAAATACACAATGGCCTATTCTACTTAGTTTTGGAGTATATACACAAACTACATATGGTCTCTCATGTAAAATATAGAAATTCTATATTTAGGTGAATCAAAAAAAAAATCTAAATATTATCTAGGCACCCAAATTTTAAAAGAAAAATTGCTCTGAGTATCATCTGTAAGAAAAACTATACAATGCCATTTTCTACTCTGTTTCAGAGTATATACACCAACTCAATATGCTCTCTCATGTAAAATATTTAATTTTAATTTTACGCGAATCGAAAAAAATCTAAATAATATCGAGGCACCCCAAAGTTAAAAGAAAATGGCTCTGAATATAGTCTGTTAGAAAAAATATACAATGCCCTATTCTACTCGGTTTTGGAGTATATACACCAAGTCAGTATGCTCTCTCATGTAAAATACCAAAATTCTAATTTTATGAGAATCGAAAAAAATTTAAATATTATCAAGGCACCCCATGTTAAAAACAAAATTGCTCTTAACATAATCTGTGAGAAAATATATACAATGCCCTATTCTACTCTGTTTTGGAGTATATACACCAACTCAGTATGCTCTCTCATGTAAACCGAAATTCTAATTTTACTTGAATCGAAAAAAATCTAAATATTATCTATGCACACTAATGTTAAAAACAAAGTTGCGCTTAATATAATCTGTCAGAGAAAATATACAATGCCCTATTCTAATCTGTTTTAAAGTATATACAACATCTCATTATGCTCTTTTACGTAAAATACAGAAATTCTACGTTTAAGCAAATCTAATAAAATCTAAATATTATCTAGGCACCGCAATGTTAAAAGCAAAATGGCTCTGAATATAATCTGTCAGAGAAAATATACAATACCCTTTTCTACTCTGTTTTGTAGTAACTACACAAACTCCATATGCTCTCTCATGTAAAATACAGAAATTCTAATTTTACGCGAATCGAAAAAGATCTAAATAATATCTAGGCGCCCCAACGTTAAAACAAAATGGCTCTGAATATAGTCTGTTAGAAAAAATATACAATGTTATATTCTACTCTGTTTTGGAGTATATACACCAACTCAGGATACTCTCTTATGTAAAATACACAAATTCTAAT
This sequence comes from Callithrix jacchus, assembly GCF_049354715.1. Classification (NCBI taxonomy): domain Eukaryota; kingdom Metazoa; phylum Chordata; class Mammalia; order Primates; family Cebidae; genus Callithrix; species Callithrix jacchus. Next base: position 220,157,703 of record NC_133502.1, on the reverse strand, counting down.
ATTATCTGAATAAAAAAAAATCAAAATATTATCTATGCACCCCAATGTTGAAAACAAAATTGCTCTGAATATAATCTGTCAGTAAAAATATACAATGCCCTATTCTAATCTCTTTTAAACCATATACACCAAGTCCATATGCTCTCTCATGTAAAATAGAGAAATTCTATATTTAAGTGAATCGAAAAAAATCTAAATATTATCTAGGCACCCCAATGTTAAAAGCAAAATTGCACTGATTATAATCTGTTAAAAAAAATATACAATGCCCTTTTCTACTCAGTTTTGTAGTATATACAGCAACTAAATATGCTTTGTCATGTAAAATACAGAAATTCTAATTCTACACGAATCGAAAAAATCTAAATATTATCTAGGCACCCCAATGTTAAAAGCAAAATTTCTCTGAATATAATCTGTAAGAGAAAATATTCAACGCCCTTTTCTACTCTGTTTTGGAGTATATACACCAACTCAATATGCTCACTCATGTAAAATACCGAAATTCAAATTTTAGGCGAATACAAAAAATCAAAATAATATCTAGGCACCCCAGTGTTAAACAATAAATTGCTCTGAATATAATACGTCAGAAAAAATATACAATGCCCTATTCTGCTCTGTTTTGGAGTATATACACCAACTCCATATGCTGTCTCATGTAAAATACAGAAATTCTATATTTAAGCGAATCGAAAAAAATCTAAATATTATCTAGGCACCTCAATTTTAAAAGCGAAATTTCTCTGAATATAATTTGTCAGAAAAAATATGCAATGCCCATTTCTACTCGGTTTTGTAGTATATATACCAACTCAATATGCTCTCTCATGTAAAATACAGAAATTCTAATTTTACGCGAATCGAAAAAAATCTAAAAAATATCTAGGCGCCCCAGAGTTAAAAGAAAATGGCTGTGAATATAGTCTGTTAGAAAAAATATACAATACCTTATTCTACTCTGTTTCGGAGTATATACACCATCTCAGGGTGCACTCTCATGTAAAATAAAGAAATTCTAATTTTACTGGAATCGAAAAAATCTAAATATTATCTAGGCACCCCAAAGTTAAAAACAAAATCGCTCTGAATATAATCTGTCAGAAAAATATACAATGCCCTATTCTACTCTGTTTTGGAGTATATACACCAACTCCATATGCTTTCTCATGTAAAATACAGAAATTCTATATTTACGTGAATCTAAAAAAATCTAAATATTATCTAGGCACCTTAAAGTTAAAAGAAAAATTGCTCTGAAAGTAATGTGTCAGACAAAATATACAATGCCCTTTTCTACTCTGTTTTGTAGTATATACACCAACTCAATATGCTCTCTCATATAAAATACCGAAATTCAATTTTACGTGAAGCGAAAATAATCTAAATAATATCTAGACGCCACAAAGTTAAATGAAAATGGCTCTGAATGTAGTCTGTTACATAAAATATACAATGCCTTATTCTACTTTTTTTAGAGTATATACAGCAACTCAGTATGCTCTCTCATGTAATTTACAGAAATTCTAAATTTACGTGAATCTAAAGTAATCTAAATTTTATCTAGGCACCCCAATGTTTAAAACAAAATTTTTCTGAATATAATCTGTCAGAAAAAATATACAATGCCCTATTCTACTCTGTTTTAAAGTATATACACCAACTCCAAATGCTCTCTCAGGTAAAATACAGAAATTCTATAAGCGAATCGAAAAAATTCTAGATATAATCTAGATACCCAAATGTGAAAACCAAAATTGCTCTTAATATAATCTGTCAGATAAAATATACAATTCCCTTTACTTCTCTGTTTTGTAGTATATACACCAACTCAATATGCTCTCACATGTAAAATACAGAAATTCTAATTCTTCCCAAATTGAATAAGTGTAATTATTATCTAGGCACCCCAATGTTAAAAACAAAATTGCTCTGAATATATTCTGTCAGAAAAAATATACAATGCCCTATTCTACTCTGTTTTGGAGTATATACACCAACTCCCTATGCTCTCTCATGTAAAATACCGAAATTCTAAATTTACGTGAATCAAAAAATATCTAAATAATATCTAGGCGACCCAAAGTTAAAAGAAAATGGCTCTGAATATAGTCTGTTAGAAAAAATATACAATGCCTTATTCTACTCTGTTTTGGAGTATATACACCAACTCAGTATGCTCTCTCATGTAAAATACCGAAATTCTAATTTTACATGAATCAAAAAAAAACTAAATATTATCTAGGCACCCCAATGTTTAAAACAAAATTTCTCTAAATAAAATCTGTCACAATAATTATACAATGCCCTATTCTACTCGGCTATGGAGTATATACACCAACTCAGTATGCTCTCTGATGTAAAATACAGAAATTCTATATTTAAGCAAATCGAAAAAAATCTAAATATTATCTAGGCACCCAAATGTTAGAAGCAAAATTGCTCCGAATATAATCTGTCAGAAGAAATATACAATGCACCTTTCTACTCTGTATTGTAGTATATACACCAACTCAATATGTTCTCTCATGTAAAATACTGAAATTCTTATATTACGTGAATCGATAAAAATCTAAAGAATACCTAGGCGCACTAAAGTTAAAAGAAAATGGCTCTGAATATAGTCTGTTAGAAAAAATATACAATGCCTTATTCTACTCTGTTTTGGAGTATATACACCAACTCAGTATGCTCTCTCATGTAAAATACAGAAATTCTAATTTTAAGTGAATCGAAAAAAATCTAAATATTATCTATGCTCCCCAATGATAAAAACAAAATTGCTCTGAATATAATCTGTCAGAAAATATATACAATGCCCTATTCTACTCTGTTTTGGAGTATATACACCAACTCTATATGCTATCTCATGTAAAATACAGCAATTGTATATTTAAGCGAATCAAAAAAAAATCTAAATATTATTTAGGCACCCCAATGATAAAAGAAAAATTGCTCTGAATATAATCTGTCAGAAAAAATATACAATGCCCTTTTCTACTCTGTTTTGGAGTATATACATTAACTCAGTGTGCTCTCTCATGTAAAATACAAAAATTCTAATTTCACCCGAATCGAAAAAATCTAACTATTATCTAGGCACCCCAGTGTTAAAAACAAAATTGCACTGAATATAATCTGTCAGAAAAAATATGCAATGCCCTATTCTACTCTGTTTTGGAGTATATACACCAACTCAGTATGCTCTCTAATGTAAAATACAGAAATTCTAATTTAACCCGAATTAAAAAAATCTAAATATTATCTAGGCACCCCAATGTTAAAAGCAAAATTGCTCTGAATATAATCTGTCAGAAAAAATATAAAATGCTATTTTCTACTCTGTTTTGGAGTATATACACCAACTCAATATGCTCTCTCACGTAAAATACATATATTCCAATTTTATGTGAATCGAAACAAATCTAAATATTATCTAGGCACCCCAATGGTAAAAGTAAAATTGCTCTGAATATAATCTGTCAGAAGAAATATACAATGCCCTTTTCAACTTTGTTTTGCAGTATATACACCAACTCAATATGCTCTCTCATGTAAAATACATATATTCTAATTTTACGTGAATCGAAAAAAATCTAAATATTATCTATGCTCCCCAATGATAAAAACAAAATTGCTCTGAATATAATCTGTCAGAAAAAATATACAATGCCCTATTCTACTCTGTTTTGGAGTATATACACCATTCAGTATGCTCTCTCATGTAAAATACCAAAATTTTAATTTTACGTGAATCTAAAAAAATCTAAATATTACCTAGGCACCCCAATGTTAAAAACAAAATTGCCCTGAATATAATCTGTCAGAATAAAGATACAATGCCCTATTCTCCTCTGTTTTGGAGTATATACACAAACTCCATATGCTCTCTCATGTAAAATAAAGAAATTCTATATTTAAGCAAATCGAAAAATATCTAAATATTATCTGGGCACCCGAATGTTAAAAGCAAAATTGCTCTGAATATAGTCTGTCAGAATAAATATACAATGCCGTTTTCTACTCTGTTTTAAAGTATATACACCAACTCAATATGCTCTCTCATGTGAAATACAGAATCTCTAAATTTACGTAAATCAAAAAAAATCTAAATATTATCTAGGCACCCCAATGTAAAAAACAAAATTGCTCTGAATATAATGTGTCAGAAGAAATATACAACGCCCTATTCTACTCTGTTTTGGAATATATACACCAACTTCATATGCTCTCTCATGTAAAACACAGAAATTATATATTTAAGCGAATCGAAAAAGGTCTAAATATTATCTAGGCAGCCCAATGTTAAAGGCAAATTTGCTCTGAATATAATCTGTCAGAAAAAATATACAATGCCCTATTCTACTCTGTTTTGTAATATATAAACCAACTGCTTATGCTCTTTCATGTAAAACACAGAAATTCTGTATTTAAGCGAAACGAAAAAAATCTATATATTATCTAGGCACCCCAACGTTAGAAGCAAAATTGCTCTGCATATAATCAGTCTTAAAAAATATACAATGCCCTGTTCTACTTCGTTTTGTAGTATATACACCAACTCAGTATGCTCTCTCATATAAAATACAAAAATACTAATTTTACCCGATTCGATAAAATCTAAATATTATCTATGCACCCCAATGTTAAAAGCTTAATTGCTCTGAATATAATCTGTCAGAAAAAATATACAATGCCCTATTCTACTCTTTTTTTGCAGTATGTACACCAACTCCATATGCTCTCTCATGTAAAATACAGAAATTCTATGTTTAAGCGAATCGAAAAAAATCTAAATATTATCTAGCACTCCAATGTTAAAAGCAATATTGCTCTAAATATAATCTGTCAGAAAAAATATACAATGCCCTATTCTACTCTGTTTTGTAGTATATACACTCACTCAATATGCTCTCTGATGTAAAATACCAAAATTCTAATTATACGCCAATCGAAAAAACTAAATAATATCTAGGCGTCCCAAAGTTAAAAGAAAATGGCTCTGAATATACCCTGTTAGAAAAAATATACAATGCCTTATTCTACCATGTTTTGGAGTATAGAAACCAACTCAGTATGCTCTCTCATGTAAAATATCGAAATTCTAATTATACGTGAATTTAAAATAATCTCAATATAATCTAGGCACCCCAATGTTAAAACAAAATTGCTCTGAATATAATCTGTCAGAAAAAATATACAATGCCCTATTCTACTCTGTTTTGGAGTATATACACCAACTCCATATGCTCTCTCATGTAAAATACAGAAATTCTATATTTAAGCGAATCGAAAAAAATCCAAATATTATCTAGGCATTCCAATGTTAAAAACATAACTGCTCTGAATATAATCTGTCAGGAAAAATAAACAATGCCCCATTCTACTCTGTTTTAGAGTGTATACACCAACTCCATATGCTCTCTCATGTAAAATACAGAAATTCTATATTTAAGCGAATCGAAAAAATTTCAATAGTTTCTAGGCTCCCCAATGTTAACAACAAAACTTCTCTGAATATAATCTGTCATAAAAAATATACAATGTTGTATTCTACTCTGTTTCAGAATATATATACCAATTCCATATGCTCTCTCAGGTAAAATACAAAAATTCTGTATTTAAGCGAATTGAAAAAATCTAAATATGATCAAGGCACGCCAATGTAAAAAGCAGAATTTCTCTTAATAGAATCTGTCAGAAAAAATATACACTGCAATATTCTACTCTGTTTTAAAATATATACACCAACTCCTTATTCTCTCTCACGTAAAATACAAAATTCTATATTTAAGCGAATCGAAAATAATCCAAATATTATCTAGGCATTCCAAAGTTAAAAACATAACTGCTCTGAATATAATCTGTCAGAAAAAATATACAATGCCCTTTTCTACTCTGTTTTGGAGTATATACACCAACTCAATATGCTCTCTCATGTAAAATACCAAAATTCTATATTTAAGCAAATCGAAAAAAATCTAAATATTATCTAGGCACCCCAATGTTAAAAGCAAAATTGCTCTGAATATAATCTGTCAGAAAAAATATACAATGCCTTTTTCTACTCTGTTTTGGAGTATATACACCAACTCAATATGCTCTCTCATGTAAAATACAGAAATTCTATATTTAAGAGAATCGAAAAAATTTAAATAGTTTCTAGGCTCGCCAATGTTAAAAACAAAACTGCTCTGAATATAATCTGTCAGAAAAAATATACAATGTTGTATTCTACTTTGTTTCGGAGTATATACACCAACTCAATATGCTCTCTCATGTAAAATACCGAAATTCTAATTTTACACGAATCGAAAAAAGTCTAAATAATATCTAGGCGCCCCAAAATTAAAAGAAAATGGCTCTGAATATAGTCTGTTAGAGAAAATATACAATGCCATATTCTACTCTGTTTTGGAGTATATACACCAACTGAGTATGCTCTCTCATGTAAAATACCGAAATTAAAAATTTACGTGAATTGAAAATAATCTAAATATTTTCTAGGCACCCCAATGTTAAAATAAAATTGCTCTGAATATTATCTGTCAGAAAAAAATACAATGTTCTTTTCTACTTTGTTTTGTACTACATAGAAAAACTCAATATGCTCTCTCATGTAAAATACCGAAATTATAATTTTATGTGAATCGAAAAATATCTAAATATTTTCTAGGCAGTTCAATGTTAAAAGAAAAATTGCTCGGAATATAATCTGTCAAAAAAATATACAATGTCCTAAGCTACTCTGTTTTGGAGTATATACACCAACTCCATATTCTCTCTCATATAAAATACAGAAATTCTATATTTAAGCGAATCGAAAAAAATCTAAATATTATCTAGGCACCGCAATGTTAAAAGCAAAATTGCTCTGAATATAATCTGTCAGAGAAAATGTACAATGCCTTTTTCTACTCTGTTTTGTAGTATATACACCAACTCAATATGGTCTCTCATGTAAAATATCGAAATTATAATTTTACGTGAATCGAAAAAAATCTAAGTAATATCTAGGCACCCCAAAGTTAAAAGAAAATGGCTCTGAATATAGTCTGCTAGAGAAAATACACAATGCCTTCTTCTATTCTTTTTTGTAGTATATAAACCAACTCAGTATGCTCTCTCAAAAAATATACCAAAATTCTATTTTTACGTAAATCGAAAAAAATATAAATATTATCTAGGCATCCCAATGTTGAAAACAAAATTGCTCTAAATATAATCTGTCAGAAAAAATATACAATCCCCTTTTCTACTTTGTTTCGTTGTATATCCACCAACATAATATGCTCTCCCACGTAAAATACCGAAATTCTAATTTTAAACGAATCGAAAAAAATCTAAATAATACCTAGGCACCCCAAAATTAAAATAAAATGGCTCTGAATATAGTCTGTTAGAGAAAATATACAATGCCTTATTCTACTCTGTTTTGGAGTATATACACCAACTCAATATGCTCTCTCATGTAAAATACCAAAATTCAAATTTTACGCAAAACGAAAAAAATCTAAATAATATCTAGGCACCCCAAAGTTAAAAGAAAATGGCACTGAGTATAGTCTGTTAGAAAAAATATACAATGCCTTATTCTATTCTGTTTTGGAGTATATACACCAACTCAGTATGCTCTCTCATGTAAAATATCGAAATTCTAATTTTACCTGAATCGAAAAAATCTAAATATTATCCAGACACACCAATGTTAAAAACAAAATTACTCTTAATATATTCTGTCAGAAAAATTATAAAATGCCCTATTCTACTCTGTTTTGGGTTATTTACACCCACTGCATATGCTCTCTCATGTAAAATACAGAAATTCTATATTTAAGCTAATCGAAAAAAATCTAAATATAATCTAGGCACCCCAATGTTAAAAGCAAAATTGCTCTGAATATAATCTGTCAAAAGAAATATTCAATGCCCTTTTCTACTTTTTTTGGAGTATATAAAACAACTTTATATGCTCTCTCAAGTAAAATACAGAAATTAAAATTTTACGTGAATCAAAAAATATCTAAATAATATCTAGGCGCCCCAAATTAAAAAAAAATGGCTCTTAATATAGTCTGTTAGAAAAGATATACAATGCCTTATTCTACTCTATTCTGGAGTATATACACAAACTCAGTTTGCTCTCTCATGTAAAATACCGGAATTCTAAATTTACGTGACTCAAAAAAAATCTACATATTATCTAGGCACCCCAATGTTAAAAGAACAATTGCTCTGAATATAATCTGTCAGAAAAAATATACAATGCCCTATTCTACTCTGTTTTGGAGTATATACACCAACTCTATATGCTCTCTAATGTAAAATACCGAAATTCTAATTTTACATGAATCGAAAAATATCTAAATAATATGTAGGCGCCCCAAAGTTAAAAGAAAATCGCTCTAAATATAATTTGTTAGAAAAAACATACAATGCCTTATTCTACTCTGTTTTGGATTATATACACCAGTCAGTACGCTCTCTCATGGAAAAAACAAAAATTCTAATTTACGTGAATCAAAAAACATCTAAATAGTATCTAGGCACCCCAATGTTAAAAGCAAAATTGCTCTGAATATAATCTGTCAAAAAAAATATACAATCCCCTTTTCTACTCTGTTTCGTTGTATACACACCAACACAATATGCTCTCTCAATTAAAATACCGAAATTCTAATTTTACGTGAATCGAATAAAATCTAAATATTTTTTAGGCACCCCAATGTTAAAAGCAAAATTGCTCTGAATATAATCTGTCAAAAAAAATATACAATGCCCTATTCTACTCTGTTTTGGAGTATATACACCAACTCCATATGCTCTCTCATATAAAATACAGAAATTCTATATTTAAGCGAATCGAAAAAATTCTAAATATTATCTAGGCACCCCAATGTTAAAAGGAAAAGTGCTCTGAATATAATCTGTCAGAGAAAATGTACAATGCCCTTTTCTACTCTGTTTTGTAGTATATACGCCAATTCAATATGCTCTCTCATGTAAAATACTGAAATTATAATATAATGCGAATCAAAAAAAATCTAAATGATATCTAGGCACCCCAAAGTTGAAAGAAAATTGCTCCGAATATAGTCTGTTAGAAAAAAATGCCTTATTCTACTCTGTTTTGGAGTATGTACACCAACTCATTATGCTCTGTCATGTAAAATAGCAAAATTCTAATTTTATGAGAATCCAAAAAAATCTAAATATTATCTATGCACCCCAATGTTAAAAACAAAATTGCTCTAGATATAATCTGTCAGAAAAAATATACAATGCCCTTTTCTACTGTGTTTTGGAGTATATACCCCAACTCCGTATGCTCTCTCATGTAAAACACCGAAATTCTACTTTTACGCGAATAGAAGCAAATCTAAAAAATATCTAGGCGACCCAAGTAAAAAGAAAATGGCACTGAACATAGTCTGTTAGAAAAAATATACAATGACCTATTCTACTCTGTTTTGAAGTATATAAACTAACTCAATATGCTCTCTCATGTAAAATACAGAAATTATTTAAGCGAATCAAAATAATCTAAATATTATCTAGGCACCCCAATGTTAAATGCAAAATTTCTCTGAATATAGTGTGTCAGAAAAAATATAGAATGCCTTTTTCTACTCTGTTTTGTAGTATATACACCAACTCAGTATGCTCTCGCATGTAAAATACAGAAATTCTAATTTAACCAGAATCAAAAAAATCTAAATATTATCTACGCACCTCAGTGTTAAAAATAAAATTGCTCTGAATATAATCTGTCAGAAAAAATATACTATGCCTTTTTCTACTTTGTTATGGAGTATATACACCAACTCAATATGCTCTCTCATGTAAAATACCGAAATTCTATATTTAAGCGAATCGAAAATAATCTAAATATAATCTAGACACTCCAATGTAAAAAGCAAAATTTCTCTGAATATAATCTGTCAGAAAAAATATACAATGCTCTTTTCGACTCTGTTTTGTAGTATATACACCAACTCAATATGCTCTCTCATGTGAAATACAGAAATTCTAATTTTACGTGAATCCAAAGAAATCTAAATATTATCTAGGCACCCCAATGTTAAAACCAAAATTTCTCTGAATATAATCTGTCAGAAGAAATATACAATGCCCTATTCTACCCTGTTTTGGAGTATATACACCCACTCAGTATGCTTTCTCATGTAAAATACCGAAATTCTAATTTTACGTGAATCCAAAAAAATCGAAATATTATCTAGGCACCCCAAAGTTAAAAAAAACGGCTCTGAATATAGTCTGTTAGAAAAAAAATACACTGCCTTATTCTAATCTGTTTTGGAGTATATACACCAACTCATTATGCTCTGTCATGTAAAATAACAAAATTCTAATTCTACTCCAATCGAATAAACCTAAATATTATCTAGGCACCCCAATGTTAAAAAAAATTGCTGTGAATATAATCTGTCAGAAAAAATATAAAATGCCCTATTCTACTCTGTCTTGGGGTATATACACCAACTCCATATGCTGTCTCATGTAAAATAAAGAAATTCTATATTTAAGCGATTCGAAGAAAATCTAAATGTTATCTAAGCACCCCAATGTTAAAAACAAAATTGCTCTGAATATAATCTGTCAGAAAAAATTTACAATGCCCTGTTCTACTCTGTGTTAGAGTATATACCCCAAATCCATATGCTCTCTCATGTAAAATACAGAAATTCTATATTTAAGCGAATCGAAAAAAATCTAAATATTATCTAGGAACCCCGATGTTAAAAGCAAAATTGCTCTGAATATAATCTGTCATATAAAATATACAGTGCCCTTTTCTAGTCTGTTTTGTAGTATATACACAAACTCAATATGCTCTCTCATATAAAATAACGAAATTCTAATTTTACGCGAATCGAAAATAATCTAAATAATATCTGGGCGCCCGAAAGTTAAAAGAAAATGGCTCTGAATATAGTCTGTTAAAGAAAATATACAATGCTTTATTCTATTATGTTTTGAATTATATACACCAACTCAGTATGCTCTCTCTTGTAAAATACCGAAATTTTAATTTTACGTGAATCGAAAAAATCTAAATATTATCTATGCAATCCAATGTTAAAAACAAAATTGCTCTGAAATTAATCTGTCAGAAAAAATATAAAATACCCTTTTCTACTTAATTTTGGAGTATATACACCAACTCAGTATGCTCTCTCATGTAAAATACCATATTTCTAATTTTACGTGAATTTAAAAAAATCTAAATATTATCTAGGCACCCAAATGTTAAAAGCAAAATTGCTCTGAATATAATCTCTCAGATAAAATATACAATGCCCTTTTCTACTTTGTTTTGGAGTATATACACAGACTCAATACGCTCTCTCATGTAAAACACAGAAATTCTAATTTTACCCGAATCGAAAAAATCTAAATATTATCTAGGCAACCCAATGTTAAAAACTAAATTGCTCTGAATATAATCTGTGAGAAAAAATATACAATGCCTTATTCTACTGCGTTTTGGAGTATATACACCAACTCAGTATGCTCACTCATGTAAAATACCGAAATTCTAATTTTACGTGAATCCAAAATTATCTAAATATTATGTAGGCTCCCCAATGTTAAAAGCAAAATTGATCTGAATATAATCTGTCATAAAAAAAAACAATTCCCTTTTTTACTCTGTTTTGGGGTATGTACACCAACTCAATAAGCTCTCTCATGTAAAACACAGAAATTCTAACTTTAACCGAATCGAAAAAATCTAAATATTATCAAGGCAACCCAACGTTAAAAACTAAATTGCTCTGAATATAATCTGTCAGAAAAAATTTACAATTCCCTGTTCTACTCTGTGTTGGAGTATATACCCTAACTCAATATGCTCTCTCATGAAAAATACAGAAATTCTATATTTAAGCGAATCGAAAAAAATCTAAATATTATCTACGAAAACCAACATTAAAAGCAAAATTGATCTAAATATAATCTGTCAGAAAAAATACAGAATGCCTCATTCTACTCTGTTTTGGAGTACATACACCAACTCCGTATGCTCTCTCATGTAAAATACAGAAATTCTATATTTAAGCGAATCGAAAATAATCTAAATATTATCTAGGCACCCCAATGTTTTAAACGAAATTTCCCTGAATATAATATGTCATAAAAAATATACAATGCCATATTCTACTCTGTTTTGGGGTATATACACCAACTCCATATGCTCTCTCATGTAAAATACAGAAATTCTATATTTAAGCAAATCCAAAAAATTTAAATATTATCGAGGCACCCCAATGTTGAAAGCAAAATTGCTCTGAATATAATCTGTCATAAAAAATATACAATGCCCTTTTCTACTTTGTTTTGTAGTATATACACCAACTCAATATGCTGTCTCATATAAAATACCGAAATAATAATGTCACGCGAATCGAAAAAAATCTAAATAATATCTAGGCGCTCAAATGTTAAAAGAAAATGGCTCTGGATATTGTCTGTTAGAAGAAATATACAATACGTTATTCTACTCTGTTTTGGAGTATATACACCAACTCAGTATGCTCACTCATGTAAAATACCAAATTTCTAATATTACGTGAATCAAAAAAAGTCTAAATATTATCTATGCACCCCAATGTTAAAAGCAAAATTACTCTGAATATAATCTGTCAGAAAACTCTACAATGCCCTATTCTACTCTGTTTTGGAGTATATACACCAACTCAATATGCTCTCTCATGTAAAATATCGAAATTCTAATTTTACACTAAACAAATAAAATCTAAATAATATCTAAGCACCCCAAAGTTAAAAGAAAATGGCTCTGCATATAGTCTGGTAGTAAAAATATACAATGCCTTATTCTACTCTGTTTTGGAGAATATACACCAACTCAATATGCTCTCTCATGGAAAACACAGAAATTCGAATTTTACTTGAATTGAAAAAAATCTAAATATTATCTAGGCACTTCAATGATAAAAATAAAATTGCTCTGAATATAATCGGTCAGAGAAAATATACACTGCCCTATTCTCCTCTGTTTTGGAGTATATAAACCAACTCAATATGCTCTCTCATATAAAATAACGAAATTCTAATTTTACGTGAATCGAAAAAAATGTAAATAATATCTAGGCACTCCAAAGTTAATAGAAAATGTCTCTGAATATAGTCTGTTAGAATAAATATACAATGTTTTATTCTACTGTGTTTTGGAGTATATACACCAACTCAGTATGCTCTCCCATGTAAAATACAGAAATTCGAATTCAACCCAAATCGAATAAATCTAAAGATTATCTAGACTCCCCAATGTTAAAAAAAATTGCTCTGAATATATTCTGTCAGAAAAAATATACAATGCCCTATTCTACTTTTTTTTGGAGTATATACACCAACTCCATATGCTCTCTCATGTAAAATACAGAAATTCTATATTTAAGCGAATGAAATAAATCAAAATATTATCTAGGCACCCCAAGGTTAACAGCAAAATTGCTCTGAATATAATCTGTCAGAAAATATATAAAATGCCCTTTTCTACTCTGTTTGTAGTATATACACCAACTCAATATGCTCTCTCCTGTAAATACAGAAATTCCAATTTTACCCGAATCGAAAAAATCTAAATATTATCTAAACACCCCAATGTTAAAAACAAAATGGCTCTGAATATAATCTGTCAGAAAAAATATACAATGCCCTATTCTAATCTGTTTTGGAGTATATACACCAACTCCATATGCTCTCTCATGTAAAATACAGAAATTCTATATTTAAGCGAATCAAAAAAAATCTAAATATCATCTAGGCACACCAATGTTTAAAGGAAAATTGCTCTGATTATAATCTGTGAGAAAAAATATACAATGTCATTTTCTACTCTGTTTTGGAGTATATACACCAACTCAATATGCTTTCTCATGTTAAATACAGAAATTCTAGTTTTACGAGAATCGAAAAAAATCTAAATAATTTCTAGGCGCCCCAAAGTTTAAAGAAAATGGCTCTCAATATAGGGTGTTAGGGAAAATACACAATGCCTTATTCTACTCTGTTTTAGAGTATATATACCAACTCAGTATGTTCTCTCATGTAAAATACCGAAATTCAAATTTTACGCGAATCCAAAAAAATGTAAATAATATCATGGCGCCCCTAAGTTAAAAACAAAATTTCTTTGAATATAATCTGTCATAAAAAATATACAATTCCCTATACCACTCTGTTTTGGAGTATATACCACAACTTTATATGCTCTGTCATGTATAATAGAGAAATTGAATATTTAAGCCAATCGAAAAAAATCTAAATATTATCTAGGTACCCCAATGTTAAAAACAAAATTGATCTGAATATTATCTATCAGAAAAAAATATTCAATGCCCAACACCACTCTGTTTTGGAGTATATACCACAACTTTATATGCTCTGTCATGTATAATAGAGAAATTCAATATTTAAGCCAATCGAAAAAAGTCTAAATATTATCTAGGTACCCCACAGTTATAAGCAAAATTGATCTGAATATAATCTGGCATAAAAAATATACAATGCCTTATTCTACTCTTTTTTGGTGTATATACACCAACTCAATATTCTCTCTAATGTAAAATACAGAAATTCTATATTTAAGCAAAACGAAAAAAAATCTAAATATTACCTAGGCACCCCAATGTTAATAGCAAAATTGCTCTGAATATAATCTGTTAGAGAAAATATACCATGCCCTTTTCTACTCTATTTTGGAGTATATACACCAACTCAATATGCTCTGTTATGTAAAATACCGAAATTCTAATTTTACGCAATTCGAAAAAAATCTAAATAATATCTAGGCGCCCCAGAGTTAAAAAAAATGGCTCTGAATATAGTCTGTTAGAAGAAATATACAATGCCTTATTCTACTCGGTTTTGGAGTATATACACCAACTCAGTATGCTCTCTCATGTAAACTACTGAAATTCTAAATTTACGTGAATTTAAATAAATCTAAATAATATCTAGGCGCCCCAAATTTAAAAGAAAATGTCCCTGAATACAGTCTGTTAGAAAAAATATACAAAGCCTTATTCTACTCTGTGTTGGAGTATATACACCAAGTCAGTATGCTCTTTCATGTAAAATACAGAATTTCTAATTTTACGTGAATCAAAAAATATCTAAATATTGTCTTGGCACCCCAATGTTAAAAGCAAAATTGCTCTGAATATAATCTGTCAGAAAAAATATACAGTTCCATTTTCTACTCTGTTTTAAAGTATATACAAGAACACAATATGCTCTCTCATGTAAAATAAAGGAATTCTAATTTTACACGAATCGAAATAAATCTAAATAATATCTAGACACCCCAAAGTTAAAAGAAAATGTCTCTGAATATAGTCTGTTAGAAAAAATAAACAATGTTTTATTCTACTCTGTCTTTGAGTATATACACCTACTCAGTATGCTCTCTCCTCTAAAATACAAAAATTCTAATTTAACGTGAATCGAAAAAAATCTAAATATTATCTAGGCATCCCAATGTTAAAATCAAAATTTCTCTGAATATAATCTGTCAGAAAAAATATGAAATGCCCTTTTCAACTCTGTTTTGTAGTAGATACACCAACTGAATATGCTCTCTCATGTAAAATACCAAAATTCTAATTTTACACAAAGCAAAAAAATCTATATATTATCTAGGCTCCCCAATGTTAAAAACAAAATTTCTCTGAATATAATCTGGCAGAAAAAATATACAATGCCCTATTCTATTTTTTTTTGGAGTAGATACACCAACTCCATATGCTCTCTCATGTAAAATACAGAAATTGTATATTTAAGCGAATCGAAAGAAATTTAAATATTATCTAGGCACCCTAATGTTAAAAGCAAAACTGCTCTGAATATAATATGTCAGAAAAAATATACAATGCCCTATTCTACTTTTTTTTGGATTATATACACCAACTCAATATGCTCTCCCTTGTAAAATACCGAAATTCTAATTTTACGGGAATCGAAAAAAATCTAAATAATATCTAAGCACCCAAAAGTTAAAAGAACATGTCTGTTAATATAGTCTTTTAGAAAAAATATATAATCCCTTATTCTACTCTGTATTGGAGTATATACTTCAACTCACTATGCTCTCTCATGTAAAACACAGAAATTCTAATTTAACCCGAATCAAAAATATCTAAATATTATCTAGGAACCCATGTTGAAAACAAAATTTCTCTGAATATCATCTGTCAGAAAAAATATACAATGCCCTATTCTACTCTGTTTTGGAGTATATACACCACCTCCATATGCTCTCATGTAAAATACCGAAATTCCAATTTTACGTGAATCGAAAAACATCTAAATATTATCTGGGCACCCCAATGTTAAAAGAAAAATTGCTCCGAATATAATCTGTTAGAAATAATATACAATGCCCTATACTACTCTGTTTTAAAGTATATACACCAGCGCCATATGCTCTCTCACGTAAAATACAGAAATTCTATATTTAAGCGAATCGAAAAAAATCTAAATACTATCTAGGCACCACAATGTTAAAGACAAAATTGCTCTGAATATAATCTGTCAGAAAAAATATACAATGCCCTATTCTACTCTGTTTTGGAGTATATACACCACCTCCATATGCTCTCTCATGTAAAATACAGAAATTCTATATTTAAGCAAATCGAAAGAAATCTAAATATAATTTAGGCACACCAATGTTAAAAGCAAAATTGCTCTGAATACAAGCTCTCAGAAAAAATATACAATGCCCTTTTCTACTAAGTTTTAGAGTATATACACCAACTCAATATGCTCTCTCATGTAAAATACGACAACTCTAGTTTTACGGGAATCAAAAAAAAAACTAAATAATATCTAGGTGCCCCAAAGTTAAAAGAAAATGGCTCTGAATACAATCTGTTAGAAAAAATATACAGTGCCTTATTCTACTCTGTTTTGGAGTATATACACCAACTCAGTCTGCTCTCTCATGTAAAATACCAAAATTCTAATTTTATGTGAATCGAAGAAATTCTAAATAATATCTAGGCACCCCAAAGTAAAAAGAAAACGGCTCCGAATATAGTCTGTTAGACAAAATACAAAATGCCTTATTCTACTCTTTTTTGGAGTATATACACCAACTCAGTAGGCTCTCTTATGTAAAATACAGAGATTCTGATTTTACCCGAATCGAAAAAATCTAAATATTATCTTGGCACCCCATTGCTTAAAACAATATTTCTCTAAATATAATCTGTCAGAAAATATATACAATGCCCTTTTCTACTCTGTTTGGAATATATACACCAACTCAATATGCTCTCTCTTGTAAAATACCGAAATTCTAAATTTACATGAATCGAAAAAAATCTACATAATAACTAGGCACCCCAAAGTTAAAAGAAAATGTCTCTGAATATAGTCTGTTATAAAAAATATACAATGCCTTATTCTACTCAGTTTTGGAATATATACACAAACTCAGTATGCTCTCTAATGTAAAATACAGAAATTCTAATTTTACACGAATCTAAAGAAATCTAAATATTATCTAGGTGCCCCAAAGTTAAAATAAAATGGCTCTGAATATAGTCTGTTAGAAAAAATATACAATGCCTTATTCTACTCTGTTTTGGCGTATATACACCAACTAATTATGCTCTTTGATGTAAAATACAAAAATTCTAATTTTAGCCAAATCAAAAAAATCTAACTATTATCTAGGCACACCAATGTTATAAACAAAATTGCTGTGAATATAATCTGTTATAAGAAATATACATTGCCATATTCTACTCTGTTTTGGAGTATATACACCACGGCAATATGCTTTCTCATGTAAAATACAGAAATTCTATTTTTAAGCGAATCGAAAATAATCTAAATATTATTTAGGCACCACAATTTTAAAAGCATAATTGCTCTGAATATAATCTGTCAGCAAAAATATACACTGCCGGTTTCTGTTTAGTAGTATATACAGCAACTCAATATATTTTCTCATTTAAAATACCAAAATATTAATTTTATGTGAATTGAAATAAATCTAAATAATAACTATGCGCCCCAAAGTTAAAAGAAACTGGCTCTGAATATAGTCTGTTAGAGAAAATATACAATGTCTTATTCTTGGAGTACATACACAAACTCAGTATGCTCTCTCATGTAAAATACCAAAGTTCTAATTGGACGTGAATAAAAAAAAAATCTAAATATTATGTAGGCATCCCACTGTTAAAAACAAAATTTCTCTGAATATAATCTGTCATAAAAAATATGCAGTGCCCTATGCTGCTCTGTTTAGGTGTATATACACCAACTCCATATGCTCTGTCATGTAAAATACAGAAACTCTAAATTTAACTGAATCGAAAAAAATCTAAATATTACCTAGGCACCCGAATGTTAAAAGCAGTATTGATCTGAATATAATCTGTCATAAAAAATATACAATGCCCTTTTCTACTCTGTTTTTTAGTATATACACCAACTCAATATGCTCTCTCGTGTAAAATACCGAAATTCTAATTTTATGCGAATCAAAAAAAAATTAAATAATATCTAGGTTCCCCAAAGTTAAAAGAAAATTGTTCTGAATATAGTCTGTTAGAAAAAATATACAATGCCTTATTACACTTTGTTTTGGAGTATATAAACCAACTCAGTATGCTCTCTCATGTAAAATACCGAAATTGTAATTTTACGGGAATCAAAAAAAATTTAATATTATCTAGGCACTTAAATGTTAAAAGAAAAACTGCTCTGAATATTATCTGTCAGAAAAAATATACAATGCTTTTTTATACTCTGTTGTGTAGTATATACACCAACTCAATATACTCTCTCATGTAAAATAAAAAAATTCAAATTTTACCCGAATCAAATAATCTAAATATTATCTAGGCACCCCAATAATAAAAACAAAATTGATCTGAATATAATCTGTCAGAAATAATATACAATGCCCTATTCTACTCTGTTTTGGGGTATATACAACAACTTTGTTTGCACTCTCATGTTAAATACCAAAATTCTAATTTTACGTGAATCAAAATAATCTAAATATTATCTAGGCACCCGAATGTTAAAGCAAAATTTCTCTGAATATAATCTGTCAGAAAAAATATACAATGCCCTTTTCTACTCTGTTTTGGAGTATATACACCAACTCCACATGCTCTCTCATTTAAAATACCGAAATTCAAATTTTACGCAAATCAAAATAAATCTAAAAAATATCTAGGCACCCCAAAGGTAAAAGAAAATGGCTCCGAATATACTCTGTTAGAAAAAATACACAATGCCTTATTCTACTCTGTTTTGGATTCTATACACAAACTCAGTATGCTCTGTCATGTAAAATACAGAAATTCTAATTTTACGTGAATTGAAAAAAATCTAAATATTATCTAGGCACGCCAATGTTATAAAAAAATTGCTCTGAATATAATCTGCCAAAAAAAATATATAATGCCCTATTCTACTGTTTTAAAGCATATACACCAAATCCATATTCTCTCTCATGTAAAATACAGACATTCTATATTTATGTGAATCGAACAAAATCTAAATATTATCTAGGCACCCCAATGTTAAAAGCACAATTGCTCTGAATATAATGTGTCAGAGAAAATATACAATGCCCTTTTCTACTCTGTTTTGGAGTATATACACCAACTCAATATGCTCTCTCATGTAAAATACAGAAATTCTAATTTTACGCGAATCGAAAAAAATCTAAATAATATCTAGGCGCCCCAAATTAGAAGAAAATGGCTCTGAATATAATCTGTTAAAGAAAATATACAATGCCTTATTCTACTCTCTTTTGGAGTATATACACCAACTCAGTGTGCGGTCTCATGAAAAATACAGAAATTCTAAATTTATGTGAATCGAAAAAAATATAAATATTATCTTGGCACCCCAACGTTAAAAGCAAAATTTCTATGAATATAATTTGTCAGATAAAATATACAATGCCTTTTTCTACTCTGAACTGTAGTATATACACCAACTCAATATGCTCTCTCATGTAAAATACCGAAATTCTAATCTTACGCGAATCGAAAAAATCTAAATAATATCTAGGCGCCCCAAAGTTAAAAGAAAATGGCTCTGATTATAGTCTGTTTGAAAAAATATACAATGCTTTATTCTACTCTGTTTTGGAGTATATTCACCAACTCAGTATGCTCTCTCTTGTAAAATACCTAAATCCTAAATTTACGTGAATCGAAAAATATCTAAATATTATCTAGGCACCCCAATATTAAAAGCAAAACTCTTATTAATATAATCTGTCAGATAAAATATACAATGCCCTTTTCTACTCTGTTTTGGAGTATATACACCAACTCAATATGCTCTCTCATGTAAAATACCGAAATTCTAATTTTACGTGAATCGAAAAAAATCTAAATAATATCTAGGCCCCCCAAAGTTAAAAGAAAATGGCTCTGAATATCGTCTGTTAGAAAAAATATCCAATTCCTTATTCTACTCAGTTTTGGAGTATATACACCAACTCAGTATACTCTCTCATGTAAAATACCGAAATTCTAGTTTTACGTGAACCGAAAAAAATCTAAATATTAACTAGTCACCCCAATGTTAAAAACTAAATTGCTCTGAATATTATCTGTCGGAAAATATATACAATGCCCTATTCTACTCTGTTTTGGAGTATACACACCAACTCAGTATGCTCTCTCATGTAAAATACAGATATTCTATATTTAAGCGAATCGAAAAAAACCTAAATATTATCTAGGCACCCAATGTTAAAAGCAAAATTTCTCTGAATATAATGTATCAGAAGAAATATACAATGCTCTTTTCTACTCTGTTTTGTAGCATATACACAAACTCACTAGACTCTCTCATGTAAAATACAGAAATTCTAATTTTACCCGAATCGAAAAAATCTAAATATTATCTAGGCACCCCAATTTTAAAAACAAAATTGCTCTGAATATAATCTGTCAGAATAAATATACAATGCCCTATTCTATTCTTTTTTGGAGTATATATACCAACTCAGTATGCTCTCTCATTTAAAATACAGAACCTCTAATTTTATGTGAATTTAAATATTATCTAGGCACCCCAATGTTAAAAACAAAATTGCTCTTAATATAATCTGTCAGAAGAAATATACAATGCTTTATTCTACTCTGCCTTGGTGTATATACCCCAACTCCATATGCTCTCTCATGTAAAATAACGAAATTCTAATTTTACACGATTCGAAAATGATCTAAATAATATCTAGGTGCCCCAAAGTTAAAAAAAATGTCTCTGAATATAGTCTGTTAAAAAAATATACAATGCCTTATTCTACTCTGTTTTAAAGTATATACAACAACTCAGTATGCTCTCTCATGTAAAATACCGAAATTTTAATTTTACGTGAATCGAAAGGAATCTAAATAATATCTAGGTACACGACCACTGCTGACGCAGCCAGCCGTTGCCGAGGCAACCCGTCCCTACTGAGATACATGCCCACTGCTGACGCAGTCTGCCGTTGCTGAGGCAACACACTACAAGAAAGAGACTCTGCCGCAGGGCGTGGCGGAGACCACAGCAGAGCCTGTAGTAACAGGGTGAATCACACAACAGCAGGGCGGAGCCTCGGCAGCCAAACAGTGGCTAGTCTGCCTTCTAGCTGGGCAGGACACCTCATCGAACATCCAAAAATAAAGCCCAAACCCCTCAACACAGAGCATTTGAGAAAAAAAAAGGGTTTCTTAATGAGCTCTGTTGCAGCAGAATCAAACATAGCAGCCTAACAGCCCTGAATGAACAACAGAGCACACAGCTCAGCAATTAAGCCCGTATAAAGTACAAACTGTCTCCTCAAGCAGCTCCCTGACCCCTCTATATCCAAAAGACTGACATTAGGCAAGCATCATCCTGGGACAAAGATAGTAGAAAAAGAAACTGGTAGCATCCCTCGCTGTGCCACAGCTGCTAGAGGTGCACCCCAGACAAGCAGGGTCTGAAGCAGACCTCAGCAGTTGTACAGCAAAGGGGCTAGACTGGTAGAAGGAAAACCAAGCAACAGAAATACTTCATCATCAACATTCCGGGTGTCCACTCAGAGACCCAATCGAAAAGTCAGCAACTACGCAGACGAAGAGCAGACAAATCCACAAAGATGGGAAGAAACCAGCGCAAAAAGGAGGAAAACACCCGAAACCAGAACACCTCGCCTCCTAGAAAGGACCAAAACTCCTCACCAGCAAGGGAACAAAGCTGGACAAAGAATGACTGTGACGAAATGACGGAATTAGACTTCAGAAGATGGATAATGAGAAACTTTTGTGAGCTAAAAGATCATGTATTAAATCAATGCAAAGAAACTAAGAACCTTGAAAAAAGATTTGAAAAAAGATTCGAGGAAATGATAACAAGAATGGATACCTTAGAGAGGAATATGAATGAATTAAAGGAGCTGAAAAACACAATACGAGAACTTCGCGAAGCATGCACAAGTTTCAATAGCCGAATTGACCAAGCAGAAGAAAGAATATCTGAAGTCGAAGACCAACTAAATGAAATAAAACGAGAAACCAAGATCAGAGAAAAAAGCGCAAATAGGAATGAACAACGTCTCCAAGAAATGTGGGACTATGTGAAAAGACCTAACCTACGTTTGATAGGTGTACCAGAAGGGAACGAAGAGAATGAATCCAAGCTGGAAAATACTCTTCAGGACATCATCCAGGAAAATTTCCGCCACCTAGCAAGACAGGCCAACACTCAATTGCAGGAAATACAGAGAACACCACAAAGATATTCCACAAGAAGAGCAACCCCAAGGCACATAATCGTCAGATTCAACAGGGTTGAAATAAAGGAGAGAATACTAAGGGCAGCCAGAGAGAAAGGTCGGGTCACCCACAAAGGGAAGCCCATCGGACTCACAGCAGATCTCTCGGCAGAAACACTACAAGCCAGAAGAGAGTGGGGGCCAATATTCAACATTCTTAAAGAAAAGAACTTTCAACCCAGAATTTCATATCCAGCCAAACTGAGCTTCAGAAGTGAAGGAAGAATAAAATCCTTTGCGAACAAGCAAGTACTCAGAGATTTTGTCACCACCAGGCCTGCTTTACAAGAGCTCCTAAAAGAGGCACTACACATAGAAAAAATCAACCAGTACCAGCCATTCCAAAATCACACTGAATGCTAAAGAGCTTCAACATAATGAAGAACCTACAACAACTAACAGGCAAAACAGCCACTTAGCGTCAAAATGGCAGTATCAAATTCACACATAACAATATTAACCCTAAATGTAAATGGACTAAATGCACCAATCAAAAGACACAGACTGGCAAATTGGATAAAAATCCAAAACCCATCAGTGTGCTGTATCCAGGAAACCCATCTCACATGCAAGGATACACAAAGGCTCAAAATAAAGGGATGGAGGAAGATTTACCAAGCTAATGGAAAGCAAAAAAAAGCAGGAGTTGCAATTCTCATCTCTGATAAAATAGACTTTAAAGCAACAAAGATCAAAAGAGACAAAGAAGGCCATTATATAATGGTAAAAGGATCAATACAACAAGAAGAGCTAACGATCTTAAACATATATGGACCCAATGCAGGAGCACCCAGATACATAAGGCAAGTTCTTAATGACTTACAAGAGGACTTAGACTCCCACACAATAATAGTGGGAGACTTTAACACTCCACTGTCAATACTAGACAGATCAACCAGACAGAAAATCAACAAGGATATCCAGGGCTTGAACTCAGACCTGGAGCAAGCAAACCTGATAGACATTTACAGAACTCTCCACCCCAAATCCACAGAATACACATTCTTCTCAGCACCACATCACACCTATTCTAAAATTGACCACATAATTGGAAGTAAAGCACTGCTCAACAAAGGCAAAACAACTGAAATCATAACAAACAGCCTCTCAGACCATAGTGCAATCAAGTTAGAACTCAGAATTCAGAAACCGACCCAGAACCGCACAGCTTCATGGAAACTGAACAACTGGCCCTTGAATGTTGACTGGGTAAACAACGAAATGAAGGCAGAAATAAAGAAGTTCTTTGAAACCAATGGGAACGAAGACACAATGTGCCAGAACCTCTGGGACACATTTAAAGCAGTCTCTAGAGGAAAGTATAGAGCCATAAGAGCCCATATGAGGAGAATGGAGAGATCCAAAATTGACACTTTATCGTCAAAATTGAAAGAGCTAGAGGAGCAAGATCAAAAAAACTCAAAACCCAGCAGAAGACAAGAAATAACTAAGATCAGAGGTGTGCTGAAGGAGATTGAGACACGAATAACCCTTCAAAAAATCAATAAATCCAAGAGCTGGTTTTTTGAAAAGATCAACAAAATAGACAGACCACTAGCCAGATTGATTAAAAATAAAAGAGAGAACAACCAAATAGATGCAATAAAAAATGATAAAGGGGAAATCACCACAGATTCCACAGAAATTCAAACCATCATCAGAGAATATTACAAACAACTTTATGCGCATAAACTAGTAAACCTGGAAGAAATGGATAAATTCCTGGACTCCTGTGTCCTCCCAAGCCTAAACCAGGAGGAAGCTGAAACTATGAATAGACCAATAACAAGGTCTGAAGTTGAGGCAGAAATTAAGAGCCTACCACACAAAAAAAGCCCAGGTCCAGACGGGTTCACAGCCGAATTCTACCAGACACACAAGGAGGAGCTGGTACCATTCCTTCTAAAACTATTTCAAACAACCGAAAAAGAGGGAATCCTTCCAAAATTATTTTATGAGACCAACATCATCCTGATACCAAAACCCGGCAGAGACCCAAAGAGAAAAGAAAACTTCAGGCCAATATCCATGATGAACATAGATGCAAAAATCTTCAATAAAATATTGGCAAGCCGATTGCAACAGCAAATCAAAAAACTTATTCATCATGATCAAGTAGGATTCATCCCAGGGATGCAAGGCTGGTTCAAAATACTCAAGTCTATCAACGTAATTCACCACATAAACAGAACCAGAAACAAAAACCACATGATTATCTCAATTGATGCAGAGAAGGCATTTGACAAAATTCAACAGCCCTTTATGCTAAAAACCCTCAATAAACTCGGTATCGATGGAACGTATCTCAAAGTAATAAAAGCTATTTATGACAAACCAACAGCCAATATCATACTGAATGGGCAAAAACTGGAAGCATTCCCTTTGAAATCTGGCACTAGACAAGGATGCCCTCTTTCACCACTCCTATTCAATATAGTAGTGGAAGTTCTAGCCAGAGCAATCAGGAAAGAAAAAGAAATAAAGGGTATTCAAATAGGAAAGGTGGAAGCCAAATTGTCTCTATTTGCAGACGACATGATAGTATACCTAGAAGACCCCATTGCCTCAGCCCAAAAACTCGTGAAACTGATAAGCAACTTCAGCAAAGTCTCAGGATATAAAATCAATGTGCAAAAATCACAAGCATTCGTCTACACCAATAACAGACTTAAAGAAAGCCAAATCAGGAGCGAACTGTTATTCGCAATTGCTACAAAAAAAATAAAATACCTTGAAATACAACTCACAAGGAATGTAAGAGACCTCTTCAAGGAGAACTACAAACCACTGCTCAACGAAATCAGAGAGGAACCAAACAGATGGAGAAACATTCCATGTTCATGGTTAGGAAGAATTAACATCGTGAAAATGGCTATACTGCCCAAAGTAATTTACAGAATCAACGCTATCCCCATCAAGCTAACATTGACTTTCTTCACAGAACTGGAAAAAACCATATGAACTTCATATGGAACCAAAAGAGAGCCCGCATAGCCAAGTCAATTCTCAGCATAAAGAACACAGCGGGGGGCATCACACTACCGGATTTCAAACTATACTACAAGGCTACAGTAATCAAAACAGCATGGTACTGGTACCAAAACAGAGATATAGGCCAATGGAACAAAACACAGGCACCGGAGGCAACACAACATACATACAACTATACAATCTTTGATAAACCTGACAAAAACAAGCAATGGGGAAAGGATTCCATGTTTAACAAATGGTGTTGGGAAAACTGGCTAGCCATGTGCAGAAAGCAGAAACTGGACCGCTTCCTGACACCTTACACTAAAATTAACTCCAGATGGATTAAAGACTTAAACATAAGACCTGGCACCATAAAAACTTTAGAAGGAAATCTAGGCAAAACTATCCAGGACATAGGAGTAGGCAAGGACTTCATGAATAAAACACCAAAAGCATTGGCAACAAGAGCCAAAATAGACAAATGGGACGTAATGAAACTCCACAGCTTCTGCACGGCAAAAGAAACAGTCACTAGAGCAGATCGGCAACCAACAGAATGGGAAAAAATTTTCGCAGTCTACCCATCTGACAAAGGGCTGATATCCAGAATTTACAAAGAACTCAAACAGATTTACAGGAAAAATCAAACAAGCCCATTCAAAAGTGGGCAAAGGATATGAACAGATACTTTAAGAAAGAAGACATATATGAGGCCAACAATCATATGAAAAAATGCTCATCATCACTGGTCATCAGAGAGATGCAAATCAAAACCACATTGAGATACCATCTCACGCCAGTTAGAATGGCGATCGTTAAAAAATCTGGAGACAACAGATGCTGGAGAGGATGTGGAGAAAAAGGAACACTCTTACACTGTTGGTGGGAGTGTAAATTAGTTCAACCATTGTGGAAGACAGTGTGGCGATTCCTCAAGGCCTTAGAAATAGAAATTCCATTTGACCCAGCAATCCCATTACTGGGTATATATCCAAAAGAGTATAAATCGTTCTACTATAAGGACAATTGTACACGAATGTTCATTGCAGCACTGTTTACAATAGCAAAGACCTGGAATCAACCCAAATGCCCATTGATAATAGACTGGATTGGAAAAATGTGGCACATATACACGATGGAATATTATGCAGCAATCAGAAATGATGAGTTTGTGTCGTTGGTAGGGACATAGATGAATCTGGAGAACAACATCCTCAGCAAACTGACACAAGAACAGAAAAAGAAACACTGCATATTCTCACTCATAGGTGGGTGATGAAAAATGAGAACACATGGACACAGAAAGGGGAGTACTAAACATTGGGGTCTATTAAGGGAAAAAGGGGAGAGCCAGTGGGAGGGGGAGGTGGGGAGGGATAGCCTGGGGAGAAATGCCAAATGTGGGTGAAGGGAAGAAGAAAAGCAAAGCACACTGCCATGTGTGTACCTACGCAACTGTCTTGCATGCTCTGCTCATGTACCCCAAAACATATAATCCAATAAAAAATAAAAATAAAATAAAGTATATACACAAACCCAATATGCTCTCTCATGTAAAATAGCGAAATTCTAAATTTACGCGAATCGAAAAAATCTAAATATGATTTAGGAAACCCGATGTTAAAAGCAAAATTACTCTGAATATAATCTGTCAAAAAATATACAATGCCTTTTTCTATTCTGTTTTGGCGTATACAAACCAACCCAATATGCTCTCTCATGTAATATACAAAAATTCTAAATTTACGCGAATCGAAAAAAATCTAAATATTATTTAGGCACCCCAATGTTAAAAGCAAAATTGCTCTGAATATAATCTGTCAGAAAAAATATACAATACCCTTTCCTACCCTGTTTTGGAGTATATACACAAACTCAATATGCTCTCTCATGTAAAATACCGAAAGTGTAAATTTACGCAAATCGAAAAAAATCTAAATATTATCTAGGCATCCCAATGTTAAAAGCAAAATTGCTCTGAATATAATCTGTCAGAAAAAATATACAATCTTCTTTTCTACATTGCTGTGGAGTATATACACCAAGTCAATATGCTGTGTCATGTAAAATACAGAAATTCTAATTATATGCGAATCAACAACAATCTAAATATTATCTAGGCACCCCAATGTCAATACAAAATGGCTACGAATATAATCTGTCAGAAATAATATACAGTGCCCTTTTCTACTCTGTTTTGGAGTATATACGCCAACTCAATATGCTCCCTCATGTAAAATACCGAAATTCTAAGTTTACGCATATCGAAGAAAATCTAAATATTATCTAGGCACCGCAATGTTAAAAGTAAAATTGCTCTGAATAAATTCTGTCAGAAATAATATACAATGCCCTATTCTACTCTGTTTTGGAGTATATAAACCAATTAAATATGCTCTCTAAGGTAAAATACCGAAATTCTAATTTTATGAGAATTGACAAAAATCTATACATTATCTAGGAACCCAATGTTAAAAGCAAAATTGCTCTGAATATAATCTGTCAGAAAAAATATACAATGCCCTTTTCTACTTTGTTTTGGAGTATATACACCAAGTCAATATGGTCTCTTATGTAAAAAAGTGAAATTCTAATTTTACGTGAATCGAATAAAATCTAAAAAATATCTAGGCACCCCAAAGTTAAAAGAAAATGGCTCTGAATATATTTTGTTAGAAAAAATATACAATGACTTATTCTACTCTGTTTTGGAGTATATATACCAACTCAGTATGCTCTCTCATGTAAAATACCGAAATTCTAATTTTACGTGAATCGAAAAATGTCTAAACATTATCTAGGCACCCCAAGATTAAAACTAAAATTGTTCTTAATATAATATGTCAGAGAATATTTTCAATGCCCTTTTCTACTATGTTTTGGATTATATAAACCAACTCAATATGCTATCCCATGTAAAATTCCGAAATTCTAATTTTACACCTACCGAAAAAAATTGAAATATTATCTAGGTACCCCATTGTTTAAAGCAAAGTTTCTCTGAATATCATCTTTCAGAAAAAATAAACAATGCCCTTTTCTACTCTGTTTTGGAGTATATACAGCAACTCAATATGCTCTCTCACGTAAAATACCGAAATTCTATATACACACGAACCGAAAGAAATCTAGATATAATCTAGGCACCCGAATGTTGAATGAAAATGGATCTGAATATAATCTGTCAGAAAAAGTATACAATGCCCTTTTCTACTATGTTTTGGAGTATATACACCAACTCAGTATGCTCTCTCATGTAAAATACGGAAATTCAAAATTTACACTAATCAAATGACATCTAAATATTATCTAGCCACCCCAATGGTAATAGAAAAATTGCTCTGAATATAATCTGTCAGAAATACACAATGCCCTTTGCTACTCTTTTTTGGAGTATATACACCAACTCAATAAGCTCTCTCATGTAAAATACAGAAATTCAAATTTTACCCAAATTGAAAAAATCTAAATATTATCTAGGCACCCCAATGTTAAAAACAAAATTGCTCTGAATATAATGTGTCAGAAAAAATATACAATGCCTTATTCTACTCTGTTTGGAGTATATATACCAACTCCATATGCTATATCATGTAAAATACAGAAATTCTATATTTAAGGAAATCGAAAAAAATCTAAATATTATCTAGGCACCCCAATGTTAAAAACAAAATTACTCCGAATATAATCTGTCAGAAAAAACATTCAATGCCCTATTCTACTCTGTTTTGGAGTATATACAGAAACTCAATATGCTCTCTCATGTAAAATACCGTAATTCTAATATTACGCGAAACGAAAAAAATCTAAATAATATCCAGGCGCCCCAAAGTTAAAAGAAAATGTTTCCGAATATAGTCTGTTAGAAAAAATATACAAAGCCTTATTCTACTTTCTTTTGCAGAATATACACCAACTCAGTATGCTCTCTCATGTAAAATATGGAAATTCTAATTTTACGTGATTCGAAAATAATCTAAATAGTATCTAGGCGCACCAAAGTAAAAAGAAAATGGCTCTGAATACAGTCTGTTAAAGAAAATATAAAATGCCTTATTCTACTTTGTTTTGGAGTATATACACCAACTCAGTGTGCTTTATTATGTAAAATACCGAAATTCTAATTTTACGCAAATTGAAAAAAATCTGAATAATATCTAGGCGCCCCAAAGTTATAAGAAAATGGCTCTGAATATATTCTGTTAGAAAAAATATACTATAACTTATTCTGCTCTCTATTGGAGTATATACACCAACTCAGTATGCTCTCTCATGTAAAATACAGAAATTCTAAATTTAAGCTAATCAAAAAAAATCTAAATATTATCTAGGCACCCCAATGTTAAAAACAAAATTTCTCTGAATATAGTCTGTCAGAAAAAATATACAATGCCCTATTCTACTCTGTTTTGGAGTATATACCCCAACTCAGTATGCTCTCTCATGTAAAATACAGAAATTGTATATTTAAGAGAATCGAAAGAAAACTAAGTATTATCAAGGCACCCCAATGATAAAAGCAAAATTACTCTAAATATAATCTGTCAGTAATAATATACAATGACCTATAATACTATGTTTTGGAGTATATACACCAAATCAATATGCTCTCTCATGTTAAATATAGAAATTCTAATTTTACGTGCGTAAAAAAAATCAAATCATTATCTAGGAACCCAATGTTAAAATCCAAATTGCTCTGAATATAACCTGTGAGAAAAATTATACAATGCCCTTTTCTACTCTGTTTTGTAGTACACACATCAACTCAATATGCTCTCTCATGTAAAATACAGAAATTATAATTTTACCCGAATTGAAAAAATCTAAATATTGTCTACGCACACCAATGTTTAAAACAAAATTGCTCTGAATATAATCTGTCAAAAAAAATATACAATGCTCTTTTCTACTGTTTTTTGGAGTATATACACCAACTCAGTATGCTCTCTCATGTAAAATAGCGAAATTCTAATTTTACGTGAGTCGAAAAAAATCTAAATCTTACCTAGGCACCCCAACGTTAAAAGCAAAATTTCTCTGAATATAATCTGACAAAAGTAATATACAATGCCCTTTTCTACTCGGTTTTGGAATATATACACGAACTCAATATGCTCTCTCATATAAAATACCGAAATTCTAATTTTACGTGAATCGAAAATAATCTAAATAATATTTAGGTGCCCCAAAGTGAAAGGAAAATGGCTCTAAATATAGTTGGTTACAAAAAATATACAATGCCTTATTCTACTCTGTTTTGGAGTATATACACAAACTCAGTATGCTCTCTCATGTAAAATACAGTAATTCTGAATATACGTGAGTCGAAAAAATCTAAATATTATCTAGGAACCCCAATGATCAAAACAAAATTGCTCTGAATATCATCTGCCAGAAAAAATATAAAATGCCCTATTCTACTCTATTTCGGAATATATACACCAACTCGTTATGCTCTCTCATGTAAAATTCAGAAATTCTATATTAAAGCGAATCGAAAAAAATCTAAATAATATATAGGCACCCCAATGTTAAAAGCAAAATTGCTCTGAATATAATCTGTCAGAAAAAATATACAATGCCCTTTTCTACTCTGTTTTGGAGTATATAAAACAACTCAATTTGCTATCTCATGTAAAATACAGAATTTCCAATTTTAAGCGAATCGAAAAAATCTAAATATTATCTAGGCACGCCAATGTTAAAAACATTATTGCTCTGAATATAATATGTCAGAAAAAATATACAATGCCCTATTCTATTCTGTTTTTGAGTATATACACCAACTACATATGCTCTCTCATGTAAAATACAGACATTCTATATTTAAGAGAATCGAAAAAAATCTAAATATTATCTAGGAACCCCAATGTAAAAAGCAAAATTGCTCTGAATATAGTCTGTCAGAAAAAACATACAATGCCCTTTTCTACTCTGTTTTGTAGCATATACACCAAATCAATATGCTCTCTCATGTAAAATACCAATATTCTAAGTTTACGTGAATCGAAAAATATCTAAATATTATCTAGGCACCCCAATGTGAAAAAAAATTTGCTCTGAATATAATTTGACAGAAAAAATATACAATGCTCTATTCTACTTTGTTTTGGAGTATATACACCAACTCCATATGCTCTCTCATTTAAAATACAAAAATTCTATATTTAAGTGAATCGAAAAAAATCTAAATATTATCTAGGCACCCCAATGTTATAAGCAAAATTGCTCTGAATGTATTCTGTCAGAGAAAATATACAATGCCCTATTCTACTCTGTTTTGCAGTATATACACACACTCAGAATGCTCTCTTATGTAAAATACCGAAATTCTAAATTTATGTGAATCGAAAAAAATCTACATATTATCCAGGCAACCCAATTGTTAAAAGCAAAATTTCTCTGAATGTAGTCTGGCAGAAAAAATATACAATGCCCTTTTCCACTCTGTTTTTGAGTATATACACCAACTCAATATGCTCTCTCATGTAAAATACCGAAATTCTAATTTTACGCGAATCGAAAAAAATTTAAATAATATCTAGGTGCCGCAAAGTTAAAAGAAATTGGCTCTGAATACAGTCTGTTAGAAAAAATATAAAATGCCTTATTCTATTTGGTTTTGGAGTATATACACCAACTCAATATACTCTCTCATGTAAAATACAGAAATTCTAATTTCACCCGAATGGAAAAAATCTAAATATTAACTAGGCACTTCAGTGTTAAAAACAAAATTGCTCTGAATATAATCTGTCAGAGAAAATATACAATGCCCCATTCTACTCTGTTTTAAAGTATATACACCCACTCAGTATGCTCTCTCATGTAAAATACCGAAATTCTAAATTTATGTGAATCGAATAAAATCTAAATATTATCTAGGCACCCCAATGTTAAAAGCAAAATTGCTCTTAATATAATCTGTCAGAAAAAATATACAATGCTCTATTCTACTCTGTTTTAAAGTATATTCACCAACTCCATATGCTTTCTCATGTAAAATACAGAAATTCTATATTTAAGTGAATTGAAAAAAAATCTAAATACTATCTAGGCACACCAATGTTAAAAGCAAAATTGCTCTGAATATAATCTGTCAGAAAAAATATACAATGCCGTTTTCTTCTCTGTTTTGGAGTATATACACCAACTAAAAATGCTCTATCATGTAAAATACCGAAATACTAATTTTAGGAAAATTGAAGAAAATCTAAAAAATATCTAGGAGCCCCAAAGTTAAAAGAAAATGGCTCTGAATATACTCTGTTAGAAAAAATATACAATATATTATTCTACTCTGCTTTGGAGTATATACACCAACTCAGTATGCTCTCTTATGTAAAATACAGAAATTCTATATTTATCTGAATCGTAGAAATATAAATATTATGTAGGCACCCCAATGTTAAAAACAAAATTGTTCTGAATATCATCTGTCAGAAAAAATATACAATGACCTATTCTATTTTTTTCTGGAGTACATACACCAACTCCATATGCTCTCTAATGTAAAATACAGAAATTCTATATTTAAGCGAATCGAATAAAATCTAAATATTATCTAGGAACCCCAATGTTAAAAGAAAAATTGCTCTGAACATAATCTGTCAGAAAAAATATACAATGCCCTTATCTACTTTGTTTTGTAGTATATACACCAACTCAATATACTCTCTCATGTAAAATGCAGAAATTCTCATTTTACACAAATCGAAAATATCTAAATATTATCTAGGCACACCAATGTTAAAACCAAAATTGGTCTGAATATAATCTGTCAGAGAAAATGTACACTGCCCTATTCTACTCTTTTTCTGAGTATATACACCAACTCCATATGCTCTCTCATGTAAAATACAGAAATTCTATATTTAAGCGAATCGAAAAAAATCTAAATTATATCTAGGTGCCCCAAAGTTAATAGAAAATGGCTCTGAATGTAGTCTGTTAGAAAAAATATACAATGCCTAATTCTACTCTGTTTTGGAGTAAATACACCCACTCAGCCTGCTCTCTCATGTAAAATACAGAAATTCTAAATTTATGTGACTCGAAAAAAATTTAAATATTATCTAGGCACCCCAATGTTAAAAGCAAAATTGCTCTTAATATAATCTGTCAGAAAAAATATACAATGCCCTATCCTACTCTATTTTGGAGTATATACACCAACTCCATATGCTCTCTCATGTAAAATACAGAAATTCTATATTTAAGCTAATCGAAAAAATCTAAATATTATCTAGGCAACCCAATGTTAAAAGCAAAATTTCTCTGAATATAATCTGTCAGAATAAATACACAATGCCCTTTTCTACTCTGTTTTGGAGTATATACACAAACTCAACATGCTCTCTCCTATGAAATACCGAAATTCTAATTTTACGTG
The DNA here is from genome assembly GCF_049354715.1 of Callithrix jacchus. Taxonomy (NCBI): domain Eukaryota; kingdom Metazoa; phylum Chordata; class Mammalia; order Primates; family Cebidae; genus Callithrix; species Callithrix jacchus. The sequence goes on along the minus strand of NC_133502.1, from coordinate 220,123,495 downwards.
AAATGAAGAAAATCTAAATATTATCTAGGCACGCCAATGCTAAAAACATAATTTCTCTGAATATAATATGTTAGAAAAAATATACAATTTTCTACTCTATTCTGTTTTTGAGTATATACACTAATTTTACGCGAATCGAAAAAAATTTAAATGATATCTAGGTGCCCCAAAGTTAAAAGAAATTGGCTCTGAATACAGTCTGTTAGAAAAAATATAAAATGCCTTATTCTACTTTTTTTTGGAGTATATACACCAACTCAAAATACTCTCTCATGTAAAATACAGAAATTCTAATTTTACCCGAATCGAAAAAATCTAAATATTAACTGGGCACTTCAATGTTAAAAACAAAATTTCTCTGAATATAATCTGTCAGAAAAAATATACAATGCCCTATTGTACTCAGTTTTGGAGTATATACCCACTCAGTATGCTCTCTCATGTAAAATACCGAAATTCTAAATTTATGTGAATCGAAAAAAATCTAAATATTATCTAGGCAACCCAATGTTAAAAGCAAAATTGCTCCTAATATAATCTGTCAGATAAAATATACAATACCCTATTCTACTCTGTTTTGGAGTATATTCACCAACTCCATATGCTCTCTCATACAAAATTCAGAAATTCTAAATTTCAGGGAATCGAAAAAAATCTAAATATTATCTAGGCACTCCAATGTTAAAAGCCATATTGCTCTAAATAGAGTCTGTCAGAAAAAATATACAATGCCCTTGTCTACTCTGTTTTGGAGTATATACACCAACACAATATGCTCTCTCATGTAAAATACAGAAATTCTAAATTTATGCAAATGGAAAAAACCTACATATTATCTAGGCACCCCAATGTTAAAATCAAAATTTCTCTGAATATCATCTGTCAGAATAAAATAGAATGCCGTTTTCGACTCTTTTTTGGAGTATATACACCAACTCAATATTCTCTCTCATGTAAAATACAGAAATTCTAATTTTACGTGAATCGAAAAAAATCTAAATATTATCTAGGCACTTCAATGTGAGAAGTAAATGGCTGCAAATATAGTCTCTCGGAAAAAATATACAATGCCCTTTTCTAGTTTTTTTTGGAGTATATACACCAACTGAATACGCTCTCTTATATAAATTACCGAAATTGTAAGTTTACACGAATCGAAATAAATCTAAATATTATCTAGGCACCCGAATGTTAAAAGAAACATTGTTCTGAATGTGATCTGTCAGAAAAAATATACCATACATTTTTCTACTTTGTTTTGGAGTATATACACCAACTCAATATGCTCTCCCATGTAAAATAGAGAAATTCTAATTTTATGCAAATCAAAAAAAATCTAAATATTATCTAGGCACCCCAACATTAAAAGCAAAATTGCTCCGAATATAATCTTTGAGAAAAAATATACAATCCCGTATTCTACTCTGTTTTGGAGTATATACACCAACTCCATATGCTATCTCATGTAAAATACAGAAATTCTATATTTCAGCAAATCGAGTAAGATCTAAATATTTTCTAGACACCCCAATGTTAGAAACAAAATTGCTCTGAATATAATCTGTCAGAAAAAATATACAATGCCCTATTCTACTCTGTTTTGGAGTATATACACCAACTCCATATGCTCTCTCATATAAAATACAGAAATTCTATATTTAAGTGAATCGACAAATATCTAAATATTATCTAGGCACCCCAATGTTAAAAGAAAAATTGCTCTGAATATACTCTGTCAGAAAAAGTATACAATGCCCTTTTCTACTCTGTTTTGGAGTATATACACCAACTCAATATGCTCTTTCATTTAAAATACTGAAATTCAAATTTTACATGAATCGAAAAAATCTAAACAATATCTACGCCCCACAAAGTTAAAAAAAAATGGCTCTAAATATAGTCTGTTAGAAAAAATATACAATGCCTTATTCTACTTTTTTTGGAGTATATACACCAACTCAGTATGCTCTCTCATGTAAAATACAAAAATTCTATATTTAAGCAAATCGAAAAAAATCTAAATATTATCTAGGCACCCCAATGTTAAAATCAAAATTGCTCTGAATATAGTGTGTCAGAGAAAATATACAATGCCGTTTTCTACTCTGTTTTGGAGTATATACACATACTTAATATGCTCTCCCATGTAAAATACCGATATTCGAAACTTACGCGAATTGAAAAAAATATAAATATTATCTGGGTACCCCAATATTAAAAGTAAAATTGCTCTGAATATAATCTCTCAGTAAAAATATACAATGCTGTTTACTACCATGTTTTGGAGTATATACACCAACTCAATATGCTCTCTCATGTAAAATACCGAAATTCTAATTATACGTGAATCGAAAATAATCTAAATATTATCTAGGCACCCCAATGTTGAAAGCACAATTGCTCTGAATATAGTCTGTCAAAGAAAATATACAATGCCCTTGTCTATTCTGTTTTGGAGTATATACACCAACTCAATATGGTCTATTATGTAAAATACCGAACTTCTAATTTTACGCGAATCGAAAAAAGTCTAAATATTATCTAGGAACCCCAAGATTTAAAGCAAAATTACTCTGAATATAATCTGTCAGAGAATATACCCAATGCACTTTTCTACTCTGTTTTGGAGTATATACACCAACTCAATATGCTCTCTCATGTAAAATACCGAAACTCTAACTTCACACGACCTGAAAAAAATCGAAATATTATCTAGGCCCCCCCATTGTTGAATGCAAAATTGCTCTGAATATAATCTTTCAGAAAAAATATACAATGCCCTATTCTACTCTTTTTTGGAGTATATACACCAACCCAAAATGCTCTCTCGTGTAAAATACTGAAATTCTATATACACGCCAATCGAAAAAAATCTAAATATTATCTAGGCACCCCAATGTTGAAAGAAAATGGATCTGAATATAATCTGTGAGAAAAAATATACAGTGCCCTTTTCTACCCTGTTTTGGAGTATATACTCCAACTCAATATGCTCTCTCATGTAAAATACAGAAATTCTAAATTTACGTTAATCAAATGACATTTAAATATTATCTAGGCACCCCAATGTTAAAAGCAAAATTGCTCTAAATATAATCTGTAAGAAGAAATATACAATGCCCTCTTCTACTCTTTTGGAGTATATACAAAATCTCACTATGCTCTCTCATGTAAAATATGGAAATTCTAAGTTTACTTGAATCGATAAAAATCTAAATATTATCTAGCCACCCCAATGTTAAAAGCAAAATTGCTCTGAATATAATCTGTCAGAAAAAATATACAATGCCCTCTTCTACTCTGTTTTGGAGTATATACACCAACTCAATATGCTCTCTCATGAAAAATATTGAAATTCTAAATTTACGTGAATCGAAAAAAATCTAATTATTATCTAGGCACCCCAATGTTAAAAACAAAAATGCTCTGAATATATTCTGTCACGAAAAATATACAATGATCTATTCTACTCTATTTTTGAGTATATACACCAACTCAGTGTGCTCTATTATGTAAAATAGCGAAATTCTAATTTTACGTTAATCAAAAAGAATCTAAATATTATCTAGGCACCCCAATGTTAAAAGCAAAATTGCTCTGAATATCATCTGTAAGAAAAAATAAACAATGCCCTTTTCTACTTTGTTTTGGAGTATATACACCAACTCAATATGCTCTCTCATGTAAAATACCGAAATTCTAATTTTACGTGAATCGGAAAAAATCTAAATAATATCTAGGCGCCCCAAAGTTAAAAGAATATGGCTCTGAATATAGTCTGTTAGAGAAAATATACAATGCCTTATTCTACACAGTTTGAGAGTATATACACCAACTCAGTATGCTCTCTCATGAAAAGTACAGAAATTCTAATTTTACCTGAATCGAAAAAATCTAAGTATTATCTAGGCATTCCGATTTTTTTAAAAACAAAATTGCTCTGAATATAACCTAAAAAATATACAATGCTCTATTCTACTTTGTTTTGGAGTATATACACGAACTCCATATGCTCTCTCATGTAAAATACATAAACTCTATATTTAAGACAATCGAAAATAATCTAAATATTATCTAGGCACCCCAATGTTAATAGCAAAATTGCTCCGAATATAACGTGTAAGAAAAAATATACAATGTCGTTTTCTACTCTGTTTTGGAGTATATACACCAACTCATTATGCTCTCTCATATAAAATACCGAAATGCAAATTTTACGTGAATCAAAAATAATCTAAATATTATCTAGGCACTCTAATGTTAAAAATAAATTTCTCTGAATATAATCTGCTAGAAAAAGTATACAATCCCCTATTCTACTTTGTTTTGCAGTATATACACCAACTCAGTATGCTCTCTCATGTAAAATACAGAAATTGTAATATTACATGAATCGAAAAAAATCTATATATTATCTAGGCACCCCAATGTTAAAAGCAAAATTGCTCTTAATATGATAAGTCAGAAAAAATATACAATGCCCTTTTCTACTCTGTTTGAAAGTATATACACCAACTCAATATGCTCTCTCAGGTAAAATATCAAAATTCTAATATTACACGAATCGAAAAAAATCTAAATATTATCTAAACAACCGAATGTTAAAAGTAAAATTGCTCTGAATATAAACTGTCAGAAAAAATATACAATGCCCTCTTCTACTCTGTTTTGGAGTATATACACCAACTCAGTATGCTCTCTCATGTAAAATACTGAAAGTCTAAATTTACATGAATCGAAAAAAATCTAATTATTATCTAGGCACCCCAATGTTAAAAACAAAAATGATCTGAATATATTCTGTCACAAAGAATATACAATGACCTATTCTACCCTGTTTTTGAGTATATACATTAACTCAGTATGCTCTCTCATGTAAAATATCAAAATTCTAATTTTACAAGAATCGAAAAATATCTAAATATTATCTAGGCACCACAATGTTAAAAACAAAATTGCTCTGAATATAATCTGTCAGAGAAAATATACAATGCCCTATTCTACTCTGTTTTGGAGTATATACACCAACTCCATATGCTCTCTCATGTAAAATACAGAAATTCTATATTTAAGCAAATCGAAAAAAATCTAAATATTATCTAGGCACTCCAATGTTAAATGCAAAATTGCACTGAACATAATCAGTCAGAAAAAATAGACAATGCCCTTTTCTACTCTGTTTTGTAATATATACACCAACTCAATATGCTCTCTCATGTAAAATACCGAAATTCCAATTTTAAGCGAATCAAAAAAAATCTAAATAATATCTAGGCGCCCCAAAGTTAAAAGAGAATGTATCTGAATATAGTCTTTTAGGATAAATATAAAATGTCTTATTCTACTCATTTTTGGAGTATACACACCAACTCAGTACGCTCTCTCATCTAAAATACCAAAATTCTAATTTGACCCAAATCGAAAACATCTAAATATTATGTAGGCACCCCAATGTTAAAAAAAAATTGCTCTGAATATAATCTGTCAGAGAAAATATAAAATGCCCTATTCTACTCTGTTTTGGAGTATATACACCAACTCAATATGCTCTCTCATGTAAAATACAGAAATTCTATATTTAAGCGAATCGAAAAAAATCTAAATATTATCTAGGCACTCCAATGTTAAAAGCAAAATTGCTCTGAATATAATCCGTCATAGAAAATAAACAATGCCCTTTTCTACTCTGTTTTGTAGTATATACACCAACTCAATTTGCTCTCTCATGTAAAATACCGAAATTCAAATTTTAAGCGAATCGAAAATAATCTAAATAATATCTAGGCGCCCCAAAGTTAAAAAAGAATGGCTCTGAATATAGTCTGTTAGGATAAATATAAAATGTCTTATTCTACTCATTTTTTGAGTGTATACAAAAACTCAGTATGCTCTCTCATTTAAAATACCGAAATTTTAATTTTACCCAAATTGAAAAAATCTAAATATTATCTAGGCACCCCAATGTTAAAAACAAAATTGCTCTGAATATAATCTGTCAGAAAAAATATACAATGCCATATTCTACTTTGTTTGGAGTACATACACCAACTCAGGATTCTCTCTCTTGTAAAATACCAAAATTCTAATTTTATGTGAATCGAATAAATGTCTAAATAATATCTAGGCGCCCAAAGTTAAAAGAAAATGGCTCTGAATATAGTCTGTTAGGAAAAATATACAATGCCATTTTCTACTCTGTTTTGTAGTATATATACCAAGTCAATATGCTCTCTCATGTAAAATACAGAGATTCTAATTTTATGCAAATCGAAAAAAATCTAAATAATATCTAGGCGCCCCAAAGTTCAAAGAAATTGGCTCTGAATATCGTCTGTTAGAAAAAATATACAAGGTTTTATTCTACAATTTTGGAGTATATACACCATCTCAATATGCTCTCACATGTAAAATAACGAAATTCTAATTTTATGCGAATCGAAAACAATCTAAATAATATCTAGGCACCCAAATGTTAAAAGAAAATGGCTCTGAATATAGTCTGTTAGAGAAAATATACAATGCCTTATTCTACACTGTTTTGGAGTATATACACCAACTCAGTATGCTCTCTTATGTAAAATATTGAAATTCTAATTTACGTGAATCGAAAAGAATCTAAATATTATCTAGGCACCCAAATATTAAAAGGAAAATTGGTCTGAATATAATCTGTCAGATAAAATATACAAGGCCCTTTTCTACTTTGTTATGTAGTATATTCACCAATTGAATATGCTCTCTCATGTAAAATACAAAAATTCTATATTTAAGCGAATCGAAAATATTCTAAATATTATCTAGGCACCCGAATATTAAAAGCACAATTGTTCTGAATATAATCTGTCAGAAAAATTATGCAATGCCCTTTTCTACTCTGTTTTGTAGTATATAAACCAACTACATATGCTCTCTCATGTAAAATGCAGAAATTCTAATTTTACACGAATCGAAAATATCTAAATATTATCTAGGCACCCCAATGTTAAAACCAAAATTGGTCTGAATATAATCTGTCAGAGAAAATATACAATGCCCTATTCTACTCTGTTTAGGAGTTCATACACCAACTCAGTATGCTTTCTCATGTAAAATACAGAAATTCTATATTCAAGCAAATCGAAAAAAATCTAAATATTATGTAGGCACCCCTATGTTAAAAGCAAAATTGCTCTGAATATAATCTGTCAGAGAAAATATACAATGCTCTTTTCTACTTTGGTTTAAAGTATATAAACCAACTGAATATTCTCTCTCATGTAAAATACCAAAATTTTTATTTACGCGAGTCGAAAAAGATCTAAATAATATCTAGGCGCCCCAACGTTAAAAGAAAATGGCTCTGAATATAGTCTGTTAAAAAAAATATACAATGTTTTACTCTACTCTGTTTTGGAGTATATACACCAACTCAGTATGCTCTCTCAGGTAAAATACCAAAATTCTAATTTTACCCGAAGCGAAAAAAATCTAAATAATATCTAGGCACCCCAAAGTTAAAAGAAAATGGCTCTGAATATAGTCTGTTAGAAAAAATATACAATGCCTTATTCTACTCTGTTTTGGAGGTATATACACCAACTCAGTATGCTCTCTCATATAAAATACTGAAATTCTAATTTTATGTGATTCGAAAAAAATCTAAATATTATCTAGGAATCCCAATGTTTAAAGCAAAATTTTTCTGAATATAATCTGTCAGAAAATATGTACAATGCTCTTTTCTACACTGTTTTGGAGTATATATGATAACTCAATATGCTCTCTCATGTAAAATACCAAAATTCTAAATTTACACGAATCGATAAAATTCTAAATATTATCTCGGCACCTGAATGTTAAAAGCAAAATTGCTCTAAAATATAGTCTGTCAGAAAAAATATACAATGCCCATTTCTACTTTGTTTTGCAATATATACACCAACTCAGTATGCTCTCTAATGTAAAATACAGAAATTCTAATTTTACCCGAATCTTAAAAGCCTAAATATTATCTAGGCGCCCCAAAGTTAAAAGATAATGGCTCTGAATATAGTCTGTTAAAAAAAATACACAATGATATATTCTAGTCTGTTTTTGAGTAGATACACCAACTCCTAATGCTCTCTCATGTAAAATACAGAAATTCTATATTTAAGCAAATCGAAAAAAATCAAAATATTATCTAGGCACCCCAATGTTAAAAGCAAAATTGCTCTGAATATCATCTCTCATAAAAAATATACAATGCCCTTTTCTACTCTGCTTTGTATTATATACACCAAATCAATATGCTCTCTTATGTAAAATACCGAAATTCTAACTTTACGCGAATAGAGAAAAATCGAAATAATATCTGGGGCCCCATAGTTAAAAGAAAATGGCTCTGAATATAGTCTGTTAGAAGAAATATGCAATGCCTTATTCTACTTTTATTTGGAGTATTCACACCAACTCAGTATGCTTTCTTATGTAAAGTACCAAATTCTAATTTTATGTGATTCAAAAATAATCTAAATATTATCTAGGCACCCCAATGTTTAAAGCAAAATTTTTCTGAATATAATCTGTCAGAAAAAATATACAATGCCCTTTTCTACACTGTTTTGGAGTATATACGCCAACTCAATATGCTTACTCATGTAAAATACCGAAATTCTAATTTTACGCGAATCGAAAAAAATCTAAATAATATCTAGGCACCCCAAACTTAAAAGAAAATGGCTCTGAATATAGTCTGTTAGAAAAGATACACAATGCCTTATTCTACTCTGTTTTGGAGTATATACACCAACTGAGTATGCTCTCTCTGTAAAATACAAAAATCCTAATTTTACACGAATCGAAAAAAATCTAAATATTATCTAGGCACCCCAATGTTAAAAACAAAATTGCTCTGAATATAATCTGTCAGAAAAAATATACAATGCCCTATTCTACTCTGTTTTGGAGTATATACAACAACTCCATATGCTCTCTCATGTAAATTACAGAAATTCTATATTTAAGCAAATCCAAAAACATCTAAATATAATCTAGGCATCCCAATGTTAAAAGGAAAATTTCTCTGAATATCATCTGTCAGAAAAAATGTACAATGCCTGTTTCTACTCTGTTTTGTAGTATATACACCAATTCAATATGCTCTCTCATGTAAAATACAGAACTTCTTATTTTACCCAAAACAAAAAAATCTAAATATTATATAGGCACCCCAACGTTAAAATCAAAATTGCTCTGAATATAATCTGTCAGACAAAATATGCAATGCCCTATTCTACTTTTTTTGGAATATATAGACCAACTCCATATGGTCTCTCATGTAAAATACAGAAATTCTAATTTTTCGTGAATCGAAAAAAATCTAAATACTGTCTAGCCACCCCAATGTTAAAAGGAAAATTTCTCTGAATATAATCTGTCAGAAAAAATATACAATGCCATTTTCTACTCTGATTTGGAGTATACACACAAACTCAACATGCTCTCTCATGTAAAATACCGAAATTCGAATTTTACGTGAATCGAAAAAAATCTAAATAATATCTAGGCGAACCAAAGTTAAATGAAAATGGATCTGAATATACTCTGTTAGAAAAAATATACAATGCCTTATTGTACTCTGTTTTGGAGTATATACACCAACTCAGTATTCTCTCTCATGTAAAATACCAAAATTCTAAATTTACGTGAATCGAGAAAAATATAAATATTATCTATGCACCCCAATGTTATAAGCAAAATTGCTCTGAATATAATCTGTCTGTAAAAATATGCAATGCCCTATTCTACTCTGTTTTGGAATATATAGATCAACTCAATATGCTCTCTCTTGTAAAATAACGAAATTCTAATTTTACCGGAATCAAAAAAATCTAACTATTATCTAGGCACCCCAATGTCAAAAACAAATTTGCCCTGAATATAATCTGTCAGAAAAAATATAAAATGCCCTTTTCTACTCTGTTTTGCATTATATACATCAACTCAATATGCTCTCTCATGTAAAATACCAAAATTCTAATTTAACGGGAATCGAAAAAAATCTAAATAATATCTAGGTGCCCCAAAGTTAAAGGAAAATGGCTCTGAATATAGTCTGTTAGAAAAAATATACAATGCCTTTTTCTACTTTGTTTTGGAGTATATACACCAACTCAGGATACTCTCTCATGTAAAATAACGAAATTCTAATTTTACATGAATCGAAAAAAATCTACATAATATCTAGGCGCCCCTAAGTTAAAAGAAAATGGCTCTGAATATAGTCTGTTAGAGAAAATATACAATGCTTTATTCTACTCTGTTTTGGAGTATATACACCAACACTGTATGCTCTCTCCTGTAAAATACAAAAATTCTAATTTTACCAGAATTGAAAAAATCTAAATATTATCTAGGCACCCCAATGTTAAAAACAAAATTTCTCTGAATATAATCTGTCAGAAAAAATATACAAAGCCCTATTCTACTCTGTTTTGGAGTATATACTTTAACTCCATATGCTCTTCATTTAAAATACAGAAATTCTATATTTAAGCGAATCAGAAAAATATAAATATTATCTAAGCACCCCAATGATAAAAACAAAATTGCTCTGAATATTGTCTGTCCGAAAAAATATACAATGCCCTATTCTACTCTGTTTTAGAGTATATACACCAACTCCATATGCTCTTATGTAAAATACAGAAATTGTATATTAAAGCTAATTGAAAAAATTCTAAATATTATCTAGACACCCCAATGTTAAAAGCAAAATTTCTCTGAATATAATTTGTCAGAAAAAATATACAATGCCCTATTTTACTCATTTTTGGAGTATATACCCCAACTCAATATGCTCTCTCATGTAAAATACAGAAATTCTATATTTAATCGAATCGAAAAAAATCTAAATATTATCTAGGCACCCAAATGTTAAAAACAAAATTGCTCCGAAAATAATCTGTCAGAAGAAATATAAAATGCCCTATTCTACTTTGTTTTGGAGTATATACACCAACTCCATACGCTCTCTCATGTAAAATACAGAAATTATAAATTTAAGAGAATCCAAAAAAATATAAATATTATTTAGGCACCCCAATGCTAAAAAAAAAATTGCTCTGAATATAATGGGTAAGAAAAAATATACAATGCTTTATTCTACTCGGTTTTGGAGTATATACACCAACTCAGTATGCTTTCTTATGTATAATACCGAAATTCTAAATTTACGTGAATCGAAAAGAATCTAAATATTATCTAGGCACCCCAATGTTAAAGCAAAACTTCTCTGAATATAATCTGACAGAAAAAAATATACAATGCCCTTTTCTACACTGTTTTGGAGTATGTACACCAACTCAATATGCTCTCCCATATAAAATACCAAAATTCTAATTTTACGCGAATCGAAACAAATCTAAGTAATATCTAGGCACCCCAAACTTAAAAGAAAATGGCTCTGAATATAGTCTGTTAGAAAATGTATACAATGCCTTATTCTACTCTGTTTTCGAGTATAAAAAACCAACTCAGTATGCTCTCTCATGTAAAATACAGAAATTCTCATTTTACCCGAATCGAAAAAATCTAAATATTATCTAGGCACCCCAATGTTAAAAACAAAATTGATCTGAATATAATCTGTCAGATAAAATATACAATACCCTATTCTACTCTGTTTTCGAGTATGTACACCAATTCCATATGCTCTCATGTGAAATACAGTAATTGTATATTTAAGAGAATCGAAAAAAATCTAAATATTATCTATGCACCCCAATGTTAAAAACAAAATTACTCTGAATATAATCTGTCAGAAATAATATACAAGGCCCTACTCTACTGTGTTTTGGAGTATATACACCAACTCCATATACTCTCTCATGTAAAATAAAGGAATTCTATATTTAAGCGAATCGAAAAAAATCTAAATATTATCTAGGCACCCCAATGTTAAAAGCAAAATTGCTCTGAATTTAATCTGTCAGAAAGAATATACAATGCTCTTTTCTACTCTTTATGGAGTATATAAACCAACTCAATACGGTCTCTCATGTAACATACCGAAATTCAAATTTTACGCGAATCGAAAAAAATCTAAATAATATCTAGGCGCCCCATAATTAAAATAAAATGGCTCTGAATATAGTCAGTTAGAAAAAATATACAATGCCTTATTCTACTCTGTTCTGGAGTATATACACCAACTCAGTATGCTCTCTCATGTAAAATATCGAAATTCTAATTTTACGTGAATCCAAAAAAATTCTAAATATTATCTAGGCACCCGAAAGTTAAAAGCAAAATTGTTCTGAATATAATCTGTCAGAAATAATATAAAATGCCCTATTCTACTCTGTTTTGGAGTATATACACCAACTCCATATGCTCTCTGATGTAAAATACCGAAATTCTAATTTTACGCGAATCGAAAAGAATCTAAAGAATATCTAGGCGCCCCAAAGTTAAGAGAAAATGGCTCTGAATATAGTCTGTTAGAGAAAATATACAATGCCTTATTCTATTCTGTTTTGGAGTATATACACCAACTCAATATGCTCTCTCATGTAAAATAACGAAATTCTAATTTTACCACAATTGAAAAAATCAAAATATAATCTAGGTACCCCAATGTTAAAAACAAAATTACTCTTAATATAATCTGTCAGAGAAAATATACAATGCCCTATTCTACTCTCTTTTGGAGTATATACACCAACTCTATATGCTCTCTCATTTAAAATACAGAAATTCTTTATTTAGCAAATCGAAAAAAATCTAAATATAATCTAGGCACCCCAATGTTAAAAACAAAATTACTCTGAATAGAATCTGTCAGAGAAAATATACAATGCCTTATTCTATTCAATTTTTGCGTATATACACCATCTCCATATGCTCTCTTATGTAAAATACAGAAATTCTATATTTAAGCGAATCAAAAAAAATCTAAATATTATCTAGGCACCCCAATGTTGAAAACAATATTGTTCTGGGTATAATCCGTCAGAGAAAATATACAATGCCCTTTTCTACTCTGTTTTGGAGTATATACAACAACTCAGTAAGCTCTCTCATGTAAAATAACGAAATTCAAATTTTACCCGAATCGAAAAACTCTAAATAATATATAGGCGCCCCAAAGTTTAAAGAAAACGACTCTAAATATAGTCTGTTAGAGAAAATATACAATGCCCTATTCTACTCTGTTTTGGAGTATATACACCAACACCATATGCTCTCTAATGAAAAATACATAAATTCTGTATTTAAGCGAATCGAAAAAAATCAAAGTAGTATCTCGGCATCTCTATGTTAAAAGCAAAATTTCTCTGAATATAATATGTCAGAATAAATATACAATAACCTTGTCTAGTCTGTTTTGGAGTATATACACCAACTCAATATGCTCTCTCCTGTAAAATACCGAAATTCTAATTTTACGCGAATCGAAAAAAATCTAAATAATATCTACGCGCCCCAAAGTTAAAAGAAAATGGCTCTGAATATAGTTTGTAAGAAAAAATACACAATACCTTATTCTACCCTGTTTTACAGTATATACACCAACTCAGTATGCTCCCTCATGTAAAATACCGAAATTCTAAATTTACGTGAATCGAAAAATATGTAAATAACATCTAGGCGCCCCAGAGGTAAAAGAAAATGGCCCTAAAAATAGTCTGTTAAAAAAATACACAATGCCTTATTCTACTCTGTTTTGGAGTATATACACCAACTCAATATGCTCTCTCATGTAAAATACAGAAATTCTAATTTTAACAGAATCTTAAAATTCTAAAAATTATCTAGGCACCCCGATGATAAAACAAAATTGCTCTGAAAATAATCTGTAAGAAAAAATATACAATGCATTATTCTACTCTGTTTTACAGTATATACACCAACTCATTATGCTCTCTCATGTAAAATACCAAAATTCAAATTTTACGTGAATTGAAAGAATCTAAATATTATCTAGGCACCCCAATGTTAAAACAAAAAGTGCGCTGAAAATAATCTGTCAGAAAAATATACAATGCCTTTTGTACTCTGTTTTGGATTATATACACCAACTTCATATGCTCTTTCACGTAAAATACAGAAATTTTATATTTAGCGAATCGAAAAAAATCTAAATATAATCTAGGCACACCAATGTTAAAAACAAAATTTTTCTGCGTATAATCTGTCAGAGAAAATATACAATGCCCTTTTCTAATCTGTTTTGTAGTATATACACTACCTTAATATGCTATCTCATGTAAAATACCGAAATTATAATTTTACCTGAATCGAAAGAATCTAAATATTATCTAGGCACTTAATGCTAAAAACAAACTTGCTCTGAATATAATCTGTCAGAAAAAATATACAATACCCTATTCTACTCTGTTTTGGAGTACATACTCCAACTCCATATGCTCTCTCGTGTAAAATACAAACGTTCAAATTCTACCCTAATCGAAAAAACATTAATATTGTCTAGGCACCCCAATGTCAAAAACAAAATTGCTCTGAATATAATCTGTCAGAAAAAATATAGAGTTCCGTGTTCTACTCTGTTTTGCAGTATATACACCAACTCCATATGCTCTCTAATGTAAAATACAGAAATTGTATATTTAAGAGAATCGAAAAAAATCTAAATATTATCCTGGCACCCCAATGTGAAAAGCAAAATTGCTCTGAATATAATCTGTCATTAAAAATATACAATGCCCATTTATACTCTGTTTTGTTGTATATACATCAACTCAGTATGCTCTGTCATGTAAAATACCAAAATTTTAATTTTACCCGAATCGAAAAAATCTAAATATTATTTAGGCAACCCAATGTTAAAAGAAAAATTGCTCTGAATATAATCTGTTATAAAAAATATACAATGCCCTTTTCCACTCTGTTTTGGGGTATATACACCAACTCAATATGCTCTCCAACGTAAAATAACGAAATTATAATTCTACGTGAATCGAAGAAAATCTAAATAATATCTAGGCGCCCCGAATGTAAAAGAAAATGGCACTGAATACAGTCTGTTATAAAAAATATACAATGCCTTATTCTACTCTGTTTTGGATTATATACACCAACTCAGTATGCTCTCTCACGTAAAATACATAAATTCTATATTTAAGCGAATCGAAAAAATTCTAAATATTATCTAGGCACCCCAATGCTTAAAACAAAATTGCTGTGAATATAATCTGTCAGAAAAAATATACAATACCCTATTCTACACTTCTTTGGAATATATACACCAACTCAATATGCTCTCTCATGTAAAATACCGAAATTCTAATTTTACGCAAATCGAAAAAAATCTAAATAATATCTGGGCGTCCCAAAGTTAAAAGAAAATGGCTCTGAATATAGTCTGTTAGGAATAATATTCAATGCCTTATTCTCCTCTGTTTTGGAATATATACACCAAGTCAGTATGCTCTCTCATGTACAATACTGAAATTCTAATTTTACGCGAATTGAAAAATATCTAAATATTAGCTAGGCATTCCAATGTTATAAACAAAATTGCTCTGAATATAATGTGTCATAAAAAATATACAATGCCCTATTCTACTATTTTTTGGAGTATATACATCAACTTCATATGCTCTCTCACGTAAAATAAAAAATTCTATATTTAAACGAATCAAAAAAAAATCTAACTAATATCTAGGCACCCCAGTGTTAAAAGCAAAATTGCTCTGAATATAATCTGTCAGAAAAAATATACAATGCCATTTTCTACTCTTTTTGGTAGTATATACACTACCTCAATATGCTAGCTCATGTAAAATACCGAAATTCTAATTTTACGCAATTCGAAAAAAATCCAGATAATACATAGGCACCCCAAAGTTAAAAGAAAATGGCTATGAATATACTCTGTTAGACAAAATATACAATGCCTTATTCTACTCTGTTTTGGAGTATATACACCAACTCAGTATGCTCTCTCATATAGAATACCGAAATTCTAAATTTACGTGATTAGAAAAAAATCTAAATATTATCTAGGCACCCGAATGTTAAAAGCAAAATTTCTCTGAATATAATCTGTCAGAAAAAATATACAATGCCCTTTTCTACTCTGTTTTGGAGTATATACACCAACTCAATATGCTCTCTCATGTAAAATACCAAAATTCTAATTTTACGAGAATCGAAAAAAATCTAAATAATATCTATGCGCCGCAAAGTTCAGAGAAAATGTCTCTTAATATAGTCTGTTACAAAAAATATAGAATGCCTTATTCTACTCTGTTTTGGAGTATATATACAAACTCACTATGCTCTCTCCTGTAAAATAGAGAAATTCAAACTTTACGTAAATCTGAAAAAATCTAAATATTATCTAGACACCCAAAATTTAAAAGCAAAATTGCTCTGAATATAATCTGTCAGAAAAAATATACAATGCCGTATTCTACTCTGTTTTGGAGTATATAGACCAACTCCATATGCTCTCTCATGTAAAATACAGAAATTGTATATTTAAGCGTATTGAAATAAATCTAAATATTACCTAGGCAACAGAATTTTAAATGCAAAGTTGCTCTGCATATAATCTGTCACAAAAAATATACAATATGCTTTTCTACTCTTTTTTGTAATATATACACCAACTCAATATGCTCTCTCTTGTAAAATACCGAAATTCTAATTTTACGCGAATCGAAAAAAATCTAAATAATATCTAGGCGTTTGAAAGTTAAAAAATAATGACTCTGAATACAGTCTGTTAGGAAAAACATACACTGCCTTTTTCTACTCTGTTTTGGAGTATATACACCAACTCAGTATGCTCTCTCATGTAAAATACCGAAATTGTAATTTTACATGAATCCAAAAAAATCTAAATATTATCTAGGCACACGATTATTAAAAACAAAATTGCTCTGAATGTAGTCTGTCAGAGAAAATATACAATGCCCTATTCGACTCTGTTTTGGAGTATATACACCAACCCCATAGGCTCTCTTAGGTAAAATACAAAAATTCTTATTTTACCCGAATCGAAAAAATCTAAATATTATCTAGGCACCCCAATGTTATAAACAAAATTGCTCTAAATATAATCTGTCAGAAAACATATACAATGCCCTTTTCTACTCTGTTTTGGAGTATACAAACCAACTCCATATGCTCTCTCATGTAAAATACAAAAATTCTATATTTGACCGAATCGCAAAAATCTAAATAATATCTAGGCACCACAATGTTAAATGTAAAATTGCTCTGCATATAATCTGTCACAATAAATATACAATGCCCTTTTCTACTCTATTTTGAAGTATGTACACCAACTCAATATGCTCTCTAATGTAAAATACCAAAATTCTAATTTAACGAATCGAATAAAACGTAAATAGTATCTATTTGCGCCAAAGTTAAAGGAAAATGGCTCTGAATAATGTCTGTTAAAAAAATATACAATGTTTTATTCTACTCTGTTTTGGAGTATATACACAATCTCAGTATGCTCTCTCCTGTAAAATAGAGAAATTATAATTTTACGTTAATTTAAAAAAATTTAATATTATCTAGGCACCACAAAGTTAAAAACAAGATTGCTCTGAATATAATCTTTCAGAAGAGATATACAATGCCCTATTCAACTCTATTTTTGGGTATATACACCAACTCCATATGCTCTCTCATGTAAAATAAAGAAATTCTATATTTAAGTGGATCGAAAAAAATCTAAATATTATCTAGGCACCACAATGTTAAATACAAAATTGCTCTGCATATAATCTGTCACAATAAATATACAACGCCCTTTTCTACTCTGTTTTGAAGTATATACACCAACTCAATATGCTCTCTCATGTAAAATACAGAAATTCTAATTTTACACGAATCGAAATAAATGTAAATAATATCTATGTGCCCCAAAGTTAAAAGAAAATGGCTCTGAATATTGTCTGATAGAAAATATTTACAATGCCTTATTCTACTCTGTTTTGGAGAATATACACCAACTCAGTATGCTCTATCATGTAAAATACAGAAATTCTAATTTTACCCAAATCGAAAAAATCTAAATATTATCTAGGCACCCCATGTTAAAACAATATTTCCCTGAATGTAGTCTGTCATAAAAAATATACAATGCCCTATTCTACTCTATTTTGGGGTATATACACAACTCCATATGCTCTCTCATGTAAAATACAGAAATTCTATATATAAGTGAAATGAAAAAAATCTAAATATTATCTAGGCACCTCAATATTAAAAGCAAAATTGCTCTGAATATAATCTGTGAGATAAAAAATACAATGATTTTTCTACTCTGTTTTGTAGTACATAACCCAACTCAATATGCTCTCTCATATAAAATACAGAACTTCTATATTTAAGCGAATCGAAAAAAATCTAAATATTATCTAGGCACCCCAATATTAAAAACAAAATTGCTCTGAATATAATGTGTCTGAAAAAATATACAATGCCCTATTCTACTCTTTTTTGGAGTATATACACCAACTCCATATGCTCTCTCATGTAAAATACAGAAATTCTATATTTAAGGAAAACAAAATATATCTAAATATTATCTAGGCACCCCAATGTAAATAGCAAAATTTCTCTGAATATAATCTGTCAGAAAACATACACAATGCCATTTTCTACTCTGTTTTGTAGTATATACACCAAATCAATATGCTCTCTCATGTAAAATTCCGAAATTCTAAGTTTACGCGAATTGAAAAAAATCTAAATAATACCTAGGCGTCCCATAGTTTAAAGAAAATGGCTCTTACTATAGTCTGTTAGAAAAAATATACAATGCCTTATTCTACTCTCTTTTGGAGTATATAAACCAACTCAGTATGCTCTCTCATGTAAAATACAGAAATTCTATATTTAAGAGAATCGAAAAAAATCTAAATATTATCCTTGCACCCCAATGTGAAGAGCAAAATTGCTCTGAATATAATCTGTCAGTAAAAATATACAATGCCCATTTATACTCTGTTTTCTTGTATATACACCAACTCAGTATGCTCTGTCATGTAAAATACAAAAATTCTAATTTTACCCGAATTGAAAAAATCTAAATATTATTGAGGCAACCCAATGTTAAAAACAAAATTTCTCTAAATATAATCTGTCAGAAAAAAATATACGATGCACTATTCTACTTTGTTTTGGAGTACATACACCAACTCAATATGCTCTCTCAGGTAAAATAGAGAAATTCTATATTTAAGCTAATCGAAATAAATCTAAATATTATCTAGGCACCCCAAAGTTAAGAGCAAAATTGCTCCGAATATAATCTGTCAGAAAAAATATACAATGTCATTTTCTACTCTGTTTTGGAGTATATGCACCAACTCAATATGCTCTCTCATGTAAAATACAGAAATTCTAATTATACGCAAATCGAAAGAAATCTAAATAATATCTGGGGGCCCCAAAGTTAAAAGAAAATGCATCTTAATATAGACTCTTAGAAAAAATATACAATGCCTTATTCTACTCTGTTTTGGAGAATATACACAAACTCAGTATGCTCTTTCATGTAAAAAAGCGAAATTCTAATTTTACGTGAATCGAAAAAAATCTATATAATATCTAGGCACCCCAAAGTTAAAAGAAAATGGCTCTGAATATAGTCTGTTAGAAAAAATACAATGTTTTTTTCTACTCTGTTTTGGAGAATATACACCAACTTCGTTTACTCTCTCATGTAAAATACAGTAATTCTAATTTTACCGGAATACTTAGAATCTAACTATTACTTAGGCACACCAATGATTAAAACAAAATTGCTCTGAATATAATCTGTCAGAAAAAATATACAGTTCCCTATTTTACTCTGTTTTGAAGTATATACACCAACTCCATATGCTCTCTCAAGTAAAATACAGAAATTCTATTTTTAAGCAAATCGAAAAAAATCTAAATATTATCTAGGCACCTTAATGTTAAAAGCAAAATTGCTCTTAATATAATCTGTCAGAAAAAATATACGGTCTTATTGTACTCTGTTTTGGAGTATATACACCAACTCAGTATGCTCTCTCATGTAAAATACCAAAATTCTAATTTTACGTGAATCGAAAAAAATTAAATATTATCTAGGCACCCGAATGTTAAAAGCAAAATTGCTCTGAATATAATCTGTCAAAAAAATATACAATGCCCTTTTCTACTTTGTTTTAAAGTATATACACCAATTTAATATGTTCTCTCATGTAAAATACTGAAATTCTAATTTTAAGGGAATCGAAAAAAATCTAAATATTATCTAGGCACCCCAAAATTAAAAGAAAATGGTTCTGAATATAGTCTGTTAGAGAAAATATAAAATGCCCTATTCTACTCTCTTTTGGAGTATATACACCAACTCAGTATGCTCTCTCATGTAAAATACCGAAATTCTTATTTTACGTGAATCAAAAAAAATCTAAATATTATCCAGGCACCACAATGTTAAAAGCAAAATTGATCTGAATATAATTTGTGAGAAACAATATACAATGCCCTTTTCTACACTATTTTGGAGTATATACACTAACCCAAAATGCTCTCTCTTGTAAAATACCGTAATGCTAATTTTACGTGAATCGAAAATTTTAAATAATATCTAGGTGCCTCCAAGTTAACGGAAAATGGCTCTGAATATATTCTGTTAGAAAAAATATACAATGCCTCATTCTACTCTGTTTTGGAATAAATACACGAACTCAGTATGCTCTCTAATGTAAAATACAGAAATTCTAATTTCACCCGAATCGAAAAAATCTAAATATTATCTAGGCACCCCAATCTTAAAAAGAAAATTGCTCTGAATATAATCTGTCAGAAATATATACAATGCCCTATTCTACTCTGTTTTGGAATATATACACCAACTTCATATGCTCCCTCATGTAAAATAATGAAATTCTATATTTAAGTGAATCAAAAAAAATCTAAAATTATCTAGGCACCTTAATATTAAAAGCAAAATTGCTCTGAATATAATCTGTCAGAAAAAATATACAATGCCTTATTCTACTCTGCTTTTGAGGATATGCACCAACTCAGTATGCTCTCTTATGTAAAATACCGAAATTCTAAATTTACGTGAATTGAAAAAATCTAAATCATATCTAGGCGCCCCAAAGTTAAAAGAAAATGGCTAGGAATATATTCTCTTGGAAAAAATATACAATGCCCTATTCTACTATGTTTTGGAGTATATACACCAACTCAATATGCTCTCTCATGTAAAATACAAAAATTCTAATTTTATCAGAATCGAAAAAATCTAAATATGATTTAGGCACCCCAATGTTAAAAGAAAAATTGGCTCTGAATATAATCTGTCAGAAAAAATATACAATGCTTTATTCTACTCTGTTTTGGAGTATATAAACCAACTCCATATGCTCTCTCATGAAAAATACAGAAATTCTATATTTAAGCGAATCGAAAAAAATCTAAATATTATCTAAACAACCGAATGTTAAAAGAAAAATTGCT
Organism: Callithrix jacchus; assembly: GCF_049354715.1. Taxonomy (NCBI): domain Eukaryota; kingdom Metazoa; phylum Chordata; class Mammalia; order Primates; family Cebidae; genus Callithrix; species Callithrix jacchus. Next base: position 220,102,039 of record NC_133502.1, on the reverse strand, counting down.
CTGAATATAATCTGTCAGAAAAAATATACAATGCCCTTTTCTACTCTGCTTTGGAGTATATACACCAACTCAATATGCTCTCTGATGTAAAATACCGAAATTCTAATTTTACGCGCATCGAAAAAAATCTAAATATTATGAAGGCACCCCAAAGTTAAAAGAAAATGGCTCCGAATATAGTCTGTTAGAGAAAATATACAATGCCTTATTCTACTCTGTTTTGGAGTATATACACTCACTCAGTATGCTCCCTCTTGTAAAATACCGAAATTCTAATTTTACGTGAATCGAAAAAAATCTAATTATAATCTAGGCAACCGAATGTTAAAAAAAATATTGCTCTGAATATAATCTGTTAAAAAAATATACAATGCGCTTTTGTACTCTGGGAATATATGCAACAACTAAATATGCTCTCTCATGTAAAATACCGAAATTCGAATTTTTCGCGAATCGAAAAGAATCTAATAATATCTAGGCCCCCAAAGGTAAAAGAAAATGGCACTGAGTATAGTCCGTTAGAAAAAATATACTACGCTTTATTCTACTTTGTTTTGGAGTATATAAACCAATTCCATATGCTCTCTCATGTAAAATACAGAAATTCTATAATAAAGAAAAGAGAAAAAAAATCTAAATATTATCTAGGCACCCCGATGTTAAAAGCAAAATTGCCCTGAATATAATCTGTCAGAGAAAATATACAATGCCATATTCTACTCTGTTTTGGAATATAAACACCAACTCAGTATACTCTCTCATGTAAAATACCGAAATTATAATTTTACATGAATCGAAAAAAATCTAAATATTATCAAGGCATCCCAATGTTAAAAGCAAAATTACTCTGAATATAACCTGTCATAAAAAATATACAATGCCCTATTCTACTCTGTTTCAAAGTATGTACACCAACTCCATATGCTCTCTCATGTAAAATATAGTAATTCTAATTCTGCACGAATCGCAAAAATCTTAATATTATCTAGGCACCCCAATGTTAAAAACAAAATGGCTCTGAATATAATCTGTCAGAGAAAATATACAATGCCCTATTCTACTCTGTTTTGGAGTATATACACCAACTCAATATGCTCTCCCATGTAAAATACCGAAATTCTAATTTTAGGCGAATAAAAAAATCTAAATAATACCTAGGCACCCCAAAGTTAAAATAAAATGGCTCTGAATATATCTGTTAGAAAAAATATACAATGCTTTATTCTACTCTGTTTTGGAATATATACACCAACTCAGTATGCTCTCTCATGTAAAATAAAGAAATTCTAACTTTTCGTGTATCGAAGAAAATCTAAATATTATTTACGCACCCCAATGTTAAAAACAAAATTGCTCTGAATAAAATCTGTCAGAAAAAATACACAATGCCCTGTTCTCTGTTTTGTTGTATATACACCAACTAAATATGCTCACTCACGTAAAATACAGAAATTCAAATTTTAAACAAATCAAAAAAAAAATCTAAATAAAATCTAGATGCCCCAAAGATAAAAGAAAATGGCTCTGAATATAGTCTGTTAGAAAAAAAAATACATCGTCTTATTCTACTCTTTTTTGAAGTACATACAGCAACTCAGTGTTCTCTCTCATGTAAAATACAGAAATTATAATTTACGTGACTCAAAAATAATCTAGATATTATCTAGGCACCCCAATGTGAAAAGCAAAATTGCTCTTAATATAATCTGTCAGATAAAATATACAATGCCCTTTACTTCTCTGTTTTGTAGTATATACACCAACTCAAAATGCTCTCTCATGTAAAATACAGAAATTCTAATTCTACCTAAATCGAAAAAATCTAAATATTATCTAGGAACCCCAGTGTTAAAAAAAAATTTCTCTGAATATAATCCGTCAGAAAAAATATACAATGCCCTATTCTACTCTGTTTTGGAGTATATACACCAACTCCATATGCTCTCTCATGTAAAATAAAGAAATTCTATATTTAAGCGAATCAAAAAAAATCTAAATATTATCTAGGCACTGCAATGCTACAAACAAAATCGCTCTGAATATAATCTGTCAGAAAAAATATACAATGCCCTATTCTACTCTATTTTGGAGTATATACACCAACTCAATATGCTCTCTCATGTAAAATACGGAAATTCTGAATTTACGTGAATCGAAAAAAATATAAATATTATCTAAGCACCCCAATGTTAAAAGCAAAATTGCTCTGAATATAATCTGTCAGAAAAAATATACAATGCCCTTTTCTACTCTGTTTTGTAGTATATACACCAACTCAATGTAAAATACAGAAATTATAATTTTACACGAATCGAAAAAATATGAATATTATCTAGGCACCCCAATGTTTAAAACAAAATTGCTCTGAATATAATCTGTCAGAAAAAATATACAATTCCCTCTTCTACTCTGTTTTGGAGTATATACACCAACTCAGTATGCTCTCTCATGTAAAATACAGAATTTCTAATTTTACGCGAATCGAAAGAAATCTAAGTAAGATCTAGACGCCCCAAAGTTAAAACAAAATGGCTCTGAATATAGTCTGTTAAAAAAAATACAATGCCCTATTCTACTCTGTTTTGGAGTATATACACCAAATCCATATGCTCTGTCATGTAAAATACAGAAATTCTATATTTAAGCGAATCCAAAAAAAATCTAAATATTATATAGGCACCCCAATGTTAATAACAAAATTTCTCTGAATATAATCTGTAAGAAAAATATGCAATACCCTATTCTTTTCTTTTTTGGAGTTATACACCAACTCCATATGCTCTCTCATGTTGAATACCAAAATTCTAATTTTACGTGAATCAAAAGAATTCTAAATATTATCCAGGCACCACAATGTTGAAACAAAATTGCTCTGAATATAATTTGTCAGAATAAATATACAATGCCCTTTTCTACTCTGTTTTGGAGTATATACACCAGCTCAATATGCTCTTTCACTTAAAATACCGTAATTATAATTTTACGTGAATCGAAAGTTCTAAATAATATCAAGGTACCTCAAAGTTAAAAGAAAATGGCTATGAATATAGTCTGTTAGAAAAAATATACAATGCCTTATTCTACTCTGTTTTGGAGTATATACACCAACTCAGTATGCTCTCTCATGTAAAATACCGAAATTCTAATTTTACCCGAATCAAAAAAATCTAAATATTATATAGGCACCTTAATGTTAAAAACAAAATTGCTCTGAATATAATCTGTCAGAGAAAATATACAATGCCCTATTCTACTCTGATTTGGAGTATATACACCAACTCCATATGCTCTCTCATGTAAAATACAGAAATTCTATATTTAAGCGAATAGAATAAAATCTAAATATTATCTATGCACCCCAATGTTAAAACCAAAATTTCTCTGAATATAATCTGTCAGAAAAAATATACAATGCCCTTTTCTACTCTGTTTTGGAGTATATACACCAACTCCATATGTTCACTCATGTAAAATACAGAAATTCTATATTTAATTGAATCGAAACAAATCTAAATATTATTTAGGCACCCCAATGTTAAAGCAAAATTTCTCTGAATATAATCTGTCGGAAAAAATATACAATGCCTTTTTCTACTCTATTTTGGAGTATATACACCAACTCAATATGCTTTTTCATGTAAAATACGAAAATTCTAATTATACGCGAATCGAAAAGAACTAAATAATACCTAGGCGCCACAAAGCTAATAGAATATGGCTCTTAATATAGACTGTTAGTAAAAATATACTATGCCTTATATTACTCTGTTTTGGAGTATTTACACGAATTCAGTATGCTCTCTCATATAAAATACCGAAATTATAATTATAAGCAAATCAAAAAAAATCTAAATAATATCTAGGCGCCCCAAAGATAAAGAAAATGGCTCTGAATATAGTCTGTTAGAGAAAATATACAATGTCTTATTCTACTTTGTTTTGGAGTATATACACCAACTCAGTATGCTCTCAAATGTAAAATACAGAAATTTTAATTTTACCCGAATAAAAAAAATCTAAATATTATCTAGGCACCCCAATATTCAAAACAAAATTGCTCTGAATATAATCTGTCAGAAAAAATATACAATGCCCTATTCTACTTTGTTTTGGGGTATATACACCAACTCTACCTGCTCTCTCATGTAAAATACAGAAATTCTATATTTAAGCGAATCGAAAAAAATCTAAATATTATCTAGGCAACCCAATGTTAAAAGCAAAATTGCTCTGAATACAATCTGTTAGAAAAAATATACAATGCCCTTTCCACTCTGTTTTGGAGTATATACACAAATCAATATGCTCTCTTATGTAAAATACAAAAATTCTAATTTTATGCGAATCAAAAAAAATCTAAATAATATCTAGCCACCCCAAAGTTAAAAGAAAATGACTCTGAATATAGTCTGTTAAAACAAATATACAATGCCTTATTCTTCTCTGTTTTGGAGTATATACACCAACTCAATATGCTCTCTCATTTAAAATAAAGAAATTCTAAATTTACGTGAATCAAAAATAATCTAAATATTATCTAGGCACCCCAATGTTAAAAGCAAAATTACTCTGAATATAATCTGTCAGAAAAAATATGCAATTCCCTTTTCTACTCTGTTTTGCGGTATATACACCAACTCCATATGCTCTCTCAGGTTAAATACAGAAATTCTATATTTAAGCGAATCAAAAAATCCAAATATTATCCTGGCACACCAATGTTAAAAGCAAAATTGCTCTGAATATAATCTGTCAGAAAAAATATACAATGCCCTTTTCTACTCTGTTTTGTAGTATATACACCAACTCCATATGCTCTCTCATGTAAAATACAGAAATTCTATATTTAAGCGAATCGAAAAAATTCTAAATAATATCTAGGCGCACCAAATTTAAAAGAAAATGGCTCTGAATATATTCTGTTAGAAAAAATATCAAATGCCTTATTCTACTCTGTTTTGGAGTATATACACCAACTCAACTTGCTCTCTCATGTAAAATACCGAAATTCTAATTTTACGTGATTTGAAAAAAATCTAAATATTATCTTGGCACCCCAATGTTAAAAGCAAAATTGCTCTGAATATAATCTCTCAGAAAAAATATACAATTTCCTTTTCTACTCTTTTTTGGAGTATATACACCAACTCTATATGCTCTCTCATGTAAAATACCAAAATTCTAATTTTGCGTGAATCGGAAAAAATCTAAATACTATCTAGGCACCCCAAAGATAAAAGAAAATAGCTCTGAATATAGTCTCTTAGAAAAAATATCCAATGCCTTATTCTACTCTGTTTCGGAGTATATACACCAACTCAGTATGCTCTCTATTTTAAAATTCAGAAATTCTAATTTTACCCAAATCGAAAAAATCTAAATATTATCTAGGTACCCCGATGTTAAAGGAAAATGGCTCTGAATATATTCTGTCAGAAAAAATATACAATCCCCTTTTCTAGTTTATTTTCAAGTATACACACCAATTCAATATGCTCACTCATATAAAATACCGAAATACTAAATATACGGGAATCGAAGAAAATCTAAGTATTATCTAGGCACCCCAATGTAAAAAGCAAAATTTCTCGGAACAAAATCTGTCAGAGAAAGTATACAATGCTTTTTTCTACTCTCATTTGGAGTATATACACCAACTAAATATGCTCTCTCATGTAAAATACTGAAATTCTAAGTTTACACGAACCGAAAAAGATCTAAATATTATCTAGGCACACCAATGTTAAAAGCAAAACTGCTCTGAATATAATCTTTCAGAAAAAATATACAATGCCCTTTTCTACCCTGTTTTGGAGTATATACACTAATTCAATATGCTCGCTCATGTAAAATACCCAAATTCTAATTATACGTGAATCGAAAAAAATCTAAATACTATCTTAGCACCCCAATGCTAAAATAAAATAGCTCTCAATATAATCTGTCAGAAAAAATATACAATGCCCTATTATACTCTGTTTTGGAGTATATACACCAACTCAATATGCTCTCACATGTAAAATACCGAAATTCTAAATTTACGTGAATCGAAAGAAATCTAAATATTATTGAGGTACCCCAATGTTAAAACAAAATCGCTTTGATTATAATCTGTCAGAAATAATATACAATGCTTTATTCTACTTTCTTTTGAAGTATATACACAAAGTCAATATGCTCTCTCATGTAAAATACAGAAATTCTAATTTTACGGGAATCGAAAAAAATCAAAATATTGTCTAGGAACCTTAATGTTAAAAGCAAAATTTCTCTGAATATAATTTGTCAGAAATAATATACAATACCTTTTTTTACTCTGTTTTGGGGTATATACACCAACTAAATATGCTTTCTCATGTAAAATACAGAAATTCTAATTTTACGCGAATCGAAAAAAATCTAACAATGATATAGGCACCACAATGTTAAAAGCAAAATTGCTGTGAATATAACCTCTCAGAAAAAATATACAATGCCCTTTTCTACTCTGTTTTGGAGTAAATACACCAACTCAATATGCTCTCTCAGGTACAATACCGAAATTGTAATTTTACACTAATTGAAAAAAATCTAAATATTATCTAGGACCCCAATGTTAAAAGAAAATGACTCTTATAACCTGTCAATCAAAATATACTATTCCCTTTTCTACTGTGTTTTGCTGTATATACACCAACAGAATATGCTCTCTAATGTAAAATACGGATATTCTAATTTTACGTTAATCGAAAAAAATCTAAATATTAACTAGGCAGTTCAATGTTAAAAGCAACATTGATCTGAATATAATCTGTCAGAAAAAATATACAATGTTCTTTTCTACTCGGTTTTGAAGTATACACACAAACTCAATATGCTCTGTCAGCTAAAACACCGAAATTCTAAATTTACGTGAATCGAAAAAAATCTAAATATTATCTAGGCACCCCAATGTTAAAAGCAAAATTGCTCTGAACATAATCTTTCAGAAAAAATATACAATGCCCTATTCTACTCTGTTTTGGAGTATATACACCAACTCAATACGCTCTCTCATGTAAAATACAGAAATTCTAATTTTACCCGAATCGAAAAAATCTAAATATAATCTAGGCACACCAATGATAAAAACAAAATTGCTCTGAATATAATCTGTCAAAAAAATATACAATGCCCTATTCTCTTCTGTTTTGGAATATATACACCAACTCAGTATACTCTCTCATGTAAAATACCAAAATTCTAATTTTACGTGAATCGAAAAATATCTAAATATTATCTAGGTACCCCAATGTTAAAAGCAAAATTGCTATGAATATAATCTGTCATAAAAATTATACAATGCCCTTATCTACACTGTACTGGAGTATATACACCAACTCCATATGCTCTCTCATGTAAAATACTTACATTCTAATATTACCTGGATTGAAAAAAATCTAAATAATATCTAGGCGCCCCAAAGTTGTAAGAAAATGGCACTGAATATAGTCTGTTAGAACAAATATACAATGCCTTATTCTACTATGTTTTGGAGCATATACACGAACTCAGTATGCTCTCTCGTGTAAAATAAAGATATTTTAATTTTACCCGAATCAAAAAAACCTAAATATTATCTAGGCACCCCAATGTTAAAAACAAAATTGCTCTGAATATAATCTAGCAGAAAAAAAATACAATGCCCTATTCTACTCTGTTTTTGAGTATATACACCAACTCCATATGCTCTCTCATGTAAAATACAGAAATTATATTTTTAAGCGAATCGAAAGAAAACTAAATATTATCTAGGCACCCCAATGTTAAAAGCAAAATTGCTCAGAATATCATCTGTCAGACAAAATATACAAGGCCCTATTCTACTCTGTTTTGGAGTACATATACCAAATCAGTATGCTCTCTCATGTAATATAACAAAATTCTAATTTTACGTGAATCGAAAAAAATCTAAATAATATTTAGGTACCCCAAAGTTACCATAAAATGTCTCTAAATATAGTCTGTTAGGAAATATATACAATGCCTTATTCTACTCTGTTTTGGAGTATACACACCAACTCAATATGCTCTCTCATGTAAAATACAGAAATTCTAATTTTCCCCGAATCGAAAAAATCTAAATATTATCCTGGCACCCCAATGTTAAAAACAAAATTGCTCTGAATATAATCTGTCAGAAAAAATATACAATGCCCTATTCTACTCTATTTTGGAGTATATACACCAAATCCATATGTTCTCACATGTAAAACACAGAAATTCTATATTTAAGCAAATCGAAAAAAATCTAAATATTATCTAGGCACCCCATGTAAAAAACAAAATTGCTCTGAATATAATCTGTCAGAAAAAGTATACAATGCTCTATTCTACTCTGTTTTGGAGTATATACACCAACTCCATATGCTCTCTCATGTAAAATAGAGAAATTCTATATTTAAGTGAATCGAAAATAATCTAAATATTATCTAGGCACCCCAATGTTAAAAACAAAATGGCTCTGAATATAATCTGCCAGAAAAAAAATACAATGCCGTATTCTATTCTGTTTTCGAGTATATACACCAACTAAATATGCTGGCTCATGTAAAATACAGAAATTATAATTTTAGCCCAATTGAAATAATCTAAATAAAATCTAGGCACCCCAATTTAAAAAAAAAATTGCTCTGAATATAATCTGTCAGAATAAATACGCAATGCCATTTTCTACTCTGTTTTGTAGTATATACACTAACTAAATATGCTCTGATATGTAAAATACAAAAATTCTAATTTTATCCGAATCGAAATAATCTAAATACTATGTAGGCACCTCAGTGTTAAAAACAAAATTTCTCTGAATATAATCTTTCAGAAAAAATATACAATGCCCTATTCTACTCTGTTTTGGCGTATTTACACCAACTCAGTATGCTCTCTCATGTAAACTACCGAAATTCAAGTTTTACCCGCATCGAAAAAATCAAAAAATTATGTAGGCAACCCAATGTTACAAACAAAATTGTTCTGAATATAATCTGTCAGAAAAAATATTCAATTCCTTATTCTACTCTGTTTTGGAGTATATACACGAACTCAGTATGCTCTCTCATGCAAAATTTTGAAATTCTAATTTTACGTGAATCGAAAAATATCTAAATATTATCTAGGCACTTCAATGTTAAAAACAAAATTGCTCTGATTATAATCTGTCAGAAAAAATATACAATGCCCTATTCTACTCTGTTTTGGAGTATATACATCAACTCCATATGCTCTCTCATGTAAAATACCGAAATTCCAATTTTACGTGAATCAAAATAAATCTAAATAATATCTAGGCGCCCCAAAGTTCAATGAAAATGGCTCTGAATATAATCTGTTAGAAAAAATATACAATCCCTTATTCTATTCTGTTTTGAAGTATATACACCATCTCAGGATGCTCTCTCATGTAAAATAAAGAAATTCTAATTTTATCCGAATCAAAATAATCTAAATATTATGTAGGCACGTCAATGTTAAAAACAAAATTGCTCTGAATATAATATTTCAGAATAAATATACAATGCCCTATTCTGCTCTGTTTTGGAATATATACACCAACTCAGTATGCTCTCTCATGTAAAATACAGAAATTCTAATTTTACCCGCATCGAAAAAATCAAAATATTATGTAGGCAACCCAATGTTACAAACAATATTGCTCTGAATATAATCTGTCAGTAAAAATATTCAATTCCCTATTCTACCGTGTTTTGGAGTATATACACCAACTCAGTATGTTCTCTCATGTAAAATACCGAAATTCTAATTTTAGGAGAATGGAAAAAAATCTAAATATTATCTAGGCACTTCAATGTTAAAAACAAAATTTTTCTGAATATAATCTGTCAGAAAAAATAAACAATGCCCTATTCTACTCTGTTTTAGGGTATATACATCAACTCCATATGCTCTCTCATCTAAAATAACAAAATTCCAATTTTAGGCGAATCGAAAAAATGTAAATAATAACTAGGCACCCCAAGTACAAAGAAAATGATTCTGAATATAGTTTGTTAGAAAAAATATACAATGCCTTATTCTACTCTGTTTTAGAGTATATACACCATCTCAGGATGCTCTCTCATGTAAAATACAGAAATTCTAATTTTACCCGAAACGAAAACATCTAAATATTATCTAGGCAACAGAATGTTAAAAACAAAATTACTCTGAATATAATCTGTCAGAAAAAATATACAATGCCCTATTCTACTCTGTTTTGGAGTATATGCACCAACTGCATATGCTCACTCATGTAAAATACAGAAATTCTATATTTAAGCGAAATGAAGAAAATCTAAATATTAGCTAGGCACCCCAATGTTAAAAACAAAATTGCTCTCAATACAATCGGTCAGAAAAAATAAACAATACACTATTCTACTCTGTTTTGGAGTATACACACCAACTCCATATGCTCTCTCAGGTAAAATACAGAATTTCTATATTTAAATGAATCGAAAAATATCTAAATATTATCTAGGCACCCCAATGTTAAAAGCAAAATTTCTCTGAATATAATCTGTCAGAGAAAATACACAATGCCATTTTCTACTTTGTTTTGTTTATATACACCAACTCAATATGCTCTCTCATGTAAAATACTGAAATTCTAATTTTACGTGACTCGAAAAAATTCTAAATAATATCTAGGCACCCGAAAGGTAATAGAAAATGGCTCTGTATATAGTCTTTTAGAAAAAATATACACTGCCTTATCCGACTTTTTTCTGGAATATATACACAAACTCAGTATGCTCTCTCATGTAAAAAACAGAAATTAAAATTTTATGTGAATCGAAAAAATCTAAATGTTATCTAGGAACCCCAATGTTAAAAACAAAATTGCTATCAATACAATCTGTCAGAAAAAAATATGCAATGCCCAATTCTCCTTTGCTTTTCAGTATATACAGCAACTCCATATGCTCTCTCATGTAAAATACAGAAATTCTATATTTAAGCGAATCGAAAAAATTTCAAATATTATGTAGGAACCCCAATTTTAAAAGCAAAATTGCTCTGAATATAATCTGTCAGATCAAATATACTATGCCCTTTCCTACTGTGTTTTGTAGTATATACACCAACTCAATATGCTCTTTCATGTAAAATACCAAAATTCAAATTTTACGTGAATCGCAAAAAATCTAAATAATATCTAGGAGCCCCAAAGTTAAAAGAAAATGGCTCTGACTATAGTCTGTTAGAAAATATATACAATGCCTTATTCTACTCTTTTTTGGAGTATATACACCAATTCAGTATGCTCTCTCATGTAAAATACAGAGATTCTAATTTTACCCGAATCGAAAAAATCGAAATATTTTCTAGGCACACAAATGTTAAAAACAAAATTTCTCTGAATATAGTCTGTCAGAAAAAATATACAATGCCCTATTCTACTCTGTTTTGGAGTATATATACTAACTCCATATGCTCTCTAATGTAAAATACAGAAATTATATATTTAAGAGAATCGAAAAAAACCTAAATATTATCTAGGCAACCCAATGTTAAAAGCAAAATTGTGCTGAATATATTCTGTCAGAAAAAATATGCAATGCCCTTTTCTACTCTGTTTTCTAGTGTATACACTAACTCAATATTCTCTCTCATGTAAAATACCGAAATTCTAATGTTCCGCGAATCGAAAAAAATCTAAATAATATCTAGGTGCCCCAAAGTTAAAACAAAATGGCTCTGAATATAGTCTGTTAGAAAACATATACAATGTCTTATTCTACTCTTTATTGGAGTATATAAACCAACTCAGTATGCTCTCTCATGTAAAATTACGAAACTCTAATTTTACGTGAATCGAAAAAAATCTAAATATTATTTAGGCACCCCAATGTTAAAAGCAAAATTGCTCTGAATATAATCTGTCAGAAAAAATATACAATGACCTTTTCTACTCTGTTTTGGAGTATATACACCAACTCAATATGCTCTCTTGTAAAATACTGAAATTCTAATTTTATGCAAATCGAAAAAAATCTAAATAATATCTAGGCGCCCCAAAGTTAAGGAAAATTGCTCGGAATATAGTCTGTTAGATAAAATATACAATGCCTTATTCTACTCTGTTTTTTAGTATATAAACCAACTCAGTATGCTCTCTCATGTAAAATACTGAAAATCTAATTTTACCCGAATCGAAAAAATCTAAATATTATTTAGGCATTTCAAAGTTAAAAACAAAATTGCTCTGAATATAATCTGTCAAAAAAATATACAATGCCCTATATTACTCTGTTTTGAAGTATATAGACCAACTCCATTTGCTCTCTTGTAAAATACAGAAATTCTATATTTAAGCGAATCGAAAGAAATCTAAATATTATCTAGGCACCCCAATGTTAAAAGCAAAACTGCTCTGAATATAATCTGTCAGAAAAAATATACAATGCCCTATTCTACTCTGTTTTGTTGTATATACATCAACTCCATATGCTCTCTCATGTAAAATAAAGAAATTCTATATTTCAGAGTATCGAAAAAATCTAAAAATTATATAGGGACCGCAGTGTTAGAAGAAAAATTGCTCTGAATATAATCTGTCAGAAAAAATATACAATTCCCTTTTTTACTCTGTTTTGTCGTATACAAACCAACTCAATATGCAATCTCATGTAAAATACAAATATTCAAATTTTACCTGAATCAAAAAAATCCAAATATTACCTAGGCACCCCAATGTTAAAACAAAATTTCTCTGAATATAATCTGTCAGAAAAAATATGCAATGCCCTATTTTACTCCGTTTTGGAGTATATACAGCAACTCAGTATGCTCTCTCATGTAAAATACCGAAATTCTAATTTTAGGTGAATCAAATAAGATCTAAATATTATCGAGGCACCCCAATGTTAAAAACAAAATTTCTCTGAATATAATCTGTCAGAAAAAATATACAATTCCCTATTCTACTCTGTTTTGGAGTATATACACACACTCGATATGCTCTCTCTTGTCAAATACAGAAATTCTACATTTAAGCGAATCGAAAAAAATCTAAATACTATCTATGCACCCCAATGTTAAAAGCAAAATTGTGCTGAATATAATCTGACAGAAAAAATATACAATGCCTTTTTCTACTCTGTTTTGGAGTATATACACCAACTCAATCTGCTCTCTCATGTAAAATACAGAAATTCAAATTTTATGCGAATCGACAAAAATCTAAATAATATCTAAGCACCCCAAAGTTAAAAGAAAATGTCTGTGAATATAGTCTGTTAGAAAAAATATACAATGCCTTATTTTACTCTGTTTTGTAGTATATACACCAACTCCATATGCTCTCTCATGTAAAATACAGAAATTCTAAATTTACACGAATCAAAAAAAATCTAAACAATATCTAGGTGCCCCAAAGATAAAAGAAAATGGCTCTGAATATAGTGTGTTAGAAAAAATGTACAATGCCTTATTCTACTTCATTTTGGAATATATATATACACCAAGTGAGTATGCTCTCACATGAAAAATACCGAAATTCTAATTTTACGTAAATCAAAACACATCTAAATATTATTTAGGCACCCCAATGTTAAAAACAAAATTTCTCTGAATATCATCTGTCAGAATAAATATACAATCCCCTATTCTACTCTGTTTTGGAGTATATACACCAACTCCATATGCTCTCTCATGCAAAATAGAGAAATTCTATATTTAAGCGAATAAAAGAAAAACTAAAATATATCTAGGCGCCCCAAAGTTAAAAGAAAATGGCTCTGAATATAGTCTCTTAGAGAAAGTATACAATGCTTTATTCCACTCTGTTTTGTAGTATATACACCAACTCAGTATGCTCTCTCATGTAAAATACAGAAATTCTAATTTTAACAGAAATATAAAAATTAAAAAATCTAAATATTATCTAGGCACCCCAATATGAAAAGCAAAATTGCTCTGAATATAATATATCAGAAAAAATGTACAATGCCCTTTTGTACTCTGTTTTGTAATATATACACAAACTCAATATGCTCTCTCATGTAAAATACTGAAATTCTAATTGTACGCGAATCAAAAAAAATCTAAATAATATCTAGGTGTCCCAAGGTTAAAAGGAAATGGCTCTGAATATAGTCTGTTAGAAAAAATATACAATGCCTCATTCCACTCTGTTTTGGAATATATACACGAACTCAGTATGCTCTCTCATGTAAAACCCGAAATTCAAATTTTACATGAATCAAAAATAATCTAAATATAATCTAGATACCCCAATGTTAAAAACAAAATTGCTCTAAATATAATCTGTCAGAATAAATATATAAATGCCCTATTCTACTCTGTTTTGGAGTATATACACCAACTCCATATGCTCTCTTATGTAAAATATAGAAATTGTATATTTAAGCGAATCGAAAAAAATCTTAATATTATCTAGGCAACCCAATGTTAAAAGCAAGATTTCTCTGAATATAATCTGTGAGAAAAAATATACAATGCCCTTTTCTACTCTGTTTTGGAGTATATACACCAACTCAATATGCTCTCTCATGTAAAATACTGAAATTCTAAATTTACGCGAATCGAAGAAAATCTAAATATTATCTAGGCACCCCAATGTTAAAAGCAAAATTGCTCTGAATAAATTCTGTTAGAAATAATATACAATGCCCTATTTTAATCTGTTTTGGAGTATATACACCAATTCAATATGCTCTCTCATGTAAAATACCGAAATTCTAATTTTACGGGAATCGAAAAAAATCTAAATATTATCTAGGAACGCCGATGTTAAGAGCAAAATTGGTCTGAATATAATCTGTCAGAAAAAATATACAATACCCTATTCTACTTTGTTTTGGAGTATATACACCAACTCAATATGCTCTCTCATGTAAAATACCGAAATTCTAATTTTACGTGAATCGAAATAAATCTAAATATTATATAGGCACCCAACGTTAAAAGCAAAATTGCTGACAATATAATCTGTCAGAAATAATATACAATGCCCTTTCCTACTCTGTTATAAAGTATATAAACCAACTCAATATGCTCTCTCATGTAAAATACAGAAATTGTAAATTTACGCAAATTAAAAAATTCTAAATATTATCTAGGCACCGCAATGTTATAAGCAAAATTCTTCTTAATGTAGTCTGTCAGAAAAAATATACAATGCCTTTTTCTACTCTGTTTTGGACTATATACACCAACTCAATATGCTCTCTTATGTAAAATAGAGAAGTTCAAATTTTACACGAACCAAAAAAAATCTATATTATCTAGGCATTCCAATGTTAAAAGCAAGATTGCTCTGGATATAGTCTGTCAGAGAAAGAACACAATGCCCTCTTCTACTCTTTTTTGGAGTACATAAACCAACTCAATATGCTCTCTCATGTAAAATACAAAAATTCTAATTTTACCTGAATCGAAAAAAATCTAAATATTATCTAGGCACCCCAATGTTAAAAGCAAAATTGCTCTGAATATAATCTGTCAGAAAAATATACAATGCATTTTTCTACTCTGATTTGGAGTATATACACCAACCCAATATGTTCTCTTATATAAAATACAGAAATTCTAAATTTACGATAATCGAAAAAAATCTAAATATTATTTAGGCACCCAATGTTAAAAGCAAAATTGCTCTAAATATAATCTGTCAGAAATAATCTACAATTCCCTTTCCTTCTCTGTTATAAAGTATATACACCAACTCAATATGCTCTCTCAGGTAAAATACCGAAATTATAAATTTACAAAATTAAAAAATTTCTAAATGTTATCTAGGCAACAAAATGTAAAAAGCAAAATTGTTCTGAATGTAATTTGTCAGAGAAAATATCCAATGCCTTTTTCTACTCTTTTTTCGAGTATATACACCAAATCATTATGCTCTCCCATGTAAAATACAGAAGTTTAAATTTTACACGAAACTAAAAAAATCTAAACATTATCGAGGCATTTCAGTGTTAAAAGCAAAATTGCTCTGAATATAGTCTGTCAGAGAAAATACACAATGCCCTCTTCTACTCTTTTTTGGAGTATATAAACCAACTCAATATGCTCTCTCATGTAAAATACCAAAATTCTAAATTTACACGAATCGAAATAAATCTAAATATTATTTAGGCACCCAATGTTAAAAGCAAAATTGCTCTGAATACAATCTGTCAGAAAAAATATACAATTCCCTTTCCTACTCTGTTTTAAAGTATATACATCAACTCAATATGCTCTCTCATGTAAAATACAAAAATTATAAATTTACGCAAATTAAAAAAATTCTAAATATTATCTAGGCACCCGAATGTTAACAGCAAAATTGCTCTGAATGTAATCAGTCAAAAAAATATACAATTCCTTTTTCTACTCTGTTTTGGAGTATATACACCAACTCAATACGCTCTCCCATGTGAAATACAGAAATTCAAATTTTACACGAACCGAAATATCTAAATATTATCTAGGCATTCCAATGTTAAAAGAAAAATTGCTCTGAATATAATCTGTCAGAAAAAATAAGCAATGCTATTTTCTACTCTGTTTTGGAGTATATTCACCAACTCAATATGCTCTCTCATGTAAAATACCAAAATTCAAATTTTAAATGAACAGCAAAAAAGCTAAATATTATCTAGGCATTCCAATGTTAAAAGAAAAATTGTTCTGAATATAATCTGTCAGAAATAATATACAATGCCCTTTCCTACCTTGTTATAAAATATATACACCAGCTCAATATGCTCTCTCATGTAAAATACGGAAATTCTAATTTTACGTGAATCGAAAAAAATCTAAATATGATCTAGGCACCCCAATGTTAAGAGCAAAATTGCTCTGAACATAATCTGTCAAAAAAAATATACAATGCCCTTTTGTACTCTGATTTTTAATATATACACCAACTCAATATGCTCTCATGTAAAATACAGAAATTCTAATTTTACGTGAATTGAAAAAATCTAAATGATATCTAGGCGCCCCAAAGTTAAAAGAAAATGGCTCTGAATATACTCGATAAGAAAAAATATACAATGCCTTATTCTACTCTGTTTTGGAGTATATACACAACCGAGTATGCTCTCATATGTAAAATACCGAAATTCTAATTTTACGTGAATTGAAAAAAATTGAAATATTATCTAGGCACCCCAATGTTAAAAGCAAAATTGCTCGGAATATAATCTGTCAGAAAAAATATACAATGCCCTTTTCTACTCTGTTTTGTACTATATATACCCCATTAATATGCTCTCTCAAGTAAAATACAGAAATTCTATATTTAAGCAGATCGAAAAAAATCTAAATATTATCTAGGCACCCCAATGTTAATAACAAAATTGCTCTGAATATAATCTGCCAGAAAAAATATACAATGCCCTATTCTACTCTGTTTTGGAGTATATACAGCAACTCAATATGCTGTCTCCTGTAAAATACCGAAATTCTAATTTTACGTGAATCGAAAATAATCTAAATATTAGATTGGCACCCGAATGTTAAAAGCAAAATTTCTCTGAATATACTCTGTTAGAAAAAATATACAATGCCTTATTCTACTCTGTTTTGGAGAATATACACCAACTCAGTATGCTCTCTCATGTAAAATACAGAAATTCTAATTTTACCCGAATTGAAAAAATCTAAATATTATCTAGGCACCTCAATGTTAAAAACAAAATTGCTCAGAATATAATCTTTCATAAAAAATACACAGTGCCCTATTGTACTCTCTTTTGGAGTATATAAACCAACTCGATATGCTGTCTCATGTAAAATACAAAAATTCTATATTTATGCGAATTGAAAAAAATCTAAATATTATCTAGGCACCCCAGTATTAAAAGCAAAATTGCTCTGAATACAATCTGCCAGAAAAAAATATACAATGCCCTTTTCTACTCTGTTTTGTAGTATATACACTACCTCAATATGCTATCTCATGTAAAATACCGAAATTCTAATTTTACCCGAAACGAAAAAATCTAAATATTATCTAGGAACCCCAATATTAAAAACAAAATTTCTCTGAATATAATCTTTCAGAGAAAATATACAATGTGCTATTCTACTCTGTTGTTCAGTATATACATCAACTCAGTATACTCTCTCATGTAAAATACCGAAATTCTAATTTTACGTGAATCGAAAAAAATCTAAATAATATCTAGGCGCCCCAAAGTTAAAAGAAAATGGCTCTCAATATAGTGTGTTAGAAAAAATATACAATGCCTTATTCTACTCTGTTTTGCAGTATATACATCAACTCAGTATGCTCTCTAATGTAAAATACAGAAATTTTAATTTTACGTGAATCAAAAAAATCTAAATATTATCTAGGCACCCCAATGTTAAAAGCAAAATTGCTCGTAATATACTCTGTCAGAAAAAATATACAATGCCCTATTTTACTCTTTTTGGAGTATATACACCAATTCCATATGTTCTCTCATATAAAATACAGAAATTCTATATATATAAGTGAATCGAAAAAATCTAAATAATATCTAGGCGCCCCAAAGTTAAAAGAAAATGGCTCTGAATATAGTCTGTTAGAGAAAATATACAATGCCGTATTCTACTCTGTTTTGGAGTATATACACCAACTCAGTATGCTGTCTTATGTAAAATACAGAAATTCTAATTTTACGTGAATTAACAAAAATCTAAATATTATCTAGGAACCTTAACGTTAAAAACAAAATTGCTCTGAAAATAATCTGTCGGTAAAATATAAAGTGCCCTATTCTACTCTGTTTTGGAGTATATACACCAACTCCATATGCTCTCTCATGTAAAATACAGAAATTCTATATTTAAGTGAATTGAAAAAAATCTAAATAGTATCGAGGCACCCCAATGTTAAAAGCAAAATTGCTCAGAATATAATCTGTCATAAAAATATACAATGCCCTTTTCTACTCTTTTGTAGTATATACACAAACTCCATATGCTCTCTCATGTAAAATACAGAAATTCTAATTTTACCCGAATCGAAAAAATCTAAATATTATCTAGGCACCCCAATGTTAAAAACAAAATTGCTCTGAATATAATCTGTCAGAAACATTACAGAATCCCCTATTCTACTCTATTTTGGAGTATATACAACAACTCAATATGCTCTCTCATGTAAAATACTGAAATTCTAATTTTACCCGAATCGAAAAAATTGAAATATTATCTAGGCACCCCAATGTTAAAAGCAAAATTGCTCGGAATGTTGTCTGT
Organism: Callithrix jacchus; assembly: GCF_049354715.1. Taxonomy (NCBI): domain Eukaryota; kingdom Metazoa; phylum Chordata; class Mammalia; order Primates; family Cebidae; genus Callithrix; species Callithrix jacchus. Next base: position 220,082,815 of record NC_133502.1, on the reverse strand, counting down.
CAGAAAAAATATACAATGCCCTTTTCTATACTGTTTTGTAGTATATACACCCCATTAATATGCTCTCTCAAGTAAAATACAGAAATCCTATATTTAAGCGGATCGAAAAAAATCTAAATATTTTCTAGGCACCCCAATGTTAATAACAAAATTGCTCTGAATATAATCTGCCATAAAAAATATACAATGCTTTATTCTACCCTGTTTTGCAGTATATACACCAACTCAATATGCTCTCTCATGTAAAATACAGAAATTCTAATTTTACCCGAATCGAAGAAATCTAAATATCATCTAGGCACCCCAATGTTAATAACAAAATTGCTCTGAATATAATCTGCCATAAAAAATATACAATGCCTTATTCTAATCTGTTTTGGAGTATATACACGAACTCAGTATGCTCTCTCATGTAAAATACAGAATTTCTAATTTTACGTGAATCGAAAAAAATCTAAATATTATCTAGGCACCTCAATGTTAAAAACAAAATTGCTCAGAATATAATCTTTCATAAAAAATATACAGTGCCCTATTGTACTCTGTTTTGGAGTATATACACCAACTCCATATGCTGTCTCATGTAAAATACAGAAATTCTATATTTATGGGAATTGAAAAAAATCTAAATATTATCTAGGCACCCCAATATTAAAAGCAGAATTGCTCTGAATATAATCTGCCATAAAAAATATACAATGCCCTTTTCTACTCTGTTTTGTAGTATATACACCGACTGAATATGCTCTCTCATGTAAAATACAAAAATTCTAATTTTACCTGAATCGAAAAAATCTAAATATTATCTAGGCACCCCAATGTAAAAAACAAAATTGCTCTAAATATATTCTGTCATAGAAAATATACAATGCCCTATTCTACTCTGTTTTGGAGTATATACACCAACTCCATATGCTCTCTCATGTAAAATACAGAAATTCTATATTTAAGCGAATCGAAAAAAATCTAAGTATTATCTAGGCAACCCAATGTTAAAATCAAAATTGCTCTGAATATGATTTGTCAGAAAAAATATACAATGCCCTTTTCTACTATGTTTTGTAGTATATACACCAACTGAATATGGTCTCTCATGTAAAATACAGAAATTCTAATTTTATCCAAATCGAAAATCTCTAAATATTATGTAGACACGCCAATGTTAAAGAAATAATTGCTGTGAATATAATCTGTCAGAAAAAATATACAATGCCGTATTCTACTCTGTTTTAAAGTATATACACCTACTCAGTATGCTCTCTCATGTAAAATAATGAAATTCTAATTTTACCCTAATCAAAAAAATCAAAATATTATGTAGGCACCCCAATGTTAAAAACAAAATTGCTCTGAATATAATCTGCCAGAAAAAATATATAATGCCCTATTCTACTCTGTTTTGGAGTATATACACCAACTGAGTATGCCCTCTCATGTTAAATAACGAAATTCTAACTTTATGTGAATCGAAATAAATCTAAATATTATCTAGGCACTTCAATGATAAAAACAAAATTGCTCTGAATATAATCTGTCAGAAAAAATATACAATGCCCTATTCTACTTTGTTTTGGAGTATATACAGCAACTGTATATGCTCTCTCATGTAAAATACAGAAATTCTAATTTTACGCAAATTGAAAATAATCTAAATAATATCTAGGCACCCCAACGTTCAACAAAAATGTCTCTGAATATAGTCTGTTAGAAAAAATATACAATTCCTTATTCGACTTTGTTTTGGAGTATATACAGCAACTCCATATGCTCTCTCATGTAAAATACAGAAATTCTAATTCTATCAAAATCGAATAAATATAAATACTGTCTACGCACCCCAATGTTAAAAACAAAATTTCTATGAATATCATTTGTCCGAAAAAATATACAATGCCCTATTCAACTCTGTTTTGGAGTATATACACCAACTCCATATGCTCTCTCATGTAAAATACTGAAATTCTATATATAAGGGAATCGAAAAAAATCTAAATATTATCTAGGCACCCCAATGTTAAAAGCAAAATTTCTCTGAATATAATATGTCAGAAAATATATACAATGCCCTTTTCTACTCTGTTTTGTAGTATACACACCAACTCCATATGCTCTCTCCTGTAAAATACAGAAACTCTAATTTTACCCGAATCGAAAAAATCTAAATATTATCTAGGCACCCCAATGTTAAAATCAAAATTGCTCTGAATATAATTTGTCAGAAAAATTATACAATGTCCTATTCTACTCTGTTTTTGAGTATGTACACCAACTCAGTATGCACTCCCATGTAAAATACCTTGACTCAAATTTTACGTGAATAAAAAAAAAACTAAATATTATCTAGGCACCCCAATGTTAAAAGCAAAATTGATCTGAATATATTCTGTCAGAAAAAAATACAGTGTTTTTTTCTACTCTGTTTTGGAATATATACACAAATTCCATAAGCTCTCTCATGTAAAATACAGAAATTCTAATTTTACAAGAATCGAAGGAATCTAAATAATATCTAGGCGCCTCGAAGTTAAAAGAAAATGGCTCTTAATATAGTCTGTTAGAAAAAATGTAAAATGCCTTATTCTTCTCTGTTTTGGAGTATATACAGCAACTCAGTATGCTCTCATGTAAAATACAGAAATTCTAATTTTACCCGAATCGAAAAAATCTAAATATTATCTAGGCACACCAATGTTAAAACAAAATTGCTCTGAATATAATCTGTCAGAAAAATGTACAATGCCCTATTCTACTCTGTTTTGTAGTATAGACACCAACTTCATATGCTCTCTCATGTAAAATACAGAAATTCTAAATTTATGCAAATCAAAAAAAATCTAAATATAATCTAAGGACCCCAATGTTAATAGCAAAATTGCTCTGAATATAATCTGTCAGAAAAAATATACAATGCCTTATTCTACTCTGTTTTTGAGTATATACACCAACTCAGTGTGCTCTCTCATGTAAAATATCGAAATTCTATTTTTACGTGAATCGAAAAAAATCTAAATATTATCTAGGCAACCCAATAATAAAACCAAAATTGCTTCGAAAATAATCTGTCATAAAAAAATATACAATGCCCTTTTCCACTCTTTTTTGTAGCATATACACCAACTCAATATGCTCTCTCATGTAAAATACCAAAATTCTAATTTTATGAGAATGGAAAAAAATCTAAATAGTATCTAGGCGCCCCAAAGTTAAAAGAAAATGGCTCTGAATATAGTCTGTTAGGAAAAATATACAATGCCTTATTCTACTGTGTATTGGAGTATATGCAGCAACTCCATATGCTCTCTCATTTAAAATACAGAAATTCTAAATTTAAGCGAATCGAAAAAAATCTAAATATTATCTAGGCACACCAATTTTAAAAGCAAAATTGCTCTGAATATAATCTGTCAGAATAAATATACAATGCCTTATTCTACTCTGTTTTGGAGTATATACAGCAACTGAGTATGCCTCTCATGTAAAATACCGAAATTCTAATTTTACGGAAATCAAAAAAAATCTAAATATTACCTAGGCACCCGAATATTAAAAGCAAAATTTCTTTGAATATAATCTGTCAGAAAAAATATACGATGCCCTTTTCTTCTTTGTTTTGGAGTATATACACCAACTCAATATGCACTCTCATTTAAAATACCGAAATTCAAATTTTACGTGAATCGAAAAACATCTAAATACTATCTAGGCGCCACAGAGTTAAAAGAAAATGGCTCTGAATATAGTCTGTTAGAAAAAATATACAACGCCTTATTCTAATCTTTTTGGAGTATATGCACCAACTCAGTGTGCTCTCTCATGTAAAATACAGAAATTCATTTTACCTGAATCGAAAAAATCTAAATATTATCTAGGCACCCCAGTGTTAAAATTAAAATTGCTCTGAATATAATCTGTCAGAAAAAATATACAATACCCTATTCTACTCTGTTTAGGAGTATATACCCCAACCCCATATGCTCTTTCATGTAAAATACCAAAATTCTATATTTAAGCGAATCGAAAAAATCTAAATGCAATCTAGGCACCACAATTTTAAAAGCAAAATTGCTCTGGGTATAATCTCTCAGAAAAAATATACAATGCCCTTTTCTAATCTGTTTTGGCGTATGCACACCAACTCAATATGCACTCTCATGTAAAATACCGAAATTCTAATTTTATGGGAATCGAAAAAAATCTAAATATTATCTAGAAACCCCAATGTTAAGAGCAAAATTGGTCTGAATATAATCTGTCAGAAAAAATATACAATACCCTATTCTACTTTGTTTTGGAGAATATATACCAACTCAATACGCTCTCTCATGTAAAATACCCAAATTCTAATTTTATGCGAATTGAAAAAAATCTAAATAATATCTAGGTGCCCCAAAGTTAACAGAAAATTTCTCTGAATATAGTCTGATGGAATAAATATACAATGACTTATTCTACTATGTTTTGGAGTATATACACGAACTCAATATGCTCCCTCGGGTAAAATAAAGAAATTATAATTTTACCCGAATCGACAAAATCTAAATATTATCTAGGAACCCCAATATTAAAAACAAAATTGCCCTGAATATATAGTGTCAAAAAATTATACAATGCCCTATTCTTCTCTGTTTTGGACTATATACATTAACTCCATATGCTCTCTCAGGTTAAATACAGAAATTCTATATTTAAGCGAATCAATAAATCCTAAATATTATCTAGACACACCAATGTTAAAAGCAAAATTGCTCTGAAGATAATCTGTCAGAAAAAATATACAATGCCCTTTTCTAATATGTTTTAAAGTATATACACCAAATCTATATGCTCCGTCATGGAAGATACAAATATTCTAATTTTACGCGAATCGAAAAAAATCTAAATAATATCTAGGCGCACCAAATTTAAAAGAAAATGGCTCTGAATATAGTCTGTTAGAGAAAATATACAATGCCTTATTCTACTCTGTTTTGGAGTATATAAACCAACTCAACTTGCTCACTCATGTAAAATACCGAAATTCTAATTTTACGTGATTCGAAGAAAATCTAAATATTATCTAGGCACCCCAATGTTAAAAGAAAAATTTCTCTGAATATAATCTCTCAGAAAAAATATACAATGCCGTTTTCTACTCTGTTTTGTAGTATATACACCAACTCAATATGCTCTCACATGTAAAATACAGAAATTCTAATTTTACCCGAATCGAAGAAATGTAAATATTATCTAGGCACCCCAATGTTAAAAACAAAATTGCTCTGAATATAGTCTGTCAGAATAAATATTCAATGCCCGTTTCTACTCTATTTTGGAGTGTATAAACAAACTCAATATGCTCAATCATGTAAAATACCGAAATTCTAATTTTACGCGAATTACAAAAAATCTAAATATTATCTAGGTACCCCAATGTTAAAGGAAAATGGCTCTGAATATAATCTGTCAGAAAAAATATACAATCCCCTTTTCTAGTTTATTTTCGAGTATACACACCAATTCAATATGCTCTCTCATATAAAATACCGAAATTCTAAATACACAAGAATCGAAGAAAATCTAAGTATTATCTAGGCACCCCAATGTAAAAAGCAAAATTTCTCAGAACAAATTCTGTCAGAGAAAGTATACAATGCTTTTTTCTACTCTCACTTGGTGTATATACACCAACTAAATATGCTCTCTCATGTAAAATACCGAAATTCTAAGTTTACAGGAACCGAAAAAAATCTAAATATTATCTAGGCACACCAATGTTAAAAGCAAAACTGCTCTGAATATAATCTTTCAGAAAAAATATACAATGCCCTTTTCTACTCTGTTTTGGAGTATATACACTAATTCAATATGCTCGCTCATGTAAAATACCCAAATTCTAATTATACGTGAATCAAAAAAAATCTAAATACTATCTTAGCACCCCAATGTTAAAATAAAATAGCTCTGAATATAATCTGTCAGAAAAAAATATACAATGCCCTATTCTACTCTGTTTTGGAGTATATACACCAAATCCATATGCTCTCACATGTAAAACACAGAAATTCTATATTTAAGCGAATCGAAAAAAATCTAAATATTATCTAGGCACCCCATGTTAAAAGCAAAATTGCTCTGAATATACTCTGTCAGAACAAATATACAATGCCCTATTCTACTCTGTTTTCGAGTATATACACCAACTCCATATGCTCTCTCATGTAAAACACAGAAATTCTATATTTATGCGAATAAAAAGAAATCTAAATATTACATAGGCACCCCAACGATGAAAGAAAAATTGCTCTGAATATAATCTGTCAGAAAAAATATACAATGCCCTTTTCTACTGTGTTTTGTAGTATATTCACCAAATCAATATGCTGTCTCATGTAAAATACAAAACTCTATATTTAAACGAATCGAAAAAAATCTAAATATTACCTAGGCACCCCAATGTTAAAAACAAAATTGCTCTGAATATAATCTGTCAGAAGGAATATACAATGCCCTTCTCTACTTTGTTTTGGAGTATATACACCAACTCCATATGCTCTCTCATGTAAAATAGTGAAATTCTATATTTAAGTGAATCGATAATAATCTAAATATTATTAGGCACCCCAATGTTAAAAACAAAATGGCTCTGAATATAATCTGCCAGAACAAAAATTCAATGCCCTATTCTATTCTGTTTTCGAGTATATACATCAACTCAATATGCTGGCTCATATAAAATACAGAAATTATAATTTAAGCCGAATTGAAATAATCTAAATATAATCTAGGCACCCCAATTTTAAAAACAAAATTGCTCTGAATATAATCTGTCAGAATAAATACACAATTCCATTTTCTACTCTGTTTTGTAGTATATACACCAACTAAATATGCTCTGATATGTAAAATACAGAAATTCTAATTTTATCCGAATCGAAATAATCTAAATATTATGTAGGCACGTCAGTGTTAAAAACAAAATTTCTCTGAAGATAATCTTTCAGAAATAATATACAATGCCCATTTCTACTCAGTTTTGGAGTATTTACACCAACTCAGTATGCTCTCTCATGTAAACTATCGAAATTCTAGTTTTACCCGCATCAAAAAAATCAAAATATTATATAGGCAACCCAATGTTACAAACAAAATTTCTCTGAATATAATCTGTCAGAAAAAATATACAATTCCCTTTTTTACTCTGTTTTGTTGTATACAAACCAACTCAATATGCAACCTCATGTAAAATACAAAAATTCAAATTTTACCTGAATCGAAAAAATCCAAATATTACCTAGGCACCCCAATTTTAAAACAAAATTTCGGTAAATATAATCTGTCAGAAAAAATATGCAATGCCCTATTTTACTCCGTTTTGGAGTATATACACCAACTCAGTATGCTCTCTCATGTAAAATACCTAAATTCTAATTTTAGGTGAATCAAATAAGATCTAAATATTATCGAGGCACCCCAATGTTAAAAACAAAATTTCTCTGAATATAATCTGTCAGAAAAAATATACAATTCCTATTCTACTCTGTTTTGGAGTATATACACCAATTCGATATGCTCTCTCTTGTCAAATACAGAAATTCTATATTTAAGCAAATCGAAAAAAATCTAAATATTATCTATGCACCCCAATGTTAAAAGAAAAATTGCGCTGAATATAATCTGACACAAAAAAAATACAATGCCCTTTTCTACTCTGTTTTGGAGTATATACACCAACTCAATCTGCTCTCTCATGTAAAATACAGAAATTCAAATTTTATGCGAATCGACAAAAAGCTAAATAATATCTAGGCGCCCCAAAGTTAAAAGAAAATGGCTGTGAATATAGTCTGTTAGAAAAAATATACAATGCCTTATTTTACTCTGTTTTGGAGTATATACACCAACTCCATATGCTCTATCATGTAAAATACAGAAATTCTAATTTTACGTGAATCAAATAAATCTAAATAATATTTAGGCACCCCACTGTTAAAAAGAAAATTGCTCTGAATATAATCTGTCAGAAAAAATATACAATGCCCTTTTCTATCTGTTTTGGAGTATATACACCAACTCCATATGCTCTATCATGTAAAATACAGAAATTCTAATTTTACGTGAATAGAAAAAAAATCTAAATATGATCTAGGCACACCGATATTAAAAACAAAATTGCTCTGAATATAATCTGTCAGAAAAAATATACAATGCCCTATCTACTCTGTTTTGGAGTATATACACCTACTCCATATGCTCTATCATATAAAATACAGAAATTCTGTATTTAAGCGAATTGAAAAAAATCTAAATATTATCTAGGCACCCCAGTGTTAAAAGCAAAATTGCTGTGAATACAATCTGTCAGAAAAAATATACAATGCCCTATTCTACTCTGTTTTGGAGTATATACAGCAATTCCATATGCTCTATCATGTAAAATTCAGAAATTCTAAATTTAAGCAAATCGAAAAAAATTTAAATATTATCTAGGCACCCCAATGTTAAAAACAAAATTTCTCTGAATACAATCTGTCAGAAAAAATATACAGTGCCCTTTTCTACTTTGTTTTGGAGTATATACACCAACTCAATATGCTCTCTCATGTAAAATACAGAAATTCTAAATTTACACGAATCGAAAAAAATCTAAATAATATCTAGGTGCCCCAAAGTTAAAACAAAATGGCTCTGAATATAGTGTGTTAGAGAAAATGTACAAGGCCTTATTCTACTTCATTTTGTAATAAATATACACCAACTCAGTATGCTCTCTTATGAAAAATACCGAAATTCTAATTTTACGTGAATCGAAACAAATCTAAATATTATATAGGCACCCCAATGTTAAAAACAAAATTTCTCTGAATATAATCTGTCAGAATAAATATACAATGCCCTATTCTACTCTGTTTTGGAGTATATACACCAACTCCATATGCTCTCTCATGCAAAATACAGAAATTCTATATTTAAGCGAATAAAAAAAACTAAAATATATCTAGGCACCCCAAAGTTAAAAGAAAATGGCTCTGAATATAGTCTCTTAGAGAAAGTATACAATGCTTTATTCCACTCTGTTTTGTAGTATATACACCAACTCAGTATGCTCTCTCATGTAAAATACAGAAATTTTAATTTTAACAGAATCAAAAAAATTAAAAAATCTAAATATTATCTAGGCACCCCAATATGAAAAGCAAAATTGCTCTGAATATAATATATCATAAAAAATGTACAATGCCCTTTTCTACTCTGTTTTGTAATATATACAAAAACTCAATATGCTCTCTCATATAAAATACCGAAATTCTAATTTTATGCGAATCAAAAAATATCTAAATAATACCTAGGTGTCCCAAGGTTAAAAGGAAATGGCTCTGAATATAGTATGTTAGAAAAAATATACAATGCCTCATTCCACTCTGTTTTGGAATATATACACGAACTCAGTATGCTCTCTCATGTAAAATACCGAAATTCAAATTTTACGTGAATCGAAAATAATCTAAATATAATCTAGATACCCCAATGTTAAAAACAAAATTGCTCTGAATATAATCTGTCAGAATAAATATATAATGCCCTATTCTACTCTGTTTTGGGGTATATACACCAACTCCATATGCTCTCTTATGTAAAATATAGAAATTCCATATTTAAGAGAATCGAAAAAAATCTTAATATTATCTAGGCACCCCAATTTTAAAAGCAAGATTTCTCTGAATATAATCTGTGAGAAAAAATATACAATGCCCTTTTATACTCTGTTTTGGAGTATATAAACCAACTCAGTATGCTCTCTCCTGTAAAATACTGAAATTCTAAATTTACGCGAATCGAAGAAAATCTAAATATTATCTAGGCACCCCAAAGTTAAAAGAAAAATTGCTCTGAATAAATTCTGTTAGAAATAATATACAATGCCCTATTTTAATCTGTTTTGGAGTATATACACCAATTCAATATGCTCTCTCATGTAAAATACCGAAATTCTAATTTTATGGGAATCGAAAAAAATCTAAATATTATCTAGAAACCCCAATGTTAAGAGCAAAATTGGTCTGAATATAATCTGTCAGAAAAAATATACAATACCCTATTCTACTTTGTTTTGGAGTATATACACCAACTCAATATGCTCTCTCATGTAAAATACCGAAATTCTAATTTTACGTGAATCGAAATAAATCTAAATATTATATAGGCACCCAACGTTAAAAGCAAAATTGCTGAGAATATAATCTGTCAGAAATAATATACAATGCCCTTTCCTACTCTGTTATAAATTATATAAACCAACTCAATATGCTCTCTCATGTAAAATACAGAAATTGTAAATTTACGCAAATTAAAAAATTCTAAATATTATCTAGGCACCCCAATGTTATAAGCAAAATTCTTCTGAATGTAGTCTGTCATAAAAAATATACAATGCCTTTTTCTACTCTGTTTTGGACTATATACACCAACTCAATATGCTCTCCCATGTAAAATACAGAAGTTCAAATTTTACATGAACCAAAAAAAATCTAAATATTATCTAGGCATTTCAATGTTAAAAGCAAGATTGCTCTGAATATAGTCTGTCAGAAAAAGAACACAATGCCCTCTTCTACTCTTTTTTGGAGTACATACACCAACTCAATATGCTCTCTCATGTAAAATACAAAAATTCTAATTTTACATGAATCGAAAAAAATCTAAATATTATCTAGGCACCCCAATGTTAAAAGCAAAATTTCTCTAAATATAATCTGTCAGAAATAATCTACAATTCCCTTTCCTACTCTGTTATAAAGTATATACACCAACTCAATATGCTCTCTCAGGTAAAATAACGAAATTATAAATTTACGAAATTAAAAAAATTCTAAACGTTATCTAGGCAACCCAATGTAAAAAGCAAAATTGTTCTGAATGTAATCTGTCAGAGAAAATATACAATGCCTTTTTCTACGCTGTTTTTGAGTATATACACAAACTCATTATGCTCTCCCATGTAAAATACAGAAGTTCAAATTTTACACGAACCTAAAAAAATCTAAACATTATCTAGGCATTTCAATGTTAAAAGCAAAATTGCTCTGAATATAGTCTGTCAGAGAAAATACACAATACCCTCTTCTACTCTTTTGTGGAGTATATAAACCAACTCAATATGCTCTCTCATGTAAAATACCGAAATTTTAATTTTACCTGAATCGAAAAATATCTAAATATTATCTAGGCATTCCAATGTTAACAGAAAAATTGCTCTGAATATAGTCTTTCAGAAAAAAATATACTATGCCCTTTTGTATTCAGTTTTGGATTATATACACCAACCCAATATGCTCTCTCATGTAAAATACCGAAATTCTAAATTTACACGAATCGAAAAAAATCTAAATATTATTTAGGCACCCAATGTTAAAAGCAAAATTGCTCCGAATATAATCTGTCAGAAAAAATATACAATTCCCTTTCCTACTCTGTTTTAAAGTATATACACCAACTCAATATGCTCTCTCATGTAAAATACCAAAATTATAAATTTACGCAAATTAAAAGAATTCTAAATATTATCTAGGCACCCGAATGTTAACAGAAAAATTGCTCTGAATGTAATCAGTCAAAAAAATATACAATGCCTTTTTCTACTGTGTTTTGGAGTATATACACCAACTCAATATGCTCTCCCATGTAAAATACAGAAATTCAAATTTTACATGAACCGAAAAATCTAAATATTATCTAGGCATTCCAATGTTAAAAGCAAAATTTCTCTGAATATAATCTGTCAGAAAAAATAAACAATGCTATTTTCTACTCTGTTTTGGAGTATATTCACCAACTCAATATGCTCTCTCATGTAAAATACCAAAATTCAAATTTTAAATGAACAGCAAAAACTCTAAATATTATCTAGGCATTCCAATGTTAAAAGCAAAATTGTTCTGAATATAATCTGTCAGAAATAATATACAATGCCCTTTCCTACCATGTTATAAAGTATATACACCAGCTCAATATGCTCTCTCATGTAAAATACGGAAATTCTAATTTTACGTGAATCGAAAAAAATCTAAATATTATCTAGGCACCCCAATGTTAAGAGCAAAATTGCTCTGAACATAATCTGTCAGGAAAAATATACAATGCCCTTTTGTATTCTGATTTTTAATATATACACCAACTCAATATGCTCTCATGTAAAATACAGAAATTCTAATTTTACGTGAATTGAAAAAAATCTAAATGATATCTAGGCGCCCCAAAGTTAAAAGAAAATGGCTCTAAATATAGTCGATAAGAAAAAATATACAATGCCTTATTCTACTCTGTTTTGGAGTATATACACAACCCAGTATGCTCTCATATGTAAAATACCGAAATTCTAATTTTAAGCGAATCTAAATAAATCTAAATTATATCTAGGTGCCCCAACGTTAAAAGAAAATGGCTCTGAATATAGTCTGTTAGAAAAAATATACAATGCCTTATTCAACTCTGTTTTGGAGTATATACACTAACTCAGTATGCTCTCTCATGTAAAACACAGAAATTCTAATTTTACCCGAGTCGAAAAAATCTAAATATTATCTAAACAACCCAATGTTAAAAAAAATAATTACTCTGAATAAAATCTGTCAGAAGAAATATACAATGACCTATTCTACTTTGTTTCGGAGTATGTACACCAATTCCACATGTTCACTCATATAAAATACAGAAATTCTATATATAAGTGAATCGAAAAAATCTAAATAATGTCTAGGCGCCCCAAAATTAAAAGAAAATGGCTCTGAATATAGTCTGTTAGAGAAAATATACAATGCCTTATTCTACTCTGTTTTGGAGTATATACACCAACACAGTATGCTGTCTCATATAAAATACAGAAATTCTAATTTTACGTGAATTAACAAAAATCTAAATATTATCTAAAAACCTTAATGTTAAAAACAAAATTGCTCTGAAAATAATCTGTCAGTAAAATATAAAGTGCCCTATTCTACTCTGTTTTGGATTATATACACCAACTCCATATGCTCTCTCACGTAAAATACAGAAATTCTATATTTAAGCAAATTGAAAAAAATCTAAATAGTATCGAGGCACCCCAATGTTAAAAGCAAAATGGCTCAGAATATAATCTGTCAAAAAAATATACAATGCCCTTTTCTACTCTTTTGTAGTATATACACTAACTAAATATGCTCTCTCATGTAAAATACAGAAATTCTAATTTTACCCGAATCGAAAAAATCTAAATATTATCTAGGCACCCCAATGTTAAAAACAAAATTGCTCTGAATATAAGCTGTCAGAAACTTTACAGAATCCCCTATTCTACTCTATTTTGGAGTATATACAACAACTCAATATGCTCTCTCATGTAAAATACTGAAATTCTAATTTTACCCGAATCGAAAAAAATTGAAATATTATCTAGGCACCCCAATGTTAAAAACAAAATTTCTCGGAATATAATCTGTCAGAAAAAATATACAATGCCCTTTTCTATTCCGTTTTGTAGTATATACACCCCATTAATATGCTCTCTCAAGTAAAATACAGAAATTCTATATTTAAGCGGATCGAAAAAAAATCTAAATATTATCTAGGCACCCCAATGTTAAAAACAAAATTTCTCTGAATATAATCTGCCATAAAATACATACAATGCCCTATTCTACTCTGTTATGGAGTATATACACCAACTCAATATGCTTTCTCATGTAAATTACTGAAATTTTAATTTTACGTGAATCGAAAATAATCTAAATATTATCTTGCCACCCGAATGTTAACAGCAAAATTTCTCTGAATATAGTCTGATAGAAAAAATATACAATGCCTTATTCTACTCTGCTTTAAAGTATATACACCAACTCAGTATGCTCTCTCATGTAAAATACAGAAATTCTAATTTTACGTGAATCGAAAAAAATCTAAATATTATCTAGGCACCTCAATGTTAAAAACAAAATTTCTCAGAATATAATCTTTCAGAAAAAATATACAGTGCCCTATTGTACTCTGTTTTGGAGTATATACACCAACTCCATATGCTGTCTCATGTAAAATATAGAAATTCTATATTTATGCAAATTGAAAAAAATCTAAATATTATCTAGGCACCCCAATATTATAAGCAAAATTGCTCTGAATATAATCTGCCAGAAAAAATATACAATGCCCTTTTCTACTCTGTTTTGTAGTATATACACCGACTGAATATGCTCTCTCATGTAAAATACCAAATTTCTAATTTTACCCGAATCGAAAAAATCTAAATATTATCTAGGCACCCCAATGTAAAAAACAAAATTGCTCTCAATAAATTCTGTCCGAGAAAATATACAATGCCCTATTCTACTCTGTTTTGGAGTATATACACCAACTCCATATGCTCGCTCATGTAAAATACAGAAATTCTATATTTAAGCAAATCGAAAAAAATCTAAGTATTATCTAGGCAACCCAAAGTTAAAAGGAAAACTGCTCTGAATATAATCTGTCAGAAAAAATATACAATGCCCTTTTTTACTCTGATTTGTAGTATATACACCAACTCAATATGATCTCTCATGTAAAATAAGGAAATTCTAATCTTACCCAAAAAGAAAAAATCTAAATATTATCTAGGAACCCCAATATTAAAAACAAAATTGCTCTGTAAATAATCTGTCAGAAAAAATATACAATGCCCTATTCTACTCTGTTGTTCAGTATATACACCAACTCAGTATGCTCTCTCATGTAAAATACCGAAATTCTAATTTTACGTGAATCGAAAAAAATCTAAATAATATCTATGCACCCCAAAGTTCAAAGAAAATGGCAATCAATATAGTCTGTTAGAAAAAATATACAATGCCTTATTCTACTCTGTTTTGCAGTATATACATCAACTCAGTATGCTCTCTCATGTAAAATGCAGAAATTTTAATTTTACGTGAATCGAAAGAATCTAAATATTATCTAGGCACCCCAATGTTAAAAGCAAAATTACTCATAATATAATCTGTCAGAAAAAATATACAATGCCCTTTTCTACACTGTTTTGGAGTATATACACCACCTCAATATGCTCTCTCATGTAAAATACAGAAATTCTAATTTTACTCGAATCGAAAAAAATCTAAATAATATCTAGGTGCCCCAAAGTTAAAAGGAAATGGCTCTAAATATAGTCTGTTAGAGAAAATATACAATGCCTTATTCTACTCTGTTTTGGAGTATATACACCAACTCAGTATGCTGTCTCATGTAAAATAAAGAAATTCTAATTTTACGTGAATTAACAAAAATCTAAATATTATCTAGAAACCTTAATGTTAAAAACAAAATTGCTCTGAAAATAATCTGTCAGTAAAATATAAAGTGCCCTATTCTACTCTGTTTTGGAGTATATACACCAACTCCATATGCTCTCTAATGTAAAATACAGAAATTCTATATTTAAGCGAATTGAAAAAATCTAAATAGTATCTAGGCACCCCAATGTTAAAAGCAAAATTGCTCAGAATATAATCTGTCAAAAAAATTTACAATTCTTTTTTCTACTCTCTTTTGTAGTATATACACCAACTAAATATGCTGTCTCATGTAAAATACAGAAATTCTAATTTTACGCGAATAGAATTGATCTAAATATTATCTAGGCACCCCAATGTTAAAAGCAAAATTGCTCGGAATATAATCTGTCAGAAAAAATATACAATGCCCTTTTCTACTCTGTTTTGTAGTATATACACCCCATTAATATGCTCTCTCAAGCAAAATACAGAAATTCTATATTTAAGCGGATAGAAAAAAATCTAAGTATTATCTAGGCACCCCAATGTTAATAACAAAATTGCTCTGAAAATAATCTGCCAGAAAAAATATACAATGCCCTATTCTACTCTGTTTTGGAGTATATACATTAACTCAATATGCTCTCTCATGTAAAATACCGAAATTCAAATTTTACGTGAATCGAAAATAATCTAAATATTATCTTGGCACCCGAATGTTAAAAGCAAAATTTCTCTGAATATAGTCTGTTAGAAAAAATATGCAATGCCTTATTCTACTCTGTTTTGGAGTATATACACCAACTCAGCATGCTCTCTCATGTAAAATACAGACGTTCTAATTTTTCGTGAATCTAAAAAAATCTAAATATTATCTAGGCACTTCAATGTTAAAACAAAATTGCTCAGAATATAATCTTTCAGAAGAAATATACAGTGCCCTATTGTACTCTGTTTTGGAGTATATACACCAACTCCATATGCTGTCTCATGTAAAATACAGAAATTCTATATTCATGCAAATTGAAAAAAATCTAAATATTATCTAGGCACCCAGATATTAAAAGCAAAATTGCTCTGAATATAATCTACCAGAAAAAATATACAATGCCCTTTTCTACTCTGTTTTGTAGTATATACACCAACTGAATATGCTCTCTCATGTAAAATAACAAAATTCTAATTTTACCTGAATCGAAAAAATCTAAATATTATCTAGGCACCCCAATGTAAAAAACAAAATTGATCTCAATAAATTCTGTCCGAGAAAATGTACAATGCCCTATTCTACTCTGTTTTGGAGTATATACACCAACTCCATATGCTCTCCCATGTAAAATACAGAAATTCTATATTTAAGCAAATTGAAAAAAATCTAAGTATTATCTAGGCAACCCAAAGTTAAAAGGAAAATTGCTCTGAATATAATCTGTCAGAAAAAATATACAATGCCCTTTTTTACTCTGATTTGTAGTATATACACCAACTCAATATGCTCTCTCATGTAAAATAAGGAAATTCTAATCTTACCCGTAACGAAAAAATCTAAATATTATCTAGGAACCCCAATATTAAAAACAAAATTGCTCTGAATATAATCTGTCAGAAAAAATATACAATGCCTTATTCTACTCTGTTGTTCAGTATATACACCAACTCAGTATGCTCTCTCATGTAAAATACCGAAATTCTAATTTTACGTGAATCGACAAAAATCTAAATAATATCTAGGCTCCCCAAAGTTCAAATAAAATGGCTCTCAATATAGTCTGTTAGAAAAAATATACAATGCCTTATTCTACTCTGTTTTGCAGTATATACATCAACTCAGTATGCTCTCTCATGTAAAATACAGAAATTTTAATTTCACGTGAATCAAAAAAATCTAAATATTATCTAGGCACCCCAATGTTAAAAGCAAAATTGCTCATAATATACTCTGTCAGAAAAAATATAAAATGCCCTATTTTACTCTTTTTGGAGTATATACACCAATTCCATATGTTCTCTCATATAAAATAGAGAAATTCTATATATAAGTGAATCGAAAAAATCTAAATAATATCTAGGCGCCCCAAAGTTAAAAGAAAATGGCTCTGAATATAGTCTGTTAGAGAAAATATACAATGCCTTATTCTACTCTGTTTTGGAGTATATGCACCAACTCAGTATGCTGTCTCATGTAAAATACAGAAATTCTAATTTTACGTGAATTAACAATAATCTAAATATTATCTAGGAACCTTAATGTTAAAAACAAAATTTCTCTGAAAATAATCTGTCACTGAAATATGAAGTGCCCTATTATACTCTGTTTTGGAGTATATACACCAACTCCATATGCTCTCTCATGTAAAATACAGAAATTCTATATTTAAGCAAATTGAAAAAAATCTAAACAGTATCGAGGCACCCCAATGTTAAAAGCAAAATTGCTCAGAATATAATCTGTCAAAAAAATATACAATGCCCTTTTCTACTCTTTTGTAGTATATACACCAACTAAATATGCTCTCTCATGTAAAATACAGAAATTCTAATTTTACCCAAATCGAAATAATCTAAATATTATCTAGGCACCCCAATGTTAAAAACAAAATTGCTCTGAATATAATCTGTCAGAAACATTACAGAATTCCCTATTCTACTCTATTTTGGAGTATATACAACAACTCAATATGCTCTCTCATGTAAAATACTGAAATTCTAATTTTACCTGAATCGAAAAAAATTGAAATATTATCTAGGCACCCCAATGTTAGAAGAAAAATTGCTCGTAATATAATCTGTCAGAAAAAATATACAACGTTGTTTTCTACTCTGTTTTGTAGTATATACACCAACTCAATATGCTCTCTCATGTAAAATACAGAAATTCTAATTTTACACGAATTGAAAAACATCTAAATAATATCTAGACTCCCCAAAGTTGAAAGAAAATGACTCTGAATATAGTCTGTTAGAAGAAATATACAATGCCTTATTCTATTCTCTTTTGGAGTATATACACCAACATAGTATGCTCTCTCATGTAAAATACAGAAATTCTAATTTTACGTGAATCCAAAACAATCTAAATATTATCTAGGCACCCCAAATTTAAAATAAAAATTGCTCTGAATATAATCTGTCAGAAAAAATATACAATGCCCTATTCTACTCTGTTTTGGAGTATATACACCAACTCAGTATGCTCTCTCATGTAGAATACCGAAATTCAAATTTTACGTGAATCGAAAAAAATCTAAATACTATCTAGGCACCCGAATGTTAGTAGCAAAATTGCTCTTAATATAATCTGTCAGAAAAAATGTACAATGCCCTATTCTACTCTGTATTGGAGTATATACAACAACTAAATATGCTCTCTCATGTAATATACCGAAATTCTAATTTTACGTGAATCGATAAAAATCTAAATAATATCTAGGCGCCTTAAAATTAAAAGAAAATGGCTCTGAATATCGTCTGTTAGAAAAAATATACAATGCCTTATTCTACTTTCTTTTGGAGTATGTACACCAACTCAGTATGCTCTCTCATGTAAAATACCGAAATTCTAATTTTACGGGAATCTAAAAAAACCAAAGTAATGTCTAGGCACCCTATAGCTAATCAAAAATGGCTCTGAATATAGTGTGTTAGAAAAAATATACAATGCCTTATTCTACTTTGTTTTGGATTATGTACACCAACTCAGTATGCTCTCTTCTGTAAAATACCGAAATTCTAATTTTATGCGAATCGAAAAAAATCTAAATAATATAAAGGCGCCCCAATGTATAAAGAAAATGGCTCGGAATATAGTCTGATAGAAAAAATATACAATGCCTTATTCTACACTCTTTTGGAGCATATACACCAACTCCGTATGCTCTCTCATGTAAAATACCGAAATTCTAATTTTAGGTGAATCGAAAAAAATCTAAATATTATCTAGGCACCACAATGTTAATAACAAAATCCTTCTGAATATAATCTGTCAGAAAAAATGTACAATGCCCTATTTTACTCTTTTTTGGAGTACATACACCAACTCAATATGTTCTCTCATGTAAAATACAGAAATTCTATATATAAGTGAATCGAAAAAATCTAAATATTATCTAGGCGCCCCAAAGTTAAAAGAAAATGGCTCTGAATATAGTCGGATAGAAAAAATATACAATGCCTTGTTCTACTCTGTTTTGGAGTATATACACCAACTCAGTATGCTCTCTCATGTAAAATAACGAATTTCTAATTTTACGTGAATTGAAAAAAATCTAAATATTATCTAGGCACTCCAATGTTAAAAACAAAATTGCTCTGGATATAATCTGTCAGACAAAATATACAATCACCTATTCTACTCTGTTTTGGGATATATACACCAACTCCATATGCTATCTCATGTAAAATACAGAAATTCTATATTTAAGTGAACCGAAAAAAATCTAAATACTATCTAGGCACCCCAGTGTTAAAAGCAAAATTGCTCTGAATATAATCTGTCAGAAAAAATATACAATGCGATTTTCTACTCTGTTATGGAGCATGTACACCAACTCAATATGCTCTCTCATGTAAAACACCGAAATTCTAATTTTACGCAAATCCGAAAAAATCTAAATAATATCTAGGCAATCCAAAGTTAAAAGAAAATGGCTCTGAATATAGTCTGTTAAAAAAAATATACAATGCCTTATTCTACTCTGTTTTGGAGTATATACACCAACTCAGTATGCTCTCTCATGTAAAATACCGAAATTCTAATTTTAGGTGAATCGAAAAAAATCTGAATATTATGTAGGCAACCCAATGTTAAAAGCAAAATTTCTCTGAATATAATCTGTCAGAAAAAATATACAATGCCCTTTTCTACTTTGTTTTGGAGTATATACACCAACTCAATATGCTCACTCATGTAAAATACCGAAATTATAATTTTACGTGAATCAAAAATAATCTAAATAATATCTAGCTGTCCCAATGCTAAATGAAAATTGCTCTGAATATAGTCCGTTAGAAAAAATATACAATGCCTTTTTCTACTACGTTTTGGAGTATATACACAAACTCAGTATGCTCTCTCATGTAAAATACCGAAATTCTAATTTTACGTGAATCGAAAAAAATCTAAATATTATCTAGGCACCGTAATGTTAAAAACAAAATTGCTCTGACTATAATCTGTCAGAAAAAATATACAATTACATATTCTACTCTGTTTTTTAGTATCTGCACCAACTCCATATGCTCTCTGATGTAAAATACCGAAATTCTATATTTAAGCGAATCGAAAAAAATCTAAATACCATCTAGGCAACCCAATGCTAAAAGCAAAATTGCTCTGAATATAATCTGTCAGAAGAAATATCCAATGCCCTTTTCTACTCCGTTTTCTAGTATATACACCAACTCAATATGCTCTCTTATGTAAAATATAATAATTCTAATTTTAAACGAATCGAAATAAATCAAAGTAATATCTAGGCGCCCCAAAGTTAAATGAAAATGGCTCTGAATATATTTTGTTTGAAAAAATATACAATTCCTTATTCTACTCTGTTTTGGAGTATATACACCAACTCAGTATGCTCTCTCATGTAAAATACAGAAATTATAATTTTACCCGAATCGAAAAAAATCTAAATATTATCTAGATACCCGAATGTTAATAGCAAAATTTCTCTTAATATAATCAGTCAGAAAAAATATACAATGCCCTTTTCTACTCTGTTTTGTAGTATATACGCGAACTCAATATGCTCTCTCAAGTAAAATAACGAAATTTTAATTTTTCACGAATCGAAAATAATTTAAATAATATCTAGGCGCCCCAAAGTTAAAAGAAATTGGCTCTGAATATAGTCTGTGTGAAAAAATATACAATGCCTTATTCTACTCTGTTTTGTAGTATATACACCAACTCAGTGTGCTCTCTCATGTAAAATACCGAAATTCTAATTTTAAGTGAATCGAAAAAAATCTAAATATTATTTAGGCACTTGAATGTTAATAGCAAAATTGCTCTTAATATAATCTGTCAGAAATAATGTACAATGCCCCTTTCTACTGTTTTGTAGTATATACACCAACTCAATATGCTCTTTCATGTAAAATACCAAAATTCTAATTTTACGCGAATCGAAAATCATCTAAATAATATCTAGGCAACCAAAATTTAAAAGAAAATGGCTCTGAATATAGTCTGTTTGAAAAATATACAATGCCTTATTTTACTCTGTTTTGGAATATATACACCAACTCAGTATGCTCTCTCATGTAAAATACCAAAATTCTAATTTTACGTGAATCGAAAAAAATTTAAATATTATCTAGGAAACCCAATGATAAAACCAAAATTGCTCTGAATATAATCTGTCATAAAAAATATACAATGCCCTATTCTGCTCTATTTTTTAGTATCTACACCTACTCTATATGCTCTCTCAGGTAAAACACAAAAATTCTATATTTAAGCGAATCAAAAAAAAATCTAAATTTTATCTAGGCACCCCAATGCTAAAAGCAAAATTGCTCTGAATATTATCTGTCAGAAAAAATATACAATGCATTTTTCTACTTTGTTTTTGTGTATATACAATAACTCAATATTCTCTTTCATGTAAAATACCAAAATTTTAAATTCACGTGAATTGAAAAAAATCTAAATAATATCTAGGCGTACCAAAGTTAAAAGAAAATGGCTGTGAATATAGTCTGTTAGAGAAAATATATAATGTCTTATTGTACTTTCTTTTGGAATATATCCACCAACTCAGTATCCTCTCTCATGTAAAATACCGAAATTCTAATTTTATGTGAATCGAAAATAATCTAAATATTATCTACGCACCCCAATGTTAAAAGAAAAACTACTCTGAATATAATCTGTCAAAAAAAATATACAATGCCCTTGTCTATTCTATTTTGGAGTATATACACCAACTCAATATGCTCTCTCATGTAAAATACAAAAATTCCAATTTTACACAAATTGAAAGACATCTAAATATTATCTAGGCACACCAATGTTAATAACAAAATTGCTCTGAATATAATCTGCCAGAAAAAATATACAATGCCCTATTCTACTCTGTTTTGGAGTATATACACCAACTCAATATGCTCTCTCATGTAAAATACCGAAATTCTAATTTTACGTGAATCGAAAATAATCTAAATATTATCTTGGCACCCGAATGTTAAAAGCAAAATTTCTCTGAATATAGTCTGTTAGAAAAAATATACAATGCCTTATTCTACTCTGTTTTGGAGAATATACACCAACTCATTATGCTCTCTCATGTAAAATACAGAAATTCTAATTTTACGTGAATCGAAAAAAATCTAAATATTATCTAGGCACCTCAATGTTAAAAACAAAATTACTCTGAAAATAATCTGTTAGTAAAATATAAAGTGCCCTATTCTACTCTGTTTTGGAGTATATACACCAACTCCATATGCTCTCTCATGTAAAATACAGAAATTCTATATTTAAGCGAATTGATAAAAATCTAAATTGTATCGAGGCACCCCAATGTTAAAAGCAAAATTGCTCAGAATATAATCTGTCAAAAAATATACAATGCCCTTTTTTACTCTCTTTTGTAGTATATACACCAACTAAATATGCTCTCTCATGTCAAATACAAAAATTCTAATTTTACCCGAATCGCAAATATCTAAATATTATCTAGGCAACCCAATGTTAAAAACAAAACTGCTCTGAATATAATCTGTCAGAAAAAATATACAATGTCCTATTTTACTCTGTTGTTCAGTATATACACCAACTCAGTATGCTCTCTAATGTAAAATAACCAAATTCAAATTTCACACGAAACGAAAAAAATCTAAATAATATCTAGGCACCCCAATGTTAAAAACAAAATTGCTCTGTATATAATCTGTCGGAAAATATATACAATGCCGTATTCTACTCTGGTTTGGAGTATATACAGCAACTCCATATGCTCTCTCATGTAAAATACAGAAATTCTATATATAAGAGAATCAAAAAAATCTAAATATTATCCAGACACCAGAATGCTAAAAGCAAAAATGCTCTGAATATAACATGTCATAAAAAATATACAATGCCCTACTCTACTTTGTTTTGGAGTATATACACCAACTCAGTATTCCCTTTCATGTAAAATACAGAAAGTCTGTATTTAAGCGAATCGAAAAAAATCTAAATATTATCTAGCCACCCCAATGTTAATAACAAAATTGTTCTGAATATAATCGGTCAGAAAAAATATACAAGGCTTTTTTCTATTCTGTTTTTGAGTATATACACCAACTCAATATGCTCTCTCTTGTACAATACCAAAATTCTAATTTTATGCGAATCAAAAAATATCTAAAAAATATCTAGGTACCCCAAATTTAAAAGAAAATGGCTCTGAATATAATCTGTTAAAAAAATATACAATGCCTTATTCTACTCTGTTTTTGATTATATAAACCAACTCAGTATGCTGTCTCATGTAAAATACCGAAATTGTAAATATACGTGAATCGAAAAAAATCTAAATATTATCTAGGCACCCCAACGTTAAAAGTGAAATTCCTCTGAATATAATCTCTCAGAAAAAATATACAATGCCCTTTTCTAATCTGTTTTGGAGTATATACACAAGCTCAATATGCTGTCTTCTGTAAAATACAGATTTTCTAATTTTACATGAATAGAAAAAAATATAAATAATAACTAGGTGCCCCAAAGTTAAAAGAAAATGGCTCTGAATATAGTCTTTTAGAAAAAATATACAATGCCTTATTCTACACTGTTGTGGTGTATATACACCAACTCCATATGCTCTCTCATGTAAAATACAAAAATTCTATATTTAACCGAATCGAAAAAAATCTAAATATTATCTAGGAAGCAGAATGTTAAAAACAAAATTGCTCTGAATATAAGCTGTCAGAAAAAAATATACAATGCCCTATTTTCCTCTGATTTGTAGTATATACACCAACTCAATATGCTCTCTCATGTAAAATAACGAAATTCTAATTTTACAAGAATCGAAAAAAATCTAAATAATATCTTGGCGCTTCAAAGATAAAAGAAAATGTCTCTTAATATAGTGTGTTAGAAAAAATATACAATGCATTATTCTACCCTGTTTTGGAGTATATACAACAACTCAGTATGCTCTCTCAAGTAAAATACAGAAATTTTAATTTTACATCAATCGATAAAAATCTAAATATTATCTAGGCACCCCAATGTTAAAGAGAAAATTGCTTTGAATATAATCTGTCGACAAAATACACAATGCCCTATTCTACTCTGTTTTGGAGTATATACACCAACTCCTTATGCTCTCTCATGTAAAATACAGAAAATCTATATTTAAGCGAATAGAAAAAAATCAAAATATTATCTAGGCAACCCAAAGTTAAAAGCAAAATTTTTCTGAATATAATCTGTAAATAAAAATATACAATGTTCTTTTCTACTCTGTTTTGTAATATAAACCAACTCAATATGCTCTCTCATGTAAAATACAGAAATTCTAATTTTACGAAATCAAAAAAAATCTAAATATTATCTAGGCACCCCAATGTTAAAAACAAAATTGCTCTGAATATAATCTGTCAGAAAAAATGTACAATTCCCTATTTTACTCTGTTTTGGAGTACATACAACAATGCCCTTTTCTACCCTGTTTTTAGTATATACACCCATTCAATATGCTCTCTAATTTAAAATACAGAAATTCTAATTTTACCAGAATCGAAAAAATAAAAATATTATGTAGGATCCTTAATGTTAAAAACAAAATTGCTCTGAATATAATCTGTTAGAAAAAATATAAAATGCCCTATTATACTCTGTTTTGGAGAATATAAACCAACTTCATATGCTCTCTCATGTAAATACAGAAATCCCATATTTAAGCGAATCGAAAAAAATCTAAATATTATCTAGGCACCACAATGTTAAAAGAAAAATTGCTCTGAATATAATCTGTCAGAAAAAGTATACAATTCCTTCCTCTACTCTCTTTTTAGTATATACACCAACACAATATGCTCTCTCTTGTAAAATACAGATATTCTAATTATGCCCGAATCGAAAAAATCTAAATAATATGTAGGCACGCCAATGTGAAAAGCAAAATTGCTCTTAATATAGTCTGTCAGAAAAAATACACAATGCCTTATTCTACTCCGTTTTAAAGTATATACACGAACGCAGTATGCTTTCTCATGTAAAATACCAAAATTCCAATTTTACGCGAATCGAAATAAATCTGAATAATATCTAGGTGCCCCAAAGTTAAAAGAAAATGGCGCTGAATATAGTCTGTTAGAAAAAATATACAATGCCTTATTCTACTCTGTTTTGGAGTATATACAACAAATCAGTATGCTCTCTCATGTAAAATACCGAAATTCTCTTTTTACCTGAATCGAAAAAATTCTAAATATTATCAAGGCACCCGAATGTTAAAAGCAAAATTGCTCTGAATATAATCTGTCAGAAAAAATATACAATGCCTAATTCTACAGTTTTGGAGTATATACGCCAACTCAGTATGCTCTCTCATGTAAAATACCCAAATTCTAAATTTACGTGAATCGAAAAAAATCTAAATATTATCTAGGCACCCCAATGTTAAAAAGAAAATTGCTCTAAATATAATCTGTCAGAAAAAATATACAAAGGCCTATTTTACTCGGTTTTGGAGCATATACACCAACTCCATATACTCTCTCATGTAAAATACAGAAATTCTATATTTAAGCAAATCGAAAAGAATCTAAATATTATCTAGGCACCCCAATGTTAAAAGAAAAATTGCTTTGAATATAGTCTGTCAGAAAAAATATACAATGAACTTTTCTACTCTGTTTTGGAGTATATACACGAACTCAATATGCTCTCTCATGTAAAATACCGAAATTCTAATCTTACGTACATCAAAAAAAATCTAAATAATATCTAGGCGCCAAAAAGTTAAAAGAGAATGTCTCTGAATACAGTCTTTTAGAAAAAATATATAACGCCTATTTCTACTCTGCTTTGGAGTATATACACCAACTCAGTCTGCTCTCTCATGTGAAATACCGAAATTCTAATTTTACATGAATCGAAAAACATCTAAATAATATCGAGGCACCCAAAATTTAAAAGAAAATGGCTCTGAATATAGTCTGTTAGAGAAAATGGACATTGCCTTATTCTACTCTGTTTTGGAGTATATAAACCAAGTCAGTATGCTCTCTCATGTAAAATACAGAAATTCTAATTTTACGCAAATCGAAAAAACCTAAATATTATCTAGGCGCCCCAGTGTTAAAAACAAAATTTCTCTGAATATAATGTGTCATAAAAAATATACAATGCCCTATTCTACTTTGTTTTGAAGTATATACACCAACTCCATATGCTCTCTCATGTAAAATACAGAAATTCTATATTTAAGCGAATCGAATAAAATCTAAATATTACCTAGGCACCCCAATGTTAAAATCAAAATTTCTCTGAATATAATGTGTCAGAAAAAATATACAATTCTCTTTTCTACTCTGTTTCAGAGTATATACACCAACTTAATATGCTCTCTCATTTAAAATACAAAAATTCTAATTTTACGTGAATCAAAAATTAACTAAATAATATCTAGGTGCCCCAAAGTTGAAAGAAAATGGCTCTGAATATAGTCTGTTAGAAAAAATATACAATGGCTTATTCTAATCTGTTTTGGAGTATATACACCAACTCAGTATGCTCTCTCATGTAAAATACCAAAATTCTAATTTTACGTGAATCGAAAAAAATCTAAATATTATCTAGGCACCCCAATGTGAAAAACAAAATTGCTCTGAATATAATCTGTCAGAAAAAATATACGAAGCCCTATTTTACTCTGTTTTGGAGTATACAGACAAATTCAATATGCTCTCTCATGTAAAATACAGAAATTCTATATTTAAGCAAATCAAAACTAATCGAAATATTATCTAGGCACCCCAATGTTAAACGCAAAACTGCTCTGAATATAACCTGTCAGAAAATATATACAATGCTCTTTTCTACTATGTTTTGTAGTATATACACCAACTCAATATGCTCTCTCATGTGAAAAACCGAAATTCAAATTTTAAGCTAATCGAAAAAGATCTAAATATTATCAGGGCGCACCAAAGTTAAAAGAAAATGGCTCTGAATATAGTCCCTTAGAAAAATAAGAAAAAATATACAATGCCCTATGCTACCCTGTTTTAAAGTACATACACCATCTCCATATACCCCCTCATGTAAAATACAGAAATTATATATTTAAGAGAATCGAACGAAATCTAAATATTATCTAGGCACCCCAATGTTAAAAACAAAATAGCTCTGAATAGAATCTGTCCGATAAAATATACAATGCCCTATTCTACTCTGCTTTGGAGTATATACACCAACTCCATATGCTCTGTCATGTAAAATACAAAAATTCTATGTTTAAGTGAATCGAAAAAAATCTTAATATTATCTAGGCACCCCAATGTTAAACGCAAAATTTCTCTGAATATAATCTGTCAGAAAATATATACAATGCTCTTTCTACTATGTTTTGTAGTATATACACCAACTCAATATGCTCTCTCATGTAAAATACAGAAATTCAAATTTTACCCCAGTCGAAAAAACCTATATATTATCTAGGCACCCGAATGATAATAAAAAAATTGCTCTGAATATAATCTCTCAGAAAAAATATACAATGCCCTATTCTACTTAGTTTTGGAGTATATACACCAACTACATATTGTCTCTCATGTAAAATACAAAAATTCTAATTTTACGCAAATCGAAAAAAATCTAAATAATAACTAGGCGCCCCAAAGTTAAAAGAAAATGGCTCTGAATATAGTCTGTTAGAAAAAATATACAATGCCTTATTCTACTCTGTTTTGGAGTATATAACCCAACTCAGTATGCTCTCTCATGTAAAATACCGAAATTTTAATTTTACGCGAATCGAAAAAAATCTAAATAATATCTAGGCGCCCTAAACTTAAAAGAAAATGGCTCTGAATGTAGTCTGTTAGAAGAAATGTACGAAGCCTTATTCTACTTTGTTTTAAAGTATATACACCAACTCAGTATGCTCTTTCATGTAAAATACAGAAATTCTAATTTTACGTGAATCGAAAGAAATCTAAATAATATCTAGGCTCCCGAAACTTAAAAGAAAACGGATCTGCATATAGTCTGTTAGAAAAAATGTAAATTGCCTTATTCTACTCTGTTTTACAGTATATACACCAACTCAGTATGCTCTCTCATGTAAAATACAGAAATTCTAATTTTACGCAAATCGAAAAAATCTAAATATTATCTAGGCAGCCCAATGTTAAAAGAAAATGGCTCTGAATATAATTTGTCAGAAAAAATATACAATGCCCTTTTCTACTCTGTTTTGGAGTATATACACCAACTCAATATGCTATCTCATGTAAAATATGGAAATTCTAATTTTACGTGAATCGAAAAACATCTAAATGTCATCTAGGCAACCCAATGTTAAAAGCAGAATTGCACTGAATATAATCTGTCAAAGAAAATATACAATGCCCTTTTCTACTCAATTTTGGAGTATATACACAAACTCAATATGCTCTCTCCTGTACAATACCGAAATTATAAATTTACGGGAATCGAAAAAAATATAAACATTATCTAGGCACCGCAATGTTAAAAGCAAAATTTCTCTGAAAATAATGTGTCAGAAAAAATATACAATGCAATATTCTACTCTGTTTTGGAGTATATACAACAACTCAAAATGCTCTCTCACGTAAAATACGGAAATTATAATTTTACGCTAATAAAAATAAATCTAAATCTTATCTATGTACCGCAATGTTGAAAGAAAATTGCTCTGAATATAATCTGTCAGAAAAAATATACAATGCCCTTTTGTACTCTGTTTTGGAGTATATACACCAGCTCAATATGCTCTCCCATGTAAAATACAGAAATTCTAATTTTACACAAACCGAAAAAAATCTAAATATTATCTAGGCACCCCAATGTTAAAAACAAAATTGCTCTGAATGAAATTTGTCAGAAAAAATATACAATGTTCTTTTCTACTCTTTTTTGTAGTATATACACCAACTCAATATGCTCTCAAATATAAAATAGCAAAATTCTAATTTTACGCGAAACGAAAAAAATCTAAATAATATCTAGGCGTCCCAAAGTTAAAAGAAAATGGTTCTAAATATAGTCTGTAAGAAAAAATATACAATGCCTTATTCTTCTCTGTTTTGGAGTATATACACCAACTCCATATGCTCTCTCAAGTAAAATACAGAAGTTCTATATTTAAGCGAATCGAAAAAATTCTAGATATGATCTAGGCACCCCAATGTGAAAAGAAAAATAGCTCTTAATATAATCTGTCAGATAAAATATACAATGCCCTTTATTTCTCTGTTTTGTAGTATATACACCAACTCCATATGCTCTCTCATGTAAAATACAGAAATTCTATTTCTACCCAAATCGAAAAATCTAAATATTATCTAGGCACCCCAGTGATAAAAAGAAATTGCTCTGAATATAATCCGTCAGAAAAAATATACAATGCCCTCCTCTACGCTGTTTTGGAGTATATACACCAACTCCATATGCTCTCTCATGTAAAATACAGAAATTCTATATTTAAGCGAATCGAAAAAAAATCTAAATATTATATAGGCACCACAATGTTAAAAACAAAATTCCTCTGAATATAATCTGTCAGAAAAAATAGACAATGCCCAATTCTACTCTGTTTTGTAGTACATACACCAACTTCATATGCTCTCTCATGTAAAATACAGAAATTCTTTATTTATGCGAATCGAAAAAAATCTAAATATTATCTAGGCACCCGAATTTTAAAAGCAAAATTTCTCTGAATATAATCTGTCAGAGAAAATATACAATGCTTTTTTCTACTCTGTTTTGGAGTATATACACCAACTCCCTTTGCTCTCTCATGTAAAATACAGAAATTCTAAATTTACACAAATCGAAAAATATATAAATAATATCTAGGCACCCCAAAGTTAAAAGAAATTGGCTCTGAATATAGTCGGTTAGAAAAAATATACAATGCCTTATTCTACTCTGTTTTGGAGTATACACACCGACTCAGTATGCTCTCTTACGCAAAATACAGCAATTCTAATTTTACGTGAATCAAAATAATCTAAATATTATCTACGCATCCCAATTTTAAAAACAAAATTGCTCTGAATATTATCTGTCAGAAAAAATATACAATGCCCTATTCTAATCTGTTTTAAAGTTTATACACCAACTCCATATGCTCTCTAATGTAAAATACAGAAATTCAAATTTTACTGGAATCGAAAAAATCTAAATATTATCTAGGCACCCCAATGTTAAAAGCAAAATTGCTCTGAATATAATCTGTCAGAAAAAATATACAATGCCCTTTTCTACTCTGTTTTGTAGTATATACACGAACTAAATATGCTCTCTCATGTAAAATACAGAAATTCTAAATTTTCCCGAAACGAAAAAATCAAAATATTATCTAGGCACCCCAATGTTAAAAGCAAAATTGCTCTGAATATCATTTGTCAGAAAAAATATACAATGCCCTCTTCTATTCTGTTTTTTAGTATAAACACCAACTCAATATGCTCTGTCATGTAAAATACAGAAATTCTAATTCTACCCGAATTGAAAAAAATCTAAATATTATCTAGGCACCCCAATGTTAAAGCAAAATTGCTCTGAATATAATCTGTCAGAAAAAATATACAATGCCCTTTTCTACTCTGTTTTGGAGTATATAAACCAACTCAATATTCTCTCTAATGTAAAATACCGAAATTCTAATTTTACGGGAATTGAAAAAAATCTAAATAATATCTAGGCACCCCAATGTTAAAAGAAAATGGCTCTGAATATAGTTTGTTAGCAAAAATATACAATGCCTTATTCTACTCTGTTTTGCAGTATATACACCAACACAGTAGGCTCTCTCATATAAAATACAGAAATTATATATTTAAGTGAATCGAAAAAAATCTAAATATTATCTAGGCACCACAATGTTAAAAAAAATTGATCTGAATATAATCTGTCAGAAAAAATATACAATGCCCTATTCTACTCTGTTTTAATGTATATACAACAACTCAGTATGCTCTCTCAGGTAAAATACCGAAATTCAAATTTTAAGTGAATCGATAAGTTTCTAAATATTATCTAGGCACCGCAATGTTAAAAACAAAATTGCTCTGAAAAAAATCTGTCAAAAAAATTTACAATGCCCTTTTCTACTCTGTTTGGTAGTATATACACCAACTCCATATGCTGTCTCATCTAAAATACAGAAATTCTATATTTAAGAGAATCGAAATCTATCTAAATATTATCTAGGCACCCCAATGTTAAAAGCACAATTGCTCTGAATATAATCTGTCAGAAAAAATACACAATGCCATTTTCTACTCTGTTTTGTAGTATAGACACCATCTAAGTATGCTCTCTAATGTAAAATACCGCAATTCTAATTTAACGTGAATCGAAAAAAATCTATATATTATCTAGGCACCCCAATGTTAAACGCAAAATTGCTCTGAATATAATCTGTCAGAGAAAATACACAATGCCATTTTCTACTCTGTTTTGTATTATATACACCAACTCAATATGCTCTTTCATGAAAAATACAGAAATTGTAATTTTACCCGAATCGAAAAAATCTAAATATTATGAAGGCACGCCAATGTTAACAACAAAATTGCTCTGAATATAATCTGTCAGAAAAAATATACAATGCCCTATTCTACTCTGTTTTTGAGTATATACACCTACTTAATATGCTCTCTCATGTAAAATACCAAAATTCTAATATTACGCGAATCGTAAAAAATCTAAATAATATCTAGGCGCACCAAAGTTAAAAGAAAATGGCTCTGAATATAGTCTGTTAGAAAAAATACACAATGCCTTATTCTACTCTCTTTTGGAGTATATACACCTACTCATTATGCTCTCAAATGTATAATAACGAAATTATAGTTTTACGTGAATTAAAAAAATCTAAATATTATCTAGGGACCCCAATGTTAAAGGAAAATTTCTCTGCATAAAATCTGTCAGAAAAAATAAACAATGCCCTATTCTGCTCTGTTTTGGAGTATGTACACCAACTCAGTGTGCTCTCTCATGTGAAATACAGAAATTCTAATTTTACCCGAATCGAAAAAATCTAAATTTTATTTAGTCAACCCAATGTTAAAAACAAAATTGCCCTGAATAAAATCTGTCAGAAAAAATGTACAATGCCCTTTTCTTCTCTGTTTTGTAGTATATAAACCAACTCCATATGCTCTCTAATGTAAAATACAGAAATTCTAATTTTCTGCGAATCGAAAAAAATCTAAATAATATCTAGGCGCCTCAAAGTTCAAAGAAAATGGCTCTGAATATAGTCTGTTAGAAAAAATATACAATGCCTTATTCTATTCTGTTTTCAAGTATATACCCCAACTCAGGATGCTCTCTCAAGTAAAATATAGAAATTCTAATTCTACCCGAATCGCAAAATCTAAATATTATCTAGTCCCCCCAATGTTAAAAACAAAATTGCTCTGAATATAATCTGTCAGAGAAAATATACAATGCCCTATTCTACTCTGTTTTAAAGTATATACACCAACTCCATATGCTCTCTAATGTAAAATACAGAAATTGTATATTTAACCGAATCGAAAAAATTCTGGATAGTATCTATGCACCCCAATGTGAAAAGCAAAATTGCTCCTAATATAATCTGTCAGATAAAATATACAATGCCTTTTATTTCTCTGTTTTGTAGTATATACACGAAATCAATATACTCTCTCACGTAAAATACAGAAATTCTAATTCTACCCAAATCGAAAAAATCTAAATATTATCTAGGCACCCTAATGTTAAAAACAAAATTGCTCTGAATGTAATCTGTCAGAAAAAATATACAATGCCCTATTCTACCCTTTTTTGGAGTATATACACCAACTCCATATGCTCTCTCATGTAAAATACAGAAATTCTATATTTATGCGAATTGAAAAAAATCTAAATATTATCTAGGCACCGCAATGTTAAAAGCAAAATTTCTCTGAATATAATCTGTCAGAAAAAATATACAATGCCCTATTCTACTCTGTTTTGGACTATATACACCAACTCCATATGCTCTCTCATGTAAAATACAGAAATTCTATATTTAAGCGAATTGGAAAAAAATCTAAATATTATCTAGGAACCGCAATGTTAAAAAAAATCGCTCTGAATATCATCTATCATAAAAAAATATACAATGCCCTATTCTACTTTATTTTTGAGTATATACACCAACTCAATATGCTCTCTCATGTAAAATACCGAAATTCTCATTTTACGTGAATCGAAAAAAATCTAAATATTATCTAGGCACCCCAATGTTAAAAACAAAATTGCTCTGAATATAGTCTGTCAGAAAAATTATACAATGCCCTATTCTACTCTGTTTTCGAGTATATACACCAACTCCATATGCTCTCTCATGTAAAATACAGAAATTCTATATTTAAGCGAATCGACAAAAATCTCAATATTATCTAGGCACCTCAATTTTAAGAGCAAAATTTCTCTGAATATAATCTGTCAGAAAAAATATATAATGCCCTTTTCTACTCTGTTTTGGAGTATATACACCAACTCCATATGCTCTCTCATGTAAAATAGAGAAATTCTAATTTTACGCGAATCAAAATATATCTAAATAATAGCTAGGAGCCCCAAAGTTAAAAGAAATTGGCTCTGAATATAGTCTGTTAGAAAAAATATACAATGCCTCATTCTACTCTGTTTTGGAGTATATACACCATCTCAGTATGCTCTCTTATGTAAAATACAGCAATTCTAATTTTACGTGAATCAAAAATAATCTAAATATTATCTACGCACCCCAATGTTTAAAACAAAATTTCTCTGAATATAATCTGTCGGAATAAATGTACAATGCTCTATTCTAATCTGTTTTAAAGTTTATACACCAACACCATATGCTCTCTCATGTAAAATACAGAAATTCTAATTTTACTTAAATCGAAAAAATCTAAATATTATCTAGGCACCTCAGTGTTAAAAAAATTGCTCTGGATATAATCTCTCACAGAAACTATACAATGCCCTATTCTACTCTGTTTTGGACTATATACACCAACTCAGTATGCTCTCTCATGTAAAATACCTAAATTCAAATTTTACGTGAATTGAAAAAATTCTAAATATTATCTAGGCACCCCAATGTGAAAAGCAAAATTGCTCTGAATATAATCTGTCAGAAAAAACATACAATGTCCTTTTCTACTCTGTTTTGGAGTATATACACGAACTCAATATGCTCTCTCATGTAAAATACAGAAATTCTAATTTTACGTGAATTGAAAAAAATCTAAATAATATCTAGGCGCCCCAACGTTAAAACAAAATGTCTTTGAATATAGTCTGTTAGAAAAAATATACAATACCTTATTCTTCTTTGTTTTGTAGTATATACACCAACTCAGTATGCTCTCTCATGTAAAATACCGAAATTCTAATTTTACGCGAATCGAAAAAAATCTAAATAATATCTAGGCGCCCTAAACTTAAAAGAAAATGGCTCTGAATGTAGTCTGTCAGAAGAAATGTACAATGCCCTTTTGTACTCTGTTTTGGACTATATACACTAACTCAGTATACTATGTCATGTAAAATACAGAAATTCTAATTTTAAGCGAATCGAAAAAAATCTAAATAATATCTAGGCACCACAAAGTTAAAAGAAAATGGCTCTAAATATAGTCTGTCAGAAAAAATATACATTGCCTTATTCTGCTCTGTTTTGGAGTATATACAGCAACTCCATATGCTCTCTCATGTAAAATACCGAAATTCTAATTTTACCCGAATCGAAAAAATCTAAATATTATCCTGACACCCCAATATTAAAAACAATATTGCACTGAATATAATCTGTCAGAAAAAATACACAATGCCTTATTCTACTCTTTTTTGGAGTACATACACCAACTCCATATGCTCTCTTATGTAAAATACAGAAATTCTATATTTAACCAGCTCAAAAAAATCTAAATATTTTCTAGGCATTCCAATGTTAAAAGCAAAATTGCTCTGAATATAATCTGTCAGAAAAAATATACAATGGCTTATTCTACTCTGTTTTGTGGTATATACACCAACTCAGTATGCTCTCTTATGTAAGATACAGAAATTCTAATTTTACGTGAATCGAAAAAATCTAAGTATTACCTAGGTAACCAAATGTTAGAAACAAAATTACTCTGTATATAATCTGTCATATAAAATATACAATGCCCTATTCTACTCTGTTTTGGAGTATATACAACACCCCATATGCTCTCTCAAGTAAAATACCGAAATTCTAATTTTACACGAATCAAAAAAAATCTAAATAATATCTAGGTGCCCCAAAGTTAAAAGAAAATGCCTCATAATATAGTCTGTTTGAAAAAATAGACTATGCCATATTCTACTCTGTTTTGGAGTATATACACCAACTCAGTATGCTCTCTCATGTAAAATACAGAAATTCTAATTTTACCCAATTCGAATAAATCTAAATATTTTCTAGGCACCCCAATGTTAAAAACAAAATTGCTCTGAATATAATCTGTCAGACAAAATATACAATGCCCTATTCTACTCTTTTTTGAGTATATACACCAACTCCATATGCTCTCTTTTGTTAAATACAGACATTCTATATTTAGACAAATCGAAAAAAATCTAAATATTATCTAGGCACCCCAATGTGAAAAGTAAAATTGCTCTGAATATAATCTGTCAGAAAAAATATACAATGCCTTATTCTATTCTGTTTTGGAGTATGTACACCAACTCAATATGCTCTCTCATGTAAAATACAGAAATTCTAATTTTACGTGAATCAACGAAAATCTAAATATTATCTAGGCACCTGAATGTTAGAAGCAAAATTTCTCTGAATATAATCTGTCAGAAAATATATACAATGGCCTTTTCTACTCTGTTTTGGAGTATATACAACTCAATATGCTCTCTCATGCAAAATACTGAAATTACAATTTTACGTGAATCGAAAAAATTCTAAATAATATCTAGGTGCCACAAAGCTAAAAGAAAATGGCTCTGAATATAGTCAGTTAGAGAAAATATACAATGCCCTATTCTACTCTCTTTTGGAGTTTATACAGCAACCCAGTATGCTCTCTCGTGTAAAATAGCTTAATTCTAATTTTATGAGAATCAAAAAAAATCTAAATATTATGTAGGCACACCAATGTTAAAACAAAATTGGTCTGAATATAATCTGTCATAAAAATATACAATGCCCTATTCTACTCTATTTTGGAGTATAGACACCAACTTCATATGCTCTCTTATGTAAAATACAGAAATTCTATATTTATGCGAATCAAAAAAAATCTAAATATAATCTAGGGACCCTAATGTTAATAGAAAAATTTCTCTGAATATAATCTGTCAGAAAAAATATACAATGCCTTATTCTACTCTGTTTTGGAGTATATAAACCAACTCATTCTCCTCTCTCACGTAAAATACCGACATTCTATTTTTACGTGACTCGAAAAAAATCGAAATATTATCTAGGCACCCCAATGATAGAATCAAAATTGCTCTGAAAATAATCTGTCAGAAAAAATATACAATTACCTATTTCACACTTTTTTGGAGTATATACACCAACTCAATATGCTCTCTCATGTAAAATACCAAAATTTTAATTTTACAGGAATGGAAAATAATCTAAATAATATCTAGGCGTCCCAATGTTAAAAGAAAATGGCTGTGAATATAGTCTGTTTGAAAAAATATACAATGCCTTATTCTACTCTGTTTTGCAGTATATACACCAAGTCAGTATGCTCTGTCATGTAAAATACCGAAATTCTAATTTTACCCGAATCGAAAAAAGCTAAATATTATTTAGGCACCCCAATGTTAAAAAAAAATTGCTCTGAATATAATCTGTAAGAAAAAATGTACAATGCCCTATTCTACCCTGTTTTGGAGGATATACACCAACTCAGTATGCTCTCTTATGTAAAATACCGAAATTCTAATTTTATGTGAATTGAAAATAATCTAAATATTATCTAGGCACCCGAATGTGAAAAGCAAAATTGCTCTTAATATAATCTGTCAGAGAAAATATACAATGCCCTTTTCTACTTTGTTTTAAAGTATATAAACCAACTTAATATGCTCTCTCATGTAAAATACAGATATTCTATATTTAATCGAATCTAAAAAAATCTAAATATTATCTAGGCACCCCAATGTTAAAAACAAAATTGCTCTGAATATCATCTGTCAGAAAAAATATACAATGCCCTATTCTACTTTGTTTTGGAGTATATACACCAACTCAATTTGCTCTCTCATGTAAAATACAAAAATTCTATATTTAATCGAATCGAATAAAAACTAAATATTATCTAGGCACCCCAATGTTAAAAGAAAAATTTCTCTGAATACAATCTCTCAAAAAAAATATACAATGCCTGTTTCTACGCTGTTTTGGAGTATATACACCAACTGAATATGCTCTTTCATGTAAAATACGGAAATTCTAATTATACGCGAATCGAAAAAAAATCTACATAATATCTAGGCGACCCAAAGTTAAAAGAAAACGGCTCTGAATATAGCCTGTTAAGAAAACATACATTGCCTTATTCTACTCTGTTTTGGAGTATATACATTAACTCCATATGCTCAAACATGTAAAATACAGAAATTCTATATTTAAGCAAATCGAAAAAAATCTGAATATTATCTAGGCACCCCAATGTTGAAAACAATATTGTTCTGGGTATAATCTATCAGAGAAAATATACAATGCCCTTTTCTACTTCGTTTTGTAGTATATACACCAACTCAATATGCTCTTTCATGAAAAATACAAAAACTCTAATTTTACCCAAATCGAAAAAATCTAAATATTATCAAGGCAACCCAAAGTCAAAAACAAAGGTGCTCTGAATATAATCTGTCAGAAAAAATATACAATGACCTATTCTACTCTGTTTTGGAGTATATACACCAACTCAGTATGCTCTCTCATCTAAAATACAGAAATTCTAATTTTACCCGATCGAAAAAATATAAATATTATCTAGGTACCCTAATGTTAAAAACAAAATTGCTCTGAATATAATCTGTCAGAAAAAATATACAATGCTTTATTCTACTCTTTTTAGGAGTATATACATCAACTCCATAAGCTCTCATTTAAAATACAGAAATTCTATATTTAAGAGAATCGAAAAAAACCTAAATATTACCTAGGCACCCCAATGTTAAAAACAAACTTGCTCTGAATATTTTCTGTCATAAAAAATATACAATGCCCTATTCTACTCAATTTTGGAGTATATACTCCAACTCCATATGCTGTCTCATGTAAAATGCAGAAATTCTAATTTTACCAGAATCGAAAAAATCTAAATATTATCTAGGTACCCTAATATAAAAAAAAAATTGGTCTGAATAGAATCTGTCAGAAAAAATATACAATGCCCTATTCTACCCTGTTTTGGAGAATATACACCAACTCAGTATGCTCTCTCATGTAAAATACCGAAATTCTAATTTTAGGTGAATTGAAAAAAAATCTAAATATTATCTAGAGACGGAATGTTAAAAGCAAAATTGCTCTTAATACAGTGTGTCAGAAACAAGACACAATGCCCTTCTCTAATTTTTTTTGGAGTATATACAGCAACTCAATATGCTCTGTAATGTAAAATACCGAAATTCTAATTTTAAGCGAATCAACAAAATCTAAAGAATATCTAGGCGCCCCAAAGTTAAAAGAAAATGGCTCTGAATATAGTCTGTAAGAAAAAATATACAATGCCTTATTTTATTCTTTTTTGGAGTATACACATCAACTCACTATGCTCTCTCATATAAAATACCGAATTTCTAATTTTACGTGAATCGATAAAAATCTAAATGTTATCTAGGCACCCCAATGTGAAAAGCAAAATTGCTCTGAATATAATCTGTCAGAAAAAATATACAATGCCCTTAACTACTCTGTTTTGTAGTATCTACACCAACTCAATATGCTCTCTCAAGTAAAATACCGAAATTCTAATTTTATGCCAATCGAAAAAAATCTAACGAATATCTAGGTGCCCCAAAGTTAAAAGAAAATTGCTCTGAATATAGCCTGTCAGAAAAAATATACAATGCCATTAACTACTCTGTTTTGGAGTATCTACATCAACTCAATATGCTCTCTCAAGTAAAATATCGAAATTCTAATTTTACCCAAATCGTAAAAATCTAAATATTATCTAGGCACCACAATGTTAGAAACAAAATTGCTCTGAATATAGTCTGTCAAAAAAAATATACAATGCCCTATTCTACTCTGTTTTGGAGTATATACACCAGTTCAGTAAGCTCTCTAATGTAAAATACAGAAATTCTATATTTAAGCGAATTGAAAAAAATCTAAATATATCTAGACACCCCAATGTTAAAAGGAAAATTGCTCTGAATATAGTCTGTCAGAAAAAATATAAAATGCCCTTTTCTATTCTGTT
Source organism: Callithrix jacchus (assembly GCF_049354715.1). Lineage (NCBI taxonomy): Eukaryota > Metazoa > Chordata > Mammalia > Primates > Cebidae > Callithrix > Callithrix jacchus. Next base: position 220,042,901 of record NC_133502.1, on the reverse strand, counting down.
TTACAGTATATTAACAAACTCAATATGCTCTCTGATGTGAAATACAGAAATTCTAATTTTACGTGAATCGAAAAATATTTGAATAATATGAAGGCGCCCTAAAGTTAAAAGAAAATGGGTCTGAATATAGTCTGTTAGAAAAAATATACAATGCCTTATTCTACTCTGTTTTGGAGTATATACACCAGTTCAGTATGCTCTCTAATGTAAAATACAGAAATTCTATATTTAAGCGAATTGAAAAAAATCTAAATATATCTAGGCACCCCAATGTTAAAAGCAAAATTTGTCTGAATATAGTCTGTCAGAAAAAATATACAATGCCATTTTCTACCCTGTTTTGTAGTATATACATCAACTCAAAATGCTCTCTCATGTGAAATACAGAAATTCTAATTTTATCCGAATCGAAAAAATCTAAATATAATCTAGGCACCCCTATGTGAAAAACAAAATTTTGTTGAATATAATCTGTCAGAAAAAATATAGAATGCCCTATTCTACTCTGTTTTTGGAGTATATACACCAACTCCATAGGCACTCTCATGTAAAATACAGAAATTCTATATTTAAGCAAATAGAAAGAAATCTAAATATTATCTAGGCACTCCAATGTTAAAAGCAAAATTGCTCTGAATATAATCTGTCAGAAGAAATATACAATGCCCTATTCTACACTGTTTTGGAGTATATGCACCAACTCCATATGCTCTCTCATGTAAAATACAAAAATTCTGTATTTAAGCGAATGGAAAAATATCTAAAAATTATCTAGGCACCCCAATGTTAAAAAAAAAATTGCTCTGAATATGATCTGTCAGAAAAAATATACAATGCCCCTTTCTACTCTGTTTTGCAGTAAATACACCAACTCAATATGCTCTCTCATGTAAAATACCGAAATTCTAATTTTACATGAATCGAACAAAATCGAAATAATATCTAGGCGCCCCAAAGTTAAAAGAAAATGGCTCTGAATATAGTCTTCAATAGAAAATATACAATGCTTTATTCTACTCTGTTTTGGAGTATATACACCAACTCAGGGTGCTGCCTCATGTAAGATACTGAAATTCTAATTTTCCCGAATCGAAAATAATCTAAATATTATGTAGGTACCCCAATGTTAAAAACAAAATTGCTCTGAATATAATCTCTCAGAAAAAATATCCAATGTTCTATTCTACTCTGTTTTGGAGTATATACACAAACTACATACGGTCTCTATTGTAAAATACAGAAATTCTCTATTTAAGCGAATCGAAAAAAATCTAAATATTATCTAGGCACCCCAATGTAAAAAGCAAAATTGCTCTGAATATAATCTGTCAGAAAAAATATACAATGCTCTTTTCTACTCTGTTTTGGAGTATATACACCAAATCCATATGCTTTCTCATATAAAATACAGAAGTTCTATATTTAAGCGAATCGAAATAAATCTAAATAATAGCTAGGCACCCCAAAGTTAAAAGAAAATGGCTCTGAATATAGTCAGTTAGAAAAAATATAGAATGCTTTATTCTACTCTATTTTGCAGTATATGCACCAACTCAGTATGCTCTCTCATGTAAAATACCGATATTCTAACTTACCCGAATCGAAAAAATCTAAATATTATCTAGGCACACCAATGTTAAAAGCAAAATTACTCTGAATATATTCTGTCAGAAAAAATATACAATGCATTTTTCTACTCTGTTTTGGAGTATATACACCAAGTCAATATGCTCTCTCATGTAAAATACAGAAATTCAAATTTTACGTGAATCGAAAAAAATCTAAATAATATCGAGGCACCCCAAAGTTAAAAGAAAATGGCTATAAATATAGTCTGTTTGAAAAAATATACAATGCCTTATTATACTCTGTTTTGGAGTATATACACCAAATCCATATGCTCTCTTATATAAAATACAGAAATTCTAATTTTAGCTGAATCGAAAAAATCTAAATATTATCAAGTCACCCCTATGTTAAAAGCAAAATTGCTCTGAATATAATCTGTCAGAAAAAATATACAATGCCCTTTTCTACTCTGTTTTGGATTATATACACCAACTCCATATGCTCTCTCATGTAAAATACAGATATTCTATATTTAAACGAATCGAAAAAAATCTAAATAATATATAGGCGCCTCAAAGTTAAAATAAAATGGCTCTGAATATAGTATGTTAGAAAAAATATACAATGCCTTATTCTACTATGTTTTGGAGTATATACACCAACTCAGTATGCTCTCTCGTATAAAATACAGAAATTCTAATTTTACCCGAATTGAAAAAATCTAAATATTATTTAGGCACCCCAATGTTAAAAGCAAAATTTCTCTGAATATAATCTGTCAGAAAAAATATAAAATGCCCTTTTCTACTCTGTTTTGGATTATATACACCAACTCCATATGCTCTCTCATGTAAAATACAGAAATTCTATATTTAAGTGAATCGAAAAAAATCTAAATATTATCTAGGCACCCCAATGTTAAAAACAAAATATCTCTGAACATAATCTGTCAGAAAAAATATACAATGCTCTATTCTACTCTGTTTTGGAGTATATACACCAACTCCATATGCTCTCTCATGTAAAATACAGAAATTTTTTATTTAAGCGAATCAAAAAAATCTAAATAATATCTATGCACCCCAAACTTAAAAGAAAATGTTTCAGAATATAGTCTGTTAGTAAAAATATACAATGCCTCATTCTTCTATGTTTTTGTGTATATACACCGACTCAGTATGCTCTCGCGTGTAAAATACAGAAATTCTAATTTTACCCGAATCGCAAAAAATCTAAATATTACCTAGGCACCCCAATGTTAAAAGCAAAATGTCTCTGATTATAATCTGTCAGCTAAAATATACAATGCCCTTTTCTACTATTTTTTGGAGTATATACACCAAATCAATATGCTCTCTCATGTAAAATATCGAAATTCTAATTATACACGAATCGATAAAAATCTAAATAATATCTATGCGCACCAAAGATAAAAGAAAATGGCTCTTAATATAGTCTGTAAGAAAAAATATACAATGTTTTATTCTACTCTGTATAGGAGTATATAAACCAAGATAGTATGCGCTCTCATGTAAAATACTGAAATTCTAATTTTACCCGAATCGAAAAAATCTAAATATTATTTAGGCACCCCAATGTTAATAACAAAATTTCTCTGAATATAATGTGCCAGGAAAAATATAAAGTGCCCTATTCTACTCTGTTTTTGAGTATATACACCAACTCTACCTGCTCTCTCCCGTAAAATACAGAAATTCTGTATTTAAGCGAATCGAAAAAAATCTAAATATTATCTAGGCACCCCAATGTTAAAAACAAAATTGCTCTGAATATAATCAGTCATAAAAAATATAGAACGCCCTCTTCTACTCTGTTTTGGAGTATACACAGCAAATCAATATGCTCTCTTATGTAAAATACCAAAATTCTAATTTTACGCGAATCGAAAAAAGTCTAAATAATATCTAGGCACGCCAAAGTTAAAAGAAAATGGCTCTGAATATAGTCCGTTAGAGAAATTATAAAATGTTTTATTCTACTCGGATTTGTAGTATATACACCAACACAATATGCTCTCTCATGTAAAATACCGAATTTCTAGATTTACGTGAATTGAAAAAAATCTAAATATTATCTAGGCACCACAATGATAAAAGCAAAATTGCTCTGAATATAAACTGTCAGAAACAATATACAATGCCTTATTCTACTATGTTTTGGAGTATATACACCAACTCAGTATGCTCTCTCTTGTAAAATACAGAAATTCTATATTTAAGCGAATCGAAAAAAATCTAAATATTGTCTAGGCACACCAATGTTAAAAGAAATATTGCTCTGAATATAATCTGTCAGAATAAATATACAATGCCCTATTGTACTCTGTTTTGGAGTTTATACACCAACTCCATATGCTCTCTCATGTAAAATACAGAAATTCTGTATTAAAGCAAATCAACAAAAATCTAAGTATTATCTAGAAACCCCAATGTTAAAAGTAAAATTGCTCTGAATATAATTTGTCAGAAAAAACATACAATGCCGTTTTCGACTCTGTTTTGTAGTGTATACACCAAATTAATATGGTCTCTCATGTAAAATACACAAATTCTAATTTTACCAGAATCGAAAAAATCTAAATAATATCTAGGCGCCCCAAAGGTAAAAGAAAATGGCTCTGAATATAGTCTGTTAGACAAAATATACAATGCCTTATTCTCCTCTGTTTTGGAGTATATACCCCAACTGAGTAGGCTCTCTCAGGTAGAATACCGAAAAAATAATTTTACGTGAATGCAAAAAAATTCGAAATATTATCTAGGCACCTCAATGTTGAAAACAAAATTTCTCTGAATATAATCTGTCATAAAAAATATACAGTGCCGTATTCTACACTGTTTTGGAGTATATACACCAACTCAGTATGCTCTCTCATGGAAAATACCGAAATTTTAATTTTCCATGAATGGAAAAAAATCTAAATAGTATATTGGCACCCCAACCTTAAAAGCAAAATGGCTCTGGATATAATCTGTTGGAACAAATATACAATTCCTTATTCTATGTTTTGGAGTATATAAACCAACTCACTATGCTCTGTCATGTAAAATAAAGAAATTCTAATTTTAAACGAATCGAAAAAATCTAAATATAATCTAGGCACTTCAATGTTAAAAATAAAATTGCTCTGAATATAATCTGTCAGAGAAAATATACAATGCCCTATTCTACTCTGTTTTGGATTATATACACCAACTCCATTTGCTCTCTCATGTAAAATACAGATATTCTATATTTAAGCGAATCGCAAAAAATCTAAATATTATCTACGCACCCCAATGTTAAAACCAAAATTGCTCTGAATATATTCTGTCAGAAAAGATATACAATGCCCTTTTCTACTCTGTTTTGTAGCATATACACCAACAAAATATGCTCTCTAATGTAAAATACCAAAATTCTAATTTTACGCGAATGGAAAAAAATCTAAAAAATATCTAGGCACCCGAAATTTAAAGAAAATGGCTATGAATATAGTCTGTTAGAAAAAATATGCAATGCTTTATTCTACTCTGTTTTGGAGTATATACACCAACTCATGCTCTCCCATGTAAAATACAGAAATTATAATTTTACGTGAATTGAAAAAAATCTAAATATTATCTAGGCACCCAAATGTTAAAACCAAAATTGCTCTGAATATACTCTGTCAGAAAAAATATACAATGCCCTGTTCTACACTGTTATGGTGTATATACACGAACTCCATATGCTCTCTCATGTAAAATACAGAAATTCTATATTTAAGCGAATCGAAAAAAATCTAAATATTATCTACTTACCCCAATGTTAAAAACAAAATTGCTATGAATATAATCTGTCAGAAAAATATAAAATGCCCTATTCTACTCTGTTATGAAGTATATACACCAAGTCCATATGCTTTCTCATGTAAAATACAGAAATTCCATATTTAAGCGAATCGAAAAAAATATAAATATTATCAAGGCACGCCAACGTTAAAAGCAAATTTGCTCTGAATCTAATCTGTCAGAAAAAAATATACAATGCTTTTTTCTACTCTGTTTTGGAGTATATAGACCACCTCAATATGCTCTCTCATGTAAAATACAGAAATTCTAATTTTACGTGAAAAAAAAATCTAAATAATATCTACGCTCCCCAAAGTTAAAAGAAAATGGCACTGAATATAGTCTGTTAGAAAAAATATACAATGCCTTATTTTACTCTGTTTTGGAGTATATACACCAACTCAGTATACTCTCTCATGTAAAATATCGAAATTCTAATTTTACCCGAATCAAAAATACCTAAATATTATCCAGACACCCAAATGTTCAAATCAAAATTGCTCTGAATATAATGTCAGAAAAAATATACAATGCCCTATTCTACATTGTTTTGGAGTATATACACCAACTGCATATGCTCTCTCATGTAAAATACAGAAATTCTAATTTTACCCAAATCAAAAAAATATAAATATTATCTAGGCACCCCATTGTTAAAAACAAAATTGCTCTGAATATAAACTGTCAGAAAAAGCTTACAATGCCCTATTCTACTCTGTTTTTCAGTATATACACCAACTCTACCTGCTCTCTCATGTAAAATACAGAAATTCTAATTTTACCCAAATCGAAAAAATCTAAATATAATCTAGGCACCCCAATGTTAAAAACAAAATTGCTCTGAATATAATCTGTCAGAAAAAATATACAATGTTCTTTTCTACTCTCTATTGGAGTATATATACCAACACAATATGCTCTCTTATGTAAAATACAAAATTCTATATTTAAGCGAATCGAAAAAAATCTAAATATTATCTATGCACTCCAAAGTAAAAAGAAAATGCCTCTGAATATAGTCTGTTAGAAAAAATATACAATGCCTTATTCTACTCTGTTTTGGAGTAAATACACCAACTCAGTATGCTCTCTCATGTAAAATACAGTAATTCTAATTTTACCAGAATCAAAAAAATCTAAACATTATCTAGGAACCCCAATGTTAAAAACAAAATTGCTCTGAATATAAACTATCAGAAAAAGTATACAATGCCCTATTCTACTCTGTTTTTGAGTACATACACCAACTCTACCTGCTCTCTCATGTAAAATACAGAAATTTTATATTTCAGTGAATCAAAAAAAATTTAAATATTATCTAGGGAGCCCAATGTTAATAGCAAAATTTCTCTGAATGTATTCTGTCAGAAATAATATACAAGGCCCTTTTCTACTATGTTTTGGAGTATATACACTAAATCAATATGCTCTCTCATGTAAAATACCGAACTTCTAATTTTACGTGAATCGAAAAAAATCTAATTATCTAGGCACCCCAATGTTAAAAGCATATTTTCTCTGAATATAATCTGTCAGAAAAAATATACAATGCCCTTTTCTACTCTGTTTTGTAGTATATACACCAACTCAGTATGCTCTCTTATGTAAAATACAGAAATTCTAATTTTACCTGAATTGAAAAAATCTAAATATTATCTAGGCACCCCAATGTTAGAAACAAAATTGCTCTGAAAATAATCTGTCATAAAAAAATATACAATGCCGTATTCTACAACGTTTTCGAGTATATTCACAAACTCAGTATGCTCTCTCAAGTAAAATACCGAAATTCTAATTTTACGTGAATCGAAAAATTCTAAGTAATATCTAGGCGCCCCAAAGTTTAAAGAAAATAACTCTGAATCTAGTCTGTTAGAAAAAATACACAATGCCTTATTCTACTCTTTTTTGGAGTATATACACCCACTCAGTTTTCTCTGTCATGTAAAATAAAGAAAATACAATTTTACCCGAATCGAAAAAATCTAAATATTATCTAGGCACCCAATGTTAAAAAAAAAATTACTCTCAATATAATCTGTCAGAAAAAATATACAATGCCTTATTCTACTCTGTTTTGGAGTATATACACCAACTCCATAGGCTCTCTCATGTAAAATACAGAAATTCAATATTTTAGCGAATCGGAAATGATCTAAATATCATCTAGGCACCCCAATGTAAAAAGAAAAATTTCCCTTAATATTATCTGTCAGAAAAAATATACAATGCCCTTTTTTACTCTGTTTTGTAGTATATACGAAAACTCAATATGCTCTCTCATGTAAAATACCCAAATTCTAATTTTACACGAAATGAAACAAATCTAAATAATATTTAGGCACCCCAATGTTCAAAGCAAAATTGCTCTGAATATAATCTATCAGAAAAAATATACAACGTTCTATTCTACACTGTTTTGGAGTATATACACCAACTCAGTATGCTCTCTCATGTAAAATACTGAAATCCTAATTTTATGTGAATTGAAAAAATTCTAAATATTATCTAGGCACCACAGTGTTAAAAGTAAAATTGCTCTAAATATACTCTGTTAGAAAAAATATACAATGCCCTATTCTACTCTTTTTTGGAGTATATACACAAACTCCATATGCTCTCTCATGTAAAATACCGAAATTCTAATTTTACGTGAATCGAAAAAAATCCAAATCATATCTAGGCGCCCTAAAGTTAAAAGAAAATGGCTGTGAATTTAGTGTGTTAGAAAAAAAATACAATGCCTTATTCTACTCTGTTTTGGAGTATATACAGAAACTAAATATGCTCTCTCATGTAAAATACAAAAATTATAATTTTACCCAAATCGAAAAAATCTAAATATTATCGTGGCACTCCAGTGTTAATAACAAAATTTCTCTGAATATAATCTGTCAGAAAAAATATACAATGCCCTATTCTACTCTGTTTTGGAGTATATGAACCAACTGAATATGCTCTCTCATGTAAAATGCAGATATTCTATATTTAAGCGAATCGAAAAAATTCTAAATATTATCTAGGCACCGCAATGTTAAAAGAGAAATTGCTCTGAATATAATCTGTCAGAATAAACATACAATGCCCTTTTCTACTCTGTTTCGGAGTGTGCACACCAACTCCATATGCTCTCTCACGTAAAATACCGAAATTCTATATTAAAGCGAATCGAAAGAAATCAAAATATTATCTAGAAACCCCAATGATAAAAGCAAAATTGCTCTGAATATAATCTGTCAGAAAAAATACACAATGCCTTTTTCGACTCTGTTTTGTAGTATATACACCAAATTAATATGGTCTCTCATGTAAAATACCGAAATTCTAATTTTATGCAAATCAAAAATAATCTAAATAATATCTAGGTCCCCAAAGTTAAAACAAAATGGCTCTGAATATTGTCTGTTAGAAAAAATATACAATGCCTTTTTCTACTCTGTTTTGGAGGAAATACACCAACTCAGTATGCCCTCTCATGTAAAATACACAAATCCTAATTTTACCAGTATTGAAAATATCTAAATAATATCTAGGAATCCCAAAGTTAAAGGAAAATGACTCTGAATATAGTGTGTTAGAGAAAATATAGAATGCTTTATTCTACTCTGTTTTGGAGTATATAAACCAACTCAGTATGCTCTCTCATGTAAAATACAGAAATTCTAATTTTACCCGAATCGAAAATATCTAAATATTATCTAGGCACCCCAATGTTAAAAACAAAATTGCTCTGAATATGATCTGTCATAAAAAATATAAAATGCCCTATTCTACTCTTTTTGGAGTATATACACCAACTCAATATGCTCTCTCATGTAAAACACAGAAATTCTATATTTAACAGAATCAAAAAAAATCTAAATATTATCTTGGCACCCCAATGTTGAAAGCAAAATTGCTCTGAAAATAATCTGTCAAAAAAAAATACAATTCTCTATTCTACTCTGTTTTGTACTATATACACCAACTCGATATGCAGTCTCATGTAAAATACTGAAATTCTAAATTTACGTGAATCGAAAAAAATCTAAATATTATCTAGGCATCCCAATTTTAAAAGCAAAATTACTCTGAATATAATCTGTCACAAAAAATATACAATGCCCTTTTCTACTCTGTTTTGGAGTATATACACCAACTCAGTATGCTCTCTAATGTAAAATACCGAAATTGTAAATTTACATGAATCAAAAAATAAGTAAATATTACCTGGGAACCCCAATAATAAAAGCAAAATTGCTCTGAATATACTCTGCCAGAAAAAATATTCAATGCCTTTTTCTATTATGTTTTGGAGTATATACACCAACTCCATATGCTCTCTCATGTAAAATACAGAAATTCTATATTTAAGCAAATCGAAAAAAATCTAAATATTATCTATGCACCCCAATGTTAAAAACTTAATTTCTCTGAATATTATCTGTCTGAAAAAATATACAATGCTCTATTCTACACGGTTTTGGAGTATATACACCAACTATATATGCTCTCTCATGTGAAATACAGAAAGTCTATATTTAAGCGAATCGAAAAAAATCTAAATATTATCTAGGCACCCCAACGATAAAAGCAAAATTGCTCTGATTATAATCTGTCAGAAAAAAAATACAATGCCCTTTTCTATTCTGTTTTGTAGTATATAAACCAACTCAATATGCTCTCTCATGTAAAACACAGAAATTCTAATTTTACTCGAAAAAAAAATCTAAATATTATCTAGGCACCCCAATGATAATAACAAAATTCCTCGGAATATAAGCGGTCATAAAAAAAATACAATGCCCTATTCTACTTTGTTTTGGAGTATATACACCAACACAGTATGCTCTCTGGTGGAAAATACTGAAATTCTAATTTTATGTGAATCGAAAAAAATCTAAATATTATCGTGGCACCCCAACGTTAAAAGAAAAATGGCTCTGAATATAATCTGTTGGAACAAATATACAATGCCTTATTCTACTATGGTTTGGAGTATATACACCAACTCAGCATGATCTCTCATGTAAAATACAAAAATTCTAATTTTAACTGAATCGAAAATATCTAAATATAGTCTTGGCACCCCAATGTTAAAAACAAAATTGATCTAAATATATTCTGTCAGAGAAAATATACAATGCCCTATTCTACTCTGTTTTGAAGTATATACACCAACTCCATATGCTCTCTCATGTAAAATACAGAAATTCTATATTTAAGCGAACCGAAAAAAATCTAAATATTATCTACGCACCCCAATGTTAAAACCAAAATTGCTCTGAATATAGTCTGTCAGAAAAAATATACAATGCCCTTTTCTATTCTGTTTTGTAGTATATACAACAACTCAATATGCTCTCTCATGTAAAATAAAGAAATTATAATTTTACCTGAATAAAAATATCTAAATATAATCTAGGGACCCACTGTTAAAAACAAAATTGCTCTGAATATAATCTGTCAAAAAAAATATACAATGCTTTATTCTACTGTGTTTTGTGCTATATACACTAACTCAGTATGCTCTCTCATGTAAAATACCGAAATTCTAATTTTTCGTGAATCGAAAAAAACCTAAATAACATATAGGCGCTCCAATGTTAAAAGGAAATGGCTCTGAATATAGTCTGTTAGAACAAATATACAATGCCTTATTCTACTATGTTTTGGTGTATATAAACCAACTCACTATGCTGTCTCGTGTAAAATGCAGAAATTTAAATTTTACCCGAATCGAAAAAATCTAAATATTATCTAGGTAACCCAATGTTAAAAACAAAATGGCTATGAATATAATCTGTCAGAAAAAATATACAATGCCCTATTCTACTTTGATTTCGAGTATATACACCAACTCCATATGCTCTCTCATGTAAAATAAAGAAATTCTGTATTTAAGCGAATCGAAAAAATCTAAATAATTTCAAGGCACCCCAACGCTAAAAGCAAAATTACTCTGAATATAATCTGTCATGAAAAATATACAATGCATTTTTCTAATCTGTTTTGGAGTATATACACAAACTCAATATGCTCTCTTGTAAAATAACGAAATTTTAATTTTATGCGAATAGAAAAATATCTAAATATTAACTAGGTACCCCAAAGTTAAAAACAAAATTGCTCTGAATATAATCTATCATAAAAAATATAGAATGCCCTATAGTACTCTGTTTTGGAGTATATACACCAACTCCATATGCATGCTCATGTAAAATAGAGAAATTCTATATTTATGCAAATCGAACAAAATCTAAATATAATCTTGGCACCCCAAAGGTAAAAGCAAAATTGCTGTTCATATAATCTGTCAGAAAAAATATACAATGCCCTTTCCTACTCTGCTTTGGAGTATATACACCAAATCAATATGCTCCCTCATGTGAAATACCGAAATTATAATTTTACACGAATCGAAAAAAATCTAAATACTATCTAGGCGCCCCAAAGTTAAACGAAAATGGGTACGAATATAGTCTGATAGAAAAATATACAATGCCTTATTCTACACTGTTTTGGAGTAAATATACCAACTCCGTATGCTCTCTCATGTAAAATACAAAAATTTAATTTTACCAGAATCGAAAAAATCTAAATATTATGTAGGCACCCCAATGTTTAAAACAAAATTGCTGTGAATATCATCTGTCAGAAAAAATATACAATGCCCTATTCTACTCTGTTTTGGAGTATATACACCAACTCCATATGCTCTCTCATATAAAATAGAGAAATTCTATATTTAAGCGAATTGAAAAAAATCTAAATAGCATCTAGGCACCCCAATGTTAAAGGAGAATGGTTCTGAATATAGTCTGTCAGAAAAAATATACAATGCCCTTTTCTACTCTGTTTTGGAGTATATGCACCAACTCAATATGCTCTCTCATGTAAAATACCAAAATTCAAATTTTAAATGAACAGCAAAAAGTCTAAATATTATCTAGGCATTCCAATGTTAAAAGCAAAATTGTTCTGAATATAATCTGTCAGAAATAATGTACAATGCACTTTCCTACCCTGTTATATAATATATACACCAGCTCAATATGCTCTCTCATGTAAAATACAGAAATTCTAATTTTACGTGAATCGAAAAAAATCTAAATATTATCTAGGAACCCCAATGTTAAAAGCAAAATTGCTCTGAATATAATCTGTCAGAAAAAATATACAATGCCTTATTCTACTCTGTTTTGGAGTATATACACAACACAGTATGCTGTCATACGTAAAATACCGAAATTCTAATTTTACGCGAATCTATAAAAATCTAAATTATATCTAGGCGCCCCAACGGTAAAAGAAAATGGCTCTGAATACAGTCTGTTACAAAAAATATACAATGCCTTATTCTATTCTGTTTTGGAGTATGTACACTAACTCAGTATGCTCTCTCATGTAAAACACAGAAATTCAAATTTTACCCGAGTCGACAAAATCTAAATATTATCTAAACACACCAGTGTTAAAAAAAAATTGCTCTGAATATAATCTGTCAGAAAAAATATACAAAGACCTATTCTACTCTGTTTTGGAGTATATACATCAACTCCATATTCTCTCTCATGTAAAATACAGAAATTCTATATTTAAGTAAATTGAAAAAAACCTAAATATTATCTAGGCACCCCAATGTTAAAAGCAAAATTTCTCTGAATATAATCTGTCAGAGAAAATATACAATGCTTTTTTGCACTATGTTTTGTAGTATATAAACCAACTCAATATGCTCTCTCATGTAAAATACCGAAATCCTAAATTTACAAGGAATCGAAAAATATATAAATAATATCTATGCGCCCCAAAGTGAAACGAAAATGGATCTGAATATAGTCTGTTAGAGAAAATATACAATGCGTTATTCTACTCTCTTTTGGATTATATACACCAAGTCAGTATGCCCTCTAATGTAAAATACCGAAATTCTAATTTTATGCAAATCAAAAAAATCTAAATAATATCTAGGTGCCCCAAAGTTTAAAGAAAATGGCTCTGTATACAATCTGTTAGAAAAAATTTACAATACCTTATTCTACTCTGTTTTGGTGTATATACACCAACTCAGTATGCTCTCTCATGTAAAATACAGAAATTCTAATTTTACCCGAATCGAAAAAATCTAAATATTATCTAGGCACCAAAATGTTAAAAACAAAATTGCTCTGAATATAATCTGTCAGAAAAAATATACAATGCCTTATTCTACTCTGTTTTCGAGTATATACACCAACTCCATATGCTCTCTCATGGAAAATAACGAAATTTTAATTTTACACGAATCGAAAGAATCTAAATAATATCTAGGCGCCCCAAAGTTAAAAGAAAATGGCTCTGAATATACTCTGTTAGACAAAATATACAATGCTTTATTCTACTCTGTTTTGGAGTATATACACAAACTCAGTATGCTCTCTCATTTAAAATACAGAAATTCTAATTTTACCCGAATTGAAAAAATCTAACTATTATCTAGGCACCAAAATGCAGAAAAAAAATTGCTCTGAATATAATCTGTCAGAAAAAATATACAATGACCTCTTCTCCTTTGCTTCGGAGTATATACACCAACTCCATATGCTCGCTCATGTAAAATACAGAAATTCTATATTTAAGCGAATCAAAAAAAATCTAAATATTATCTAGGCACCCCAATGTTAAAAGCAAATTTGCTCTGAATTTAATCTGTCAGAGAAAATATACAATGCCATATTCTAATCTGTTTTGGAGTATATACACCAACTCAGAGTGCTCCCTCATGTAAAATACCGAAATTCTAATCTTACGTGAATCGAAAAGAATCTAAATAATATCTAGGTGCCGCAAAGTTAAAAGAAAACGGCTCTGAATATAGTCTGTTACAAAAAATATACAATGCCTTATTCTACTCTGTTTTGGAGTATATACACCAACTCAGTATGCTCTCTCATGTAAAATATATAAATTCTCATTTTACCCGAATTAAAAAAATCTAAATATTATCTAGGCACTTCAATGTTAAAAGAAAAATTGCTCTAAACATAATCTGTTAGTAAAAATATAAAATGCCCTATTCTACTCTGTTATGGGGTATATACACCAACTCTATATGCTCTCTCATGTAAAACACAGAAATTCTATATTTAAGCGAATCGAAAAAAATCTAAATATTTTCTAGGCACACCAATGTCAAAAACAAAATAGCTCTGAATATAATCTGTTAGAAAAAAATATATAATGCCCTTTTCTACTCTGTTTTGGAGTATATAGACCAACTCAATATGCTCTCTCATGTAGAATACCAAAATTCAAATTTTAAATGAACCGCAAATAGTCTAATTATCTAGGCATTCCAATGTTAAAAGCAAAATTGTTCTGAATATAATCTGTCAGAAATAATATACAATGCCCTTACCTACAGTGTTATACAATATATACACCAGCTCAATATCCTCTCTCATGTAAAATACGGATATTCTAATTTTACGTGAATCGAAAAAAATGTAATATTATCTAGGCACCCCAATGGTAAAAGCAAAATTGCTCTGAATATAATCTGTCAGAAAAAATATACAATGCCCTTTTGTACTCTGATTTTTAATATATACACCAACTCAATATGCTCTCATGTAAAATATCGAAATTCTAATTTAACGGGAATCGAAAAAATCTAAACAATATCTAGGCGCCAAAAGTTAAAAGAAAATGGCTCTGAATATAGTCTGTTGGAAAAAATATACAATGCCTTATTCTACTCTGTTTTGGAGTATATACACCAACTCAGTATGCTCTCTCATGTAAAATACTGAAATTCTAATTTTACGTGAATCAATAAAAATCTAAATATTATCTAGGCACCCGAATGTTAAAAGCAAAATTGCTCTGAATATAATCTGTCAGAAAAAATATACAATGCCCTTTTCTACTCTGTTTTGGACTATATACACCAACTCAATATGCTCTCTAATGTAAAATACCAAAATTCTAATTTTACACGAATCGAAAATAATCTAAATAATATCTAGGTGCCACAAACTTAAAAGGAAATGGCTCTAAATATAGTCTGTCAGAGAAAATATACAATGACTTATTTTACTCTGTTTTAGAGTATATACACCAACTCAGTATGCTCTCTCATGTAAAATATAGAAATTCTAATTTTACACGAATCGAAAAAATCTAAAAATTATCTAGGCACCCCAAAGTTAAAAACAAAATTTCTCTGAATGTAATCTGTCAGAAAAAATATACAATGCCCTATTCTACTCTCTTTTGGAGTATATACACCAACTCAATATGCTCTCTCATGTAAAATACAGAAATTCTATATTTGAGCGAATCGAAAAAAATCTCAATATTATCTAGGCACCGCAATGTTAAAAGCACAATTGCTCTGAATATAATCTGTCAGAGACAATATACAATGCCCTTTTCTATTCTGTTTTGGTGTATATACACCAACTCAATATGTTCTCTCATGTAAAATACCGAAATTCTAATTTTACGCGAATCGAAAAAAATCTAAATAATATCTAGGCGCCACAAACTTAAAAGAAAATGGCTCTAAATATAATCTGTCAGAGAAAATATACAATGACTTATTCTACTCTGTTTTGGAGTATACACACCAACTTCTTATGCTCTCTCATGTAAAATATCGAAATTCTAATTTTACACGAATGGAAAAAATCTAAATATTATCTTGACACCCCAAGGTTAAAAACAAAATTGCTCTGAATATAGTCTGTCAGAAAAAAATATACAATGCCCTTTTCTATTCTATTTTGTAGTATATACACCAACTCAATATGCTCTCTCATGTAAAATACGGAAATTCTAATTATATGCGAATCGAAAATAAACTATATAATATCTAGGCGCCCCAAAGTTAAAAGAAAATGGCTCTTAATATAGACTGGTAGAAAAAATATACAATGCCTTATTCTACTGTGTCTTGCAGTATATACACCAACTCAGTATGCTCTCTCATGTAAAATATAGAAATTCTAATTTTAAACGAATCGAAAAATTCTAAAAATTATCTAGGCACCCCAAAGTTAAAAACAAAATTGCTCTGAATGTAATCTGTCAGAAAATACATTCAATGCCCATTTCTACTCTGTTTTGGAGTATATACAGCAACTCCATATGCTCTCTCATGTAAAATAGAGAAATTGTATATTTGAGCAAATCGAAAAATATCTCAATATTATCTAGGCACCCCAATGTTAAAAGCATAATTGCTCTGAATATAATCTGTCAGAAAAAATATAAAATGCCCTTTTCTACTCTGATTTGGAGTATATACACCAACTCAATATGCTGTCCCATGTAAACTATGGAAATTCTAATTATATGCGAATCGAAAATAATCTATATAATATCTAGGCACCCCAAAGTTAAAAGAAAATGTCTCTTAATATAGACTGGTAGAAAAAATCTACAAGACCTTATTCTACTGTGTTTTGGAGTATATACACCAACTCAGTATGCTCTCTCATGTAAAATAACAAAATTCTAATTTTACGTGCATCGAAAAAAATCTAAAAAATATCTAGGGGCCCCAAAGTTAAAAGAAAATGGCTCTGAATATATTCTGTTAAAGAAAATATACAATGCCTTATTCTACTCGGTTTTGGAGTATATATACCAACTCAATATGCTCTCTCATGTAAAATACCGAAATTCTAATTTTACGTGAATCGAAAAATATCTAAATATTATCTAGGCACCCCAATGTAAAAGCAAAATTTCTCTGAATATAATCTGTCAGAAAAAATATACAATGCCCTTTTCTACTACGATTTGGAGTATATACACCAACTCCATATGCTCTCTAATGTAAAATACAGAAATTCAATATTTAAGCCAATAGAAAATAATCTAACTATTATCTATGCACCCCAATGTTCAAAACAAAATTTCTCTGAATATTATCTGTCAGAAAAAATATACAATGCCCTATTCTACTCTGTTTTAAAGTATATACACCAACTTTATATGCTCTCTCATGTAAAATACAGAAATTGTATACATAAGCGAATCGAAAAAAATCTAAATATAATCTAGGAACCCCGAGAATAAAAGCAAAATTGCCCTCAATATAATCTGTCAGAAAAAATATACAATGCCCTTTTCTACTACGTTTTGGAGTAAATACACCAACGCCGTATGCTCTCTCATATAAAATACAGAAATTCTAATTTTACCAGAATCGAAAAAATCTAAATATTATCTAGGCACCCCAATGTTAAAAACAAAATTGCTTTGAATATAATCTGTCAGAAAAAATATATAATGTCCTATTTTACTCTGTTTGGGAGTATATACACCAACTCAATATGCTCTCTCATGTAAATTTAAAAAATTCTATATTTAAGGGAGTCGAAAAGATCTAAATATTATATAGGAACCCCAATTTTAAAAACAAAATTGCTCTGAATATAATTAGTCAGAAAAAATTTACAATGCTTTTTTCTACTCTGTTTTGGAGTATATACACCAACTCCATATGCTCTCTCATGTAAAATACAGAAATTCTATATTTAAGCGAATCAAAATCAATCTAAATATTATGTAGGCACCCCAATGTTAAAAGCAAAATTGCTATGAATATAATCTGTCAGAATAAATATATATTGCTTTATTCTACTCTGTTTTGGAGTATATATACCAACTCCATATGCTCTCTCATGTAAAATACCGAAATTCTAAATTTACGCGAATCAAAATACATCTAAATAATATCTAGGAGCCTCAATGTTAAAAGAAAAATGCTCTGAATATAGTCTGTTAGACAAAATATATAATGTGTTATTCTACTCTGCTTTGGAGTATATACACCAACTCATTATACTCTCTCATGTAAAATACCGAAATTCAAATTTTACGCGAATCGAAAAAAACCTAAATAATATCTAGGTGCCCAATGTTAAAAGAAAATGGCTCTTAATATAGTCTTTTAGAGAAAATATACAATGCTTTATTCTATTCTGTTTTGGAGTATATACACCAACTAAGTATGCTCCCTCATGTAAGTTATAGAAATTCTAATTTTTCCCGAATCAAAAGAAGTCTCAATATTATCTAGGCACCCCAATGTTAAAAACAAAATTGCTCTAAATATAATCTGTCAGAAAAAATATACAATGCACTATTCGACTCTGTTTTGGAGTATATACACCAACTCCATATGCTCTCTCATTTGAAATACAGGAATTCTATATTAAAGCGAATGGAAAAAAATCTAAATATTATCTATGCACCCCAATGTTAAAAGCAAAATTGCTATGAATATAGTGTGTCTGACAAAATATAAAATGCCTTTGTCTACTCTGTTTTGGTGTGTATACACCAACTCCATATGCTCTCTCATTTAAAATACAGAAATTCCATATTTATGCAAATCGAAAAAAATCTAAATATAATCTAGGCACCCCAAAGTTAAAATCAAAATTGCTCTCAATATAATCTGTCAGAAAAAATATACAATGCCCTTTTCTACTCTGCTTTGGAGTTTATACACCAAATCAATATATTCTCTCATGTAAAATACCGAAATTCTAATTTTACGTGAATCGAAAAAAATCTAAATAATATCTAGGTGCCCCAAAGTTAAACGAAAATGGGTATGAATATAGTCTGTTAAAAAAAATATACAATACCTTATTCTACTGTGTTTTGGAGTAAATACAACAACTCCGTATGCTCTCTCATGTAAAATACAGAAATTTAATTTTACCAGAATCGAAAAAATCTAAATATTATCTAGGCACACCAATGTTAAAAACAAATTGCTCTGAATATAATTTGTCAGAAAAAATATACAATGCCCTTTTCTACTGTTTTTTGGAGTATATACACCAACTCAATATGCTCTCTCATGTAAAATACCGAAATTCTAATTTTACGCGAATCGAAATAAATCTAAATAATATCTAGGCACCACAAAGTAAAACGAAAATGTCTCTGAATATAGTCAGTTATAAAAAATATAGAATGCTTTATTCTACTCTATTTTGGAGTATAAACAACAACTCCATATGCACTCTCATGTAAAATACAGAAATTCTATATTTAAGCAAATCGAAAAAATCTAAATATTATATAGACACCCCAATGTTAAAAACAAAATTGCTCTGAATATAATTTGTCAGAAAAAATATACAATGCCCTTTTCTACTCTGTTTTGGGGTATATACACCAACTCCATATGCTCTCTCATGTAAAATACAAAAATTCTGTATTTAAGCGAATGGAAAAAAATCTAAAAATTATCTAGGCACCCCAATGTTAAAAGGAAAGTTTCTGTGAATATAATCTGTCAGAAAAAATATACAATGTCCTTTTCTACTCTGTTTTGGAGTATATACACCAACTCAATATGCTCTCTCATGTAAAATACCGTAATTCTAATTTTACGCGAATCGAAAAAAATTGAAATAATATCTAGGCGCCCAAAAGATAAATGAAAATTGCTCTGAATATAGCCTGTCAGAAAGAATATACAATGCCTTATTCTACTCTGTTTTGGAGTGTATACACCAAATCAGTATGCTCTCTCATGTAAAATACAGAAATTCTAATTTTACCCCAATCGAAAAAATCTAAATATTATCTAGGCACCCAAACGTTTAAAACAAAATTTCTCTGAATATAATCTGTCAGAAAAAATATACAATGCCTTTTTCTACTTGGTATTGGAGTATATACACCAACTCAAAATGCTCTGTCATGTACAATACCGAAATTCTAATTTTACGTGAATAGAAAAAAATCTAAATAATATCTAGGCGCCCTAAAGTTAAAAGAAAATGGCTCTGAATATAGTGTGTTAGAAAAAATATACAATGCCTTATTCTACTCTCTCTTAAAGTATATAAAGAAACTCAGTGTGCTCTCTCATGTGAAATACCGAAATTCTAAATTTAACAAAATCGAAAAAATTTAAATATTATCTAGGCACCCAAATGTTAAAAACAAAATTGCTCTGAATATAATCGGTCTGAAAAAATATACAATGCCCTATTCTACTCTTTTTTGGAGTATATACACCAACTCTATATTCTCTCTTTCAAAATACAGAAATTCTAATTTTACCCGAATTGAGAAAATCTAAATATTATCTAGGCACCACAATGTTAAAAACAAAACTGGTCTGAATATAATCTCTCAGATAAAATATACAATGCCCTATTCTACTCTGTTTTGGAGTATATACACAAACTCCATATGCTCTCTCATGTAAAATACAGAAATTCTATTATTAAGGGAATCGAAAAAATTCTAAATATTATCTAGGCTCCCCAAAGGTAAAAGAAAATGTCTCTGAACATAGTCTGTTAGAGAAAATATACAATGCGTTATTCTACTCTGATTTCAAGTATATACACCAACTCTGTATGCTCTCTCATGTAAAATACCAAAATTCTAATTGTACGCAAATCGACACAAATCTAAATAATATCTAGGTGCACCAAAGTTAAAAGAAAGTGGCTCTGAATACAGTCTGTTAGAAAAAATATACAATGCCTTATTCTACTCTGTTTTGGATTATATACACCAACTCAGTATGCTCTCTCATATAAAATAACAAAATTCTAATTTTACATGAATCAAAAAAAATCTAAATGTTATCTAGGCACCCCAATGTTAAAAGCAAAATTGCTCTGAATATAATCTATCAGAAAAATTATACAATGTCCTTTCCTACTCTGCTTTGGAGTATATACACCAACTCAAAATGCTGTCTCATGTAAAATATCGAAATTCTAATTTTACCCGAATCGAAAAAATCTAAATTTTATCTTGAACCCCAATGTTAAAAACAAAATTGCTCTGAATATAATCTGTCAGAAATAGTATACAATGCCTTTTTCTACTTGGTTTTGGAGTATATTCACCAACTCAATGTGCTCTTTCATTTAAAATACAGAAATTCTAATTATACGCGAATCGAAATAAATCTAAATATTATCTAGGCGCCCCAAAGTTAATAGAAAATGGCTCTTAATATAGACTGTTAGAAAAAATATACAATGCCTTATATTACTCTGTTTTGGAGTATATAGACCAACTCAGTATGCTCGCTCATGTAAAATACCGAAATTCTAATTTTACGCGAATCGTAAAAAATCTGAATAATATCTAGGCGCCCCAAAGGTAAAAGAAAATGTCTCTGAATATAATCTGTTAGAGAAAATATACAATGTCATATTCTACTTTGTTTTGCAGTATATACATCAACTCAGTATGCTCTATTATGTAAAATACAGAAATTCTAATTTAACCCAAATCGAAAAAATCTAAATATTATCTAGGCACCCCAATGTTAAAAACAAAATTGCTCTGAATATAATCTCTCAGAGAAAATATACAGTGCCCTATTCTATTCTGTTTTGGAGTATATACACCAACTCCATATGCTCTCTCATGTATAATACAGAAATTCTATATTTAAGCAAATTAAAAAAAATCTAAATATTATCTAGGCACCCCAATGTTAAAAAGAAAATTTCTCTGAATATAATCTGTCAGAAAAAATATACAATGCCCTCTTCTACTCTGTTTTCGAGTACATACACCAACTCCATATGCTCTCTCAGGTAAAATACAGAAATTCTAAATTCACTTGAATTGAAAAAAATCTAAACATTAATTTGGCATCCCGATGTTAAAAGCAAAATTTCTTGGAATATTATCTGTCAGAAATAATACACAATGCCCTATTCTATTCTGTTCTGGAGTATATACACCAACTCAATATGCTCTCTCATATAAAATACCAAAACTCTAATTTTACGGAAATCGAAAAAAATCTAAATATTATTTAGGAACCCCAATGTTAAAAGCAAAATTGCTCTGAATATAATCTGTCAGAAATAATATACAATGCTCTTTTCTACTCTGTTTTGGAATATACACATCTACTCAATATCCTCTCTCATGTAAAATACCGAAATTCAAATTTTTCGTGAATCGAAAAGAATCTAAATATTATCTAGGAACCCTAATGTTAAAAGAAAATGGCTCTAAATATAATCTGTAAAAACAAGTATAGAATGACTTTTTCTACTCCGTTTTGGAGTATATACACCAACTCAATATTCTCTCTCATGTAAAATACCGAAATTGTAAATTTACGCACATTAAAAAAATTCTAAATATTATTTAGGCACCTCAATGTTAAAATCAAAATTGTTCTGAATGTAATCTGTAAGAAGAAACAAAAAATGCCTTTTTCTACTCTCTTTTGTAGTATATACACCAACTCAATATGCTCTCCCATGTAAATTGCAGAAATTATAATTTTACACGAACCAAAATAATTTAAATATTATCTAGGCATTCCAATGTTAAAACCAAAATTGCTCTGAATATAACCTGTCACAAAAAATACACAATGCTTTTTCCTACTCTGTTTTGGACTACATACAGCAACTCAATATGCTCTCTCATGTAAAATAGAGAAATTCTAAATTTACGCGAATCATAAAAAATCTAAATATTGTCTAGGCACCCCAATGTGAAAAGCTAAATTGCTCTGAATATAATCTGTCCGAAAAAATATACAATGCCCTTTTCTACTCTGTTATGGAGTATAGAAACCAACACAATATGCTCTGTCACTTAAAACATTGAAGTTCTATTTATACGCAAATCGAAAAAATCTAAATATAATCTAGGCAGCCCAATATTAAAAGAAAATGGCTCTATAATTTGTCAGAAAAAATATACAATGCCCTTTTCTACTCTGTTTTGGAGTATATACACCAACTCAATATGCTCTCTCATGTAAAATACGGAAATTCTAATTTTACGTGAATCGAAAAAAATCTAAATGTCATCTAGGAAACCCAATGTTAAAAGAAAAATTGCTCTGAATATAATCTGTCAAAGAAAATATACAATGCCCTTTTCTACTCAATTTTGGAGTATATACACAAACTCAATATGCTCTCTCATGTACAATACCGAAATTATAAATTTACGCGAATCGAAAAAAATATAAACATTATCTAGGCACCGCAATGTTAAAAGCAAAATTTCTCTGAATATAATGTGTCAGAAAAAATATACAATGCAATATTCTACTCTGTTTTGGAGTATATACAACAACTCAAAATGCTCTCTCACGTAAAATACAGAAATTCTAATTTTACGCTAATAGAAATAAATCTAAATGTTATCTATGTACCCCAATGTTGAAAGAAAATTGCTCTGAATATAATCTGTCAGAAAAAATATGCAATGCCCTTTTGTACTCTGTTTTGGAGTATATACACCAACTCAATATGCTCTCCCATGTAAAATAGAGAAATTCTAATTTTACACGAACCGAAAAAATTTTAAATATTATCTAGGCACCCCAAAGTTAAAAACAAAATTGCTCTGAATAAATTTGTCAAAAAAATATACAATGCCTTTTTCTACTCTTTTTTGTAGTATATACACCTACTCAATATGCTCTCGAATATAAAATACCAAAATTCTAATTTTACGCAAAACGAAATAAATCTAAATAATATCTAGGCGTCCCAAAGTTAAAAGAAAATGGTTCTAAATATAGTCTGTAAGAAAAAATATACAATGCCTTATTCTTCTCTGTCTTGGAGTATATACACCAACTCCATATGCTCTCTCAAGTAAAATACAGAAGTCCTATATTTAAGGGAATCGAAAAAATTCTAGATATTATCTAGGCACCCATATGTGAAAAGAAAAATAGCTCTTAATATAATCTGTCAGGAAAAATATACAATGCCCTTTATTTCTCTGTTTTGTAGTATATACACCAACTCAATATGCTCTCTCATGTAAAATACAGAAATTCTAATTCTACCCAAATCGAAAAAATCTAAGTACTATCTAGGAAACCCAGTGATAAAAAAATTTGCTCTGAATATAATCCGTCAGAAAAAATATACAATACACTACTCTACTCTGTTTTGGAGTATATACACCAACTCCATATGCTCTCTCATGTAAAATACAGAAATTCTATATTTAAGCGAATCGAAAAAAATCTAAATATTATATAGGCACCGCAATGTTAAAAACAAAATTCCTCTGAATATAATCTGTCAGAAAAAATAGGCAATGCCCAATTCTACTCTGTTTTGTAGTACATACACCAACTTCATATGCTCTCTCATGTAAAATACAGAAATTCTTTATTTATGCGAATCGAAAAAAATCTAAATATTATCTAGGCACCCGAATGTTAAAAGCAAACTTGCTCTGAATATAATCTGTCAGAAAAAATATACAATGCCCTTTTCTACTCTGTTTTGGAGTATATACACCAACTCCCTTTGCTTTCTTATATAAAATACAGAAATTCTAAATTTACACGAATCGAAAAATATCTAAATAATATCTAGGCGCCCCAAAGTTAAAAGAAATTGGCTCTGAATATATTCGGTTAGAAAAAAGATACAATGCCTTATTCTACTCTGTTTTGGAGTATACACACCAACTCAGTAAGCTCTCTTACGTAAAATACAGCAATTCTAATTTTACGTGAATCAAAAAAAATCTAAATATTATCTACGCATCCCAATTTTAAAAACAAAATTGCTCTGAATATTATCTGTCAGAATAAAAATACAATGCCCTATTCTAATCTGTTTTAAAGTTTATACACCAACTCCATATGCTCTCTAATGTAAAATACAGAAATTCTAATTTTACTGGAATCGAAAAAATCTAAATATTATCTAGGCACCCCAATGTAAAAAGCAAAATTGCTCTGAATATAATCTGTCAGAAAAAATATACAATGCCCTTTTCTACTCTGTTTTCTAGTATATACACCAACTAAATATGCTCTCTCATGTAAAATACAGATATTCTAAATTTTCTCAAACCGAAAAAATCAAAATATTATCTAGGCACCCTAATGTTAAAATAAAAATTTCTCTGAATATCATCTGTCAGAAAAAATATACAATGCCCTCTTCTATTCTGTTTTGTAGTATAAACACCAACTCAATATGCTCTGTCATGTAAAATACAGAAATTCTAATTCTACCCGAATCGAAAAAAATCTAAATATTA
The DNA here is from genome assembly GCF_049354715.1 of Callithrix jacchus. Taxonomy (NCBI): domain Eukaryota; kingdom Metazoa; phylum Chordata; class Mammalia; order Primates; family Cebidae; genus Callithrix; species Callithrix jacchus. Next base: position 220,017,477 of record NC_133502.1, on the reverse strand, counting down.
TCTAGGCACCCCAATGTTAAAGCAAAATTACTCTGAAAATAATCTGTCAGAAAAAATATACAATGCCCTTTTCTACTCTGTTTTGGAGTATATACACCAACTCAATATGTTCTCTCATTTAAAAAACAGGAATTCTATATTAAAGCGAATGGAAACAAACCTAAATATTATCTATGCACCCCAATGTTAAAAGCAAAATTGCTATGAATATAGTCTGTCTGACAAAATATAAAATGCCCTTGTCTACTCTGTTTTGGTGTGTATACACCAACTCCATATGCTCTCTCATTTAAAATACAGAAATTCCATATTTATGGAAATCGAAAAAAATCTAAATATAACCTAGGCACCCCAAAGTTAAAATCAAAATTGCTCTTAATATAATCTGTCAGAAAAAATAAACAATGCCCTTTTCTACTCTGCTTTGGAGTTTATACACCAAATCAATATATTCTCTCATGTAAAATACCGAAATTCTAATTTTACACGAATCGAAAAAAATCTAAATAATATCTAGGTGCCCCAAAGTTAAACGAAAATGGGTATGAATATAGTCTGTTAAAAAAAATATACAATACATTATTCTACTTTGTTTTGGAGTAAATACAACAACTCCGTATGCTCTCTCATGTAAAATACAGAAATTTAATTTTACCAGAATCGAAAAAATCTAAATATTATCTAGGCACACCAATGTTAAAAACAAATTGCTCTGAATATAATTTCTCAGAAAAAATATACAATGCCCTTTTCTACTTTGTTTTGGAGTATATACACCAACCAATATATTCTCTCATGTAAAATACCGAAATTCTAATTTTAGGTGAATCAAAAAAAATCTAAATGATATCTAGACCCCCCAAAGTTAAAAGAAAATGTCTCTGAATATAGTCTGTTATAAAAAATATACAATGCCTTATTCTACTCTTTTTTGGAGTATATACACCAACTCAGTGTGCTCTCTCATGTAAAATACAGAAATTATATATTTAAGCGAATCGAAAAAAATCTAAATGTTATCTAGACACCACAATGTTAAAAACAAAATTGATCTGAATATAATCTGTCAGAAAAAATATACAATGCCCTATTCTACTCTGTTTTAAAGTATATACAACAACTCAGTATGCTCTGTCATGTAAAATACCGAAATTCTAATTTTAAGTGAATCGATAAGTTTCTAAATATTATCTAGGCACCGCAATGTTAAAAACAAAATTGCTCTGAAAAAAATCTGTCACAGAAAATGTACAATGCCCTCTTCTACTCTGTTTGGTAGTATATACACCAACTCCATATGCTCTCTCATGTAAAATACAGAAATTCTAATTTTCCGTGATCGAGAAAAATCTAAATATTATTTCTGCACCCACAATGTTAAAAGAAAAATTGCTCTGAATATAATATGTCAGAAAAAATATACAATGCCCTGTTCTACTATGTTTTGGAGTATATACACCAACACAACATGCTCTGTCATGTAAAATAAAGAAATTTTATTTGTACCCGAATCGAAAAAATCTAAATATTATTTACTCAACCCAATGTCAAAAACAAAACTGCTCTGAATATAATCTGTAAGAAAAAATATATAATACCCTTTTCTACTCTGTTTTGGAGTACATACACCGACTCCATATGCTCTCTCATCTAAAATACAGAAATTCTATATTTACGAGAATCGAAAAATATCTAAATATTATCTAGGCACCCAATGTTAAAAGAAAAATTGCTCTGAATATAATCTGTCAGAAAAAATACACAATGCCATTTTCTACTCTGCTTTGTAGTATAGACACCAACTCAGTACGCTCTCTAATGTAAAATACCGCAATTCTAATTTAACGTGAATCGAAAAAAATCTATATATTTTCTAGGCACACCAATGTTAAACGCAAAATTGCTCTGAATATAATCTGTCAGAGAAAACACACAATGCCATTTTTTACTCTGTTTTTTATTATATACACCAACTCAATATGCTCTTTCATGAAAAATACAGAAATTGAAATTTTACCCGAATCGAAAAAATCTAAATATTATGAAGGCACGCCAATGTTAACAACAAAATTGCTCTGAATATAGTCTGTCAGAAAAAATATACAATGCTATATTGCACTCTGTTTTGGAGTATATACACCAACTCAGTATGCTCTCTCATGTAAAATACCGAAATTCTAATTATACGTGAATCGAAAAAAATCTAAATATTATCTAGGCACCCCAATGTTAAAAAAAATTGCTCTGAATATTATCTGTCAGAAAAATTATACAATGCCATATTCTACTCTGTTCTGGAGTATATACACCAACTCCATATACTCTCTCATGGGAAATAAATAAATTCTAAATTTAAGCGAAACAAAAAAAATCTAAATATTATCTAGGCACCTCAATTTTAAAAGCAAAATTTCTCTGAATATAATCTGTCAGAAAAAATATACAATGCCCTATTCTACTCTGTTTTGGAGTATATACAGCAACTCAGTATGCTCTCTCATGTAAAATACAGAAATTCTATATTTAAGCGAATCGAAAAAAATTTAAATATTATCTAGGCACCCGAATGTTAAATGCAAAATTGCTCTGAATATAATCTGTCAGAAAAAATATACAATGCCATTTTCTACCCTGTTTTTAGTATATACATCAATTCAGTATGCTCTCTTATGTAAAATACAGAAATTCTAATTTTACCCTAATCGAAATAATCAAAATATTATGTAGGTACCCCAATGTTAAAAACAAAATTGTTCTGAATATAATCTGTCAGAAAAAATATAAAATGCCCTATTCTACTCTGTTTTGACGAATATACACCAACTCCATATGCTCTCTCAAGTAAAATACAGAAATTCCATATTTAAGCGAATCAAAATAAATCTAAATATTATCTAGGCACCACAAGGTTAAAAGCAAAATTGCTCTGAATATAATCTGTCAGAAAAAATATATAATGTCCTTTTCTACTCTGTTTTGTACTATATACACCAAATCAATTTGCTGTCTTATGTAAATTACAGAAATTCTAATTCTACCCGAATCAAAAATATCTAAATATTGCCTAGGCACCCCAATGTTAAAAACAAAATTGCTCTGAATATAATTTGTCAGAAAAAATATGCAATGCCCGATTCTACTCTGTTTTGGAGTATATACACCAACTCCATATGCTCTCTCATGTAAAATACCGAAATTCTAATATTATGCGAATCGAAAAAAATCTGAATAATATCTACACGCCTCAAAGTTCAAAGAAAATGGCTCTGAATATTTTCTGTTAGAAAAAATATACAATGCCTTATTCTAATCTGTTCTGGCGTATATAAACCAACTCAGGATGCTCTCTCATGTAAAACAGAGAAATTCAAATTTTACCCGATTCGAAGAAATCTAAATATTATCTAGGCACCCCAATGTTAAAAACAAAATTGCTCTGAATATAATTTGTCAGAAAAAATATACAATGCCCCATTCTACTCTGTTTTGAAGTATATACACCAACTCAGTATGCTCTCTCATGTAAAATACCGAAATTCTAATTTTACGTGAATCGAAAAAAATCTAAATATTATCTAGGCACCCCAATGTTAAAAACAATATTGCTCTGAATATAATCCGTCAGAAAAACTATACAATGCGCTATTCTACTCTATTCTTTAGTATATACACCAACTCCATATGCTCTCTAATGTAAAATACAGAAATCCTACATTTAAGCGAATCAAAAATAATCTAAATATTATCTACGCACCTCAATGTTAAAAGCAAAATTTCTCTGAATATAATCTGTCAGAAAAAATATACAATGCCTTATTCTACTCTGTTTTGGAGTATATACACCAACTCCATATGCTCTCTCATGTAAAATACAGAAATTTTATATTTAAGAAAAACAAAAAATATCTAAATATTATCTAGGCACCCCAATGTAAATAGCAAAATTTCTCTGAATATAATCTGTCAGAAAAAATACACAATGCCATTTTATACTCTTTTTTGTAGTATATACACCCACTCAATAATCTCTCTCATGTAAAATTCTGAAATTCTAATTTTACGCGAATTGAAAAAAATCTAAATAACACCTAGGCGTCCCAAAAGTTTAAAGAAAATGGCTCTTAATATAGTCTGTTAGAAGAAATATACAATGCCTTATTGTACTCTGTTTTGGAGTATATACACCAACTCAGTATGCTCTCTCATGTAAAACACAGAAATTGTATATTTAAGCGAATCGAAACAAATCTAAATATTATCTAGGCACCCGAATGTTAAAATCAAAATTCCTCTGAATATAATCTGTCATAAAAAATATACAATGCCCTTTTCTACTCTGTTTTTAGTATATACACCAACTCAGTATGCTCTCTCATGTAAAATACAAAAATTCTAATTCTACCCGAATCGAAAAAATATAAATATTGTCTAGGTACCCCAATGTTAAAAACAAAATTGCTCTAAATATAATCTGTCAGAAAAAATATACAATACCCTATTCTACTTTGTTTTGGAGTATATACACCAACTCCCTATGCTCTCTCATGTAAAACACAGAAATTCTATATTTAAGAGAATCGATAAAAAATCTAAATATTATCCTGGCACCCCAATGTGAAAAGCAAAATTCCTCTGAATATAATCTGTCAGTAAAAATCTACAATGCCCTTTTGTACTCTGTTTTGTTGTATATACACCAATTCAGTATGCTCCGTCATGTAAAATATATAAATTCTAATTTTACCAGAATAGAAAAAATCTAAATATTATTTAGGCAACCCAATGTTAAAAACAAAATTTCTCTGAATATAATCTGTCACAAGAAATATACAATGCACTATTCTACTCTTTTTTGGAGTATATACACCAACTCCATATGCTCTATTATGTAAAATACAAAAATTCTATATTTAAGTGAATCGAAAACAATTTAAATATTATCTAAGCACCCCAATGTCAAAAACAAAATTGCTCTGAATATAATCTGTGAGAGAAAATATACAATCCCCTATTCTACTCTGTTTTAAAGTATATACACCAACTCCATATGCTCTCTCATGTAAAATACAGAAATTGTATATTTAACCAAATGGAAAAAATTCTAGATAGTATCTATGCACCCCAATGTGAAAAGAAAAATTGCTCCTAATATAGTATGTCAGATAAAATATACAATGCCCTTTACTTCTCTGTTTTGTAGTATATACACGAAATCAATATACTCTCTCATGTAAAATACAGAAATTCTAATTCTACACAAATCAAAAAAATCTAAATATTATGTAGGCACCTCAGTGTTAAAAACAAAATTTCTCTGAATATAATCTGTCAGAAAAAGTATACAATGCCTTATTCTACTCTGTTTTGGAGTATATACACCAACTCCATATGCTCTATCATGTAAAATACAAAAATTCTATATTTAAGCAAATCGAAAAAAATCTATATATCATCTAGGCACCCGAATGTTAAAAGCAAAATTGCTTTCAATATAATCTGTCAGAGAAAATACACAATGCCATTTTCTACTCTGTTTTGTATTATATAAAGCAACTCAATATGCTCTTTCATGTAAAATACAGAAACTCTAATTTTACCTGAATCGAAAAAATCTAAATATTTTTTAGGCACGCCAATGTTAAAAACAAAATTGCTCTGCAAAAAATCTGTCAGAAAAAATATACAATGCCCTTTTCTACTTCGTTTTGGGGTATATACACCAACTCCATATGCTCTCTCAAGTAAAATACCGAAATTCTAATTTTATGCAAATCGAAAAAAATTTAAATGATTTCTAGACGCCCCGAAGTTAAAAGTTATTGGCTCGAAATATAGTCTGGTAAAAAAAATATACAATGCCTTATTCGACTCTGTTTGGGAGTATATAAACCAACTCAGTATGCTCTCTCATGTAAAATACAGAAATTCAAATTTTACTTGAATCGAAAAAATCGAAATATTATCTAGGCACCCCAATGTTAAAAGTAAAATTTCTCTGAATATAATCTGTCAGAAAACTATACAATGCCATATTCTACTCTGTTTTGGAGTATATACACTAATTCAGTATGCTCTCTCATGTAAAATAGAGAAATTCTAATTTTACGTGAATCGAAAAAAATTTAATTATCTAGGTACCCCAATGTTAAAAGAAAAATTTCTCTGAATATAATCTTTAAGAAAAAATATACAAGGCCCTTTTCTACTCTGTTTTGTAGTATATACACCAACTCAATATGCTCTCTCATGTAAAATACATAAATTCTAATTTTATCCGAATCGAAAAAATCTAAATATTATGTAGGCATGCTAATGGTAAAGAAAAAATTGCTCTGCATATAATCTGTCAGAAAAAATATACAATGGCCTATTCTACTCTGTTTTATTTATTTATTTATTTATTTATTTTTAATTTTTTATTGGATTTTAGGTTTTGGGGTACATGAGCAGAGCATGCAAGACAGTTGCGTAGGAACACACATGGCACTGTGCTTTTCTTTCCTTCTCCCCTTCACCCACATTTGGCATCTCTCTCCAGGCTATCCCTCCCCACCTCCCCCTCCCACTCGCCCTCCCCTTTTCCCCCCAATAGACCCCAGTGTTTAGTACTCCCCTTTCTGTGTCCATGTGTTCTCATTTATCATCACCCGCCTATGAGTGAGAATATGCGGTGTTTCATTTTCTGTTCTTGTGTCAGTTTGCTGAGGATGACGTTCTCCAGATTCATCCATGTCCCTACAAACGACACAAACTCATCATTTCTGATTGCTGCATAATATTCCATGGTGTATATGTGCCACATTTTTCCAATCCAGTCTATTATCAATGGGCATTTGGGTTGATTCCAGGTCTTTGCTATTGTAAACAGTGCTGCAATGAACATCCGTGTACATGTGTCCTTATAGTAGAACGATTTATAGTCTTTTGGATATATACCCAGTAATGGGATTGCTGGGTCAAATGGAATTTCTATTTCTAAGGCCTTGAGGAATCGCCACACCGTCTTCCACAATGGTTGAACTAATTTACACTCCCACCAACAGTGTAAAAGTGTTCCTTTTTCTCCACATCCTCTCCAGCATCTGTTGTCTCCAGATTTTTTAATGATCGCCATTCTAACTGGCGTGAGATGGTATCTCAATGTGGTTTTGATTTGCATCTCTCTGATGACCAGTGACGATGAGCATTTTTTCATATGATTGTTGGCCTCATATATGTCTTCTTTCGTAAAGTATCTGTTCATATCCTTTGCCCACTTTTGAATGGGCTTGTTTGTTTTTTTCCTGTAAATCTGCTTGAGTTGTTTGTAAATTCTGGATATCAGCCCTTTGTCAGATGGGTAGACTGCGAAAATTTTTTCCCATTCTGTTGGTTGCCGATCCACTCTAGTGACTGTTTCTTTTGCCGTGCAGAAGCTGTGGAGTTTCATTAGGTCCCATTTGTCTATTTTGGCTTTTGTTGCCAATGCTCTTGGTGTTTTGTTCATGAAGTCCTTGCCTACTCCTATGTCCTGGATAGTTTTGCCTAGATTTCCTTCTAGGGTTTTTATGGTGCCAGGTCTTATGTTTAAGTCTTTAATCCATCTGGAGTTAATTTTAGTGTAAGGTGTCAGGAAGGGGTCCAGTTTCTGCTTTCTGCACATGGCTAGCCAGTTTTCCCAACACCATTTGTTAAACATGGAATCTTTGCCCCATTGCTTGTTTTTGTCAGGTTTATCAAAGATTGTATAGTTGTATGTATGTTGTGTTGCCTCCGGTGCCTCTGTTTTGTTCCATTGGTCTATATCTCTGTTTTGGTACCAGTACCATGCTGTTTTGATTACTGTAGCCTTGTAGTATAGTTTGAAATCCGGTAGTGTGATGCCCCCCGCTGTGCTCTTTTTGCTTAGAATTGACTTGGCTATGCGGGCTCTCTTTTGGTTCCATATGAAGTTCATGGTGGTTTTTTCCAGTTCTGTGAAGAAAGTCAATGGTAGCTTGATGGGGATAGCGTTGATTCTGTAAATTACTTTGGACAGTATAGCCATTTTCACGATATTAATTCTTCCTAACCATGAACCTGGAATGTTTCTCCATCTGTTTGTGTTTTCTCTGATTTCGTTGAGCAGTGGTTTGTAGTTCTCCTTGAAGAGGTCCCTTTCGTTCCTTGTGAGTTGTATTCCAAGGTATTTTATTCTTTTTGTAGCAATTGCGAATGGCAGTTCGCTCTTGCTTTGGCTTTCTTTAAGTCTGTTATTGGTGTAGACGAATGCTTGTGATTTTTGCACATTGATTTTATATCCTGAGACTTTGCTGAAGTTGTTTATCAGTTTCAGGAGTTTTTGGGCTGAGGCGATGGGGTCTTCTAGGTATACTATCATGTCGTCTGCAAATAGAGACAATTTGGCTTCCACCTTTCCTATTTGAATACCCTTTATTTCTTTTTCTTGCCTGATTGCTCTGGCTAGAACTTCCAGTACTATATTGGACAGGAGTGGTGAGAGAGGGCATCCTTGTCTAGTACCAGATTTCAAAGGGAATGCTTCCAGTTTTTGCCCATTCAGTATGATATTGGCTGTTGGTTTGTCATAAATAGCTTTTATTACTTTGAGATACGTTCCATCGATACCGAGTTTATTGAGGGTTTTTAGCATAAAGGGCTGTTGAATTTTGTCAAATGCCTTCTCTGCATCTATTGAGATAATCATGTGGTTTTTGTTTTTGGTTCTGTTTATGTGGTGAATTACGTTGATAGACTTGCGTATGTTGAACCAGCCTTGCATCCCTGGGATGAATCCTACTTGATCATGATGAATAAGTTTTTTGATTTGCTGTTGCAATCGGCTTGCCAATATTTTATTGAAGATTTTTGCATCTATGTTCATCATGGATATTGGCCTGAAGTTTTCTTTTCTCGTTGGGTCTCTGCCGGGTTTTGGTATCAGGATGATGTTGGTCTCATAAAATGATTTGGGAAGGATTCCCTCTTTTTGGATTGTTTGAAATAGTTTTAGAAGGAATGGTACCAGCTCCTCCTTGTGTGTCTGGTAGAATTCGGCTGTGAACCCATCTGGACCTGGGCTTTTTTTGTGAGGTAGGCTCTTAATTGCTGCCTCAACTTCAGACCTTGTTATTGGTCTATTCATAGTTTCAGCTTCCTCCTGGTTTAGGCTTGGGAGGACACAGGAGTCCAGGAATTTATCCATTTCTTCCAGGTTTACTAGTTTATGTGCATAGAGTTGTTTGTAATATTCTCTGATAATGGTTTGAATTTCTGTGGAATCTGTGGTGATTTCCCCTTTATCATTTTTTATTGCATCTATTTGGTTGTTCTCTCTTTTATTTTTAATCAATCTGGCTAGTGGTCTGGCTATTTTGTTGATCTTTTCAAAAAACCAGCTCTTGGATTTATTGATTTTTTGAAGGGTTTTTCGTGTCTCAATCTCCTTCAGCTCAGCTCTGATCTTAGTTATTTCTTGTCTTCTGCTGGGTTTTGAGTTTTTTTGATCTTGCTCCTCTAGCTCTTTCAATTTTGACGATAGGGTGTCAATTTTGGATCTCTCCATTCTCCTCATATGGGCACTTATTGCTATATACTTTCCTCTAGAGACTGCCTTAAATGTGTCCCAGAGGTTCTGGCACGTTGTGTCTTCATTCTCATTGGTTTCGAAGAACTTCTTTATTTCTGCCTTCATTTCATTGTTTACCCAGTCAACATTCAAGAGCCAGTTGTTCAGTTTCCATGAAGCTGTGCGGTTCAGGGTCGGTTTCTGAATTCTGAGTTCTAACTTGATTGCACTATGGTCTGAGAGGCTGTTTGTTATGATTTCAGTTGTTTTGCATTTGTCGAGCAGTGCTTTACTTCCAATTATGTGGTCAACTTTAGAGTAGGTGTGATGTGGTGCTGAGAAGAATGTGTATTCTGTGGATTTGGGGTGGAGAGTTCTGTAAATGTCCACCAGGTTTGCTTGCTCCAGGTCTGAGTTCAAGCCCTGGGTATCCTTGTTGATTTTCTGTCTGGTTGATCTGTCTAGTATTGACAGTGGAGTGTTAAAGTCTCCCACTATTATTGTGTGGGAGTCTAAGTCCTTCTGTAATTTATTAAGAACTTGCCTTATGTATCTGGGTGCTCCTGTGTTGGGTCCATATATGTTTAGGATCGTTAGCTCTTCTTGTTGTATCGATCCTTTTACCATTATGTAATAGCCTTCTTTTTCTCTTTTGATCTTTGTTGCTTTAAAGTCTATTTTATCAGAGAGGAGAATTGCAACTCCTGCTTTTTTTTGCTTTCCATTAGCTTGGTAAATCTTCCTCCATCCCTTTATTTTGAGCCTTTGTGTATCCTTGCATGTGAGATGGGTTTCCTGGATACAGCACACTGATGGGTTTTGGATTTTTATCCAATTTTCCAGTCTGTGTCTTTTGATTGGTGCATTTAGTCCATTTACATTTAGGGTTAATATTGTTATGTGTGAATTTGATACTGCCATTTTGATTCTAAGTGGCTGTTTTGCCTGTTAGTTGTTGTAGATTCTTCATTATGTTGAAGCTCTTTAGCATTCAGTGTAATTTTTGAATGGCTGGTACTGATTGATCCTTTCTATGTGTAGTGCCTCTTTTAGGAGCTCTTGTAAAGCAGGCCTGGTGGTGACAAAATCTCTGAGTACTTGCTTGTTCTCAAAGGATTTTATTCTTCCTTCACTTCTGAAGCTCAGTTTGGCTGGATATGAAATTCTGGGTTGAAAGTTCTTTTCTTTAAGAATGTTGAATATTGGCCCCCACTCTCTTCTGGCTTGTAGTGTTTCTGCCGAGAGATCTGCTGTGAGTCTGATGGGCTTCCCTTTGTGGGTGACCCGACCTTTCTCTCTGGCTGCCCTTAGTATTCTCTCCTTTATTTCAACCCTGTTGAATCTGACGATTATGTGCCTTGGGGTTGCTCTTCTTGTGGAATATCTTTGTGGTGTTCTCTGTATTTCCTGCAATTGAGTGTTGGCTTGTCTTGCTAGGTGGGGGAAATTTTCCTGGATGATGTCCTGAAGAGTATTTTCCAGCTGGGATTCATTCTCTTCGTCCCCTTCTGGTACACCTATCAAACGTAGGTTAGGTCTTTTCACATAGTCCCACATTTCTTGGAGACTTTGTTCATTCCTTTTTGCGCTTTTTTCTCTGATCTTGGTTTCTCGTTTTATTTCATTGAGTTGGTCTTCGACTTCAGATATTCTTTCTTCTGCTTGGTCAATTCGGCTATTGAAACTTGCGTTTGCTTCGCGAAGTTCTCGTATTGTGTTTTTCAGCTCCTTTAATTCATTCATATTCCTCTCTAAGGTATCCATTCTTGTTATCATTTCCTCGAATCTTTTTTCAAATCTTTTTTCAAGGTTCTTAGTTTCTTTGCATTGATTTAATACATGATCTTTTAGCTCACAAAAGTTTCTCATTATCCATCTTCTGAAGTCTAATTCCGTCATTTCGTCACAGTCATTCTCCGTCCAGCTTTGTTCCCTTGCTGGTGAGGAGTTTTGGTCCTTTCTAGGAGGCGATGTGTTCTGGTTTCGGGTGTTTTCCTCCTTTTTGCGCTGGTTTCTTCCCATCTTTGTGGATTTGTCCGCTGGTCGTCTGCGTAGTTGCTGACTTTTCGTTTGGGTCTCTGAGTGGACACCCAGAATGTTGATGATGAAGTGTTTCTGTTGCTTGGTTTTCCTTCTACCAGTCTAGCCCCTTCGCTGTACAACTGTTGAGGTCCGCTCCAGACCCTGCTTGTCTGGGGTGCACCTCTAGTAGCCGTGGCACAGCGAGGGGTGCTACCAGTTTCTTTTTCTGCTCTCTTTGTCCCAGGATGATGCCTGCCTAATGACAGTCTTTTGGATATAGAGGGGTCAGGGAGCTGCTTGAGGAGACTGTTTGTACTTTATAGGGGTTTAATTGCTGAGCTGTGCACTCTGTTGTTCATTCAGGGCTGTTAGGCTGCTATGTTTGATTCTGCTGCAACACAGCTCATTAAAGAACCCTTATTTTTTTCTCAAATGCTCTGTGTTGAGGGGTTTGGGCTTTATTTTTGGATGTCCGATCAGGTGTCCTGCCCAGCTCAAAGGCAGACTAGCCACTGTTTGGCTGCCGAGGCTCCGCCCTGCTGTTGTGTGATTCGCGCTGTTCCTGCCGGCTCTGCTGTGGTCTCCGCCACGCCCTGCGGTGGAGTCCCTTCGTTGTAGCGTGTTGCCTCAGCAATGGCAGGCTGCGTCAGCAGTGGGCATGTATCTCAGTAGGGACGGGTTGCCTCGGCAACGGCTGGCTGTGTCAGCAGTGGGCGTGTATCTCAGTTGGGGCAGGTTGCCTCAGCAACGGCTGGCTGCGTCAGCAGTGGGCGTGTATCTCAGTTGGGACGGGTTGCCTCAGCAACGGCTGGCTGCCTCAGCAGTGGGCGTGTATCTCAGTTGGGGCGGGTTGCCTCCGTAGTGGTGGACGCCCCTCCCCCACAGAGCGTCTCAGACCCTCTGCCCGGGATAGTTTGAAATCGCGGTTTTGTTCGTTTCACTGGGTATCCCAAGCGATCTGTCCCTGCAATCCCCTGGGCTGGGCTACTGTGCAAGTCTCATTCAGTCTCAAGTCCAGCCCTCTCAAGTCTCAGGTTGCCGGTTCAACAAGGCACCCGGACAAGCGCGCCCTGTGGGGATTGCTGGGTAGGGCCGGCCGCCGCCGCCCTGGCTGCCGGCTTCGCCAGGCAGACCTACTCCCTGGCATCCCCTTTTTATACTTGGGAGTTTCCCCGTTCTGTGGGCAACAAAGATCAGTCTGGAAATGCAGCACTGACTCACCATTTGCGAATTCAACGCGGGCTCCAATCCTGGGTTGTTCTCACAGCGCCATCTTGAGTCCCCTCTACTCTGTTTTAAACTATATACGCCAACTCAGTATGCTCTCTCACTTAAAATACCAAAACTCAAATTTTACGTGAATCGAAAAAAAATCTAAATATTATGTAGGCATTCCAATGTTAAAATCAAAATTTCTCTGAATATAATCTGTCAGAAAAAATATACAGTGTCCTTTTCTACTCTGTTTTGGGGTATATACAACAACTCCATATGCTCTCTCATGTAAAATACAGAAATTCTAATTTTACACGAATCGAAAAAAATCTACATAACACCTAGGCGCCTCGAAGTTAAAATAAAATGGCTCTTAATATAGTCTTTTAGAAAAAATATAGAATGCCTTATTCTACTTTGTTTTGGAGTATATACACCAACTCAGTATGCCGTCTGATGTAAAATACTGAAATTCATATTTTACCCGAATAAAAAAAATCTAAATATGATTTAGGCAACCCAATGTTAAAAACAAAATTGCTCTGAATATAATCAGTCAGAAAAAATATACAATGCACTATTCTACTCTGTTTTGGAGTATATACACCAACTCCATATGCTCTATCATGTACAATACAGAAATTCTATATTTAAGCGAATCGAAAACAATTTAAATATTATCTAGGCACCCCAATGTTAAAAACAAAATTGCTCTGAATATAATCTGTCAGAAAGAATACACAATGCCCTATTCTACTCTGTTTTGAAGTATATACACCAACTCCATATGCTCTCTCATCTAAAATACAAAAATTCTATATTTAAGCGAATCGAAAAATATCTAAATATTACCTAGGCACCCCAATGATAAAAACAAAATTGCTCTGAATATAATCTTTCAGAATAAAAATACAATGCCCTATTCTAATCTGTTTTGGAGTATATACAGCAACTCTATATGCTCTCTCATGTAAAATACAGAAATTCTAATTTTACGCGAATCGAAAAAAATCTAAATAATATCTAGGCGCCCCAATGATCAACAAAAATGGCTCTGAATATAGTCTGTTAGATAAAAATATACAATGCCTTATTCTACTTTGTTTTAAAGTATATACAAAACTCCATATACTCTCTCGTGTAAAATATAGAAATTCAAATTCTACCCTAATCGAAAAAATATACATATTGTCTAGGCACCTGAATGTTAAAAACAAAATTTCTCTGAATACGATATGTCAGAAAAAATATAAATGACCTTTTCTACTCTGTTTTGTAGTATATACACCAACTCAATATTCTCTCTCATGTAAAATACAGAAATACTAATTTTACCCGAATCAAAAAAATCTAAATATTATGTAGGAACCCCAATGTTAAAAACAAAATTTCTCTGAATATAATCTGTTAGAGAAAATATACAATGCCCTATTCTACCCTGTTTTGGAGTTTGTACACCAAATCAGTATGCTCTCTCATGTTAAATACCGAAATTTTAATTTTATGTGAATCGAAAGAAATATAAATATTATCTAAACACTTCAATGATAAAAAAAATTGCTCTGAATATAATCTGTCAGAAAAAATATACAATGACTCTTCTATTCTATTTTGGAGTATATACAGCAACTATATGCTCTCTCATGTAAAATACAGAAATTCTAATTTTACGTGAATCGAAAACAATCTAAATAATATCTAGGCGCCCCGAAGTTCAAAGAAAATGGCACTGAATATAGTCTGTTAGAAAAAATATACAATGCCTTATTCTACCCTGTTTTGGAATATATACACAAACTCAGTATGCTCTCTCATGTAAAATACAGAAATTCTATACTCAGGCGAATCGAAAAAAATCTAAATATTATCTAGGCACCCCAATATTAAAAGCAAAATTTCTCTGAATATAATCTGTCAGAAAAAATATACAATGCCCTATTCTACTCTTTTTTGGAGAATATGCACAAACTCCATATTCTCTCTCATGTAAAATACAGATAATCTAATTTTACCCAAATCGAAAAAATCTAAATAATATGTAGGCACCCCAATGTAAAAAACAAAATTTCTCTGAATATTATCTCTCAGAAAAAATACACAATGCCCTATTCTACTCTAATTTGGAGTGAATACACCAACTCAATATGCTCTTGCATGTAAAATACCGAAATTCTAATTTTACGCGAATCGAAAAAAATCTAATTAATATCTAGGTGCCCCAAAGTTAAAAGGAAATGGCTCTGAATATAGTCTGATAGACAAAATATACAATGCCTTATTCTACTCTGTTTTGGAGTATATAAACCAACTCAGTATGCTCGCTCATGTAAAATACAGAAATTCTATATTTAAGCGAATCGAAAAAAATCTAAATATTATCTAAGCACCCCAATGTTTAAAGCAAAATTGGTCGCAATATAATGTGTCAGAAAAATATACAATGCCATTTTCTACTCTGTTTTGGAGTATATACACCAACTCCATATGCTCTCTCATTTAAAATACGGAAATTCTATATTTAAGCGAATCGAAAAAAATCTAAATATTATCCAGGCACGCCAATGTTAAAGCAAAATTGCTCTGAATATAATCTGTCAGAAAAAATATATAATGCCCTTTTCTACTCTGTTTTGTAGTATATACACCAACTCAATATGCTCTCTCATGTAAAATACAGAGATTCTAATTTTAGCCGAATTGAAAAAATTTAAATATTATCTAGGCACCACAATGTTAAGAACAAAATTGTTCTGAATATAATCTGTCAGAGAAAATATACAATGCCCTATTCTACTCTGTTTTCGAGTATACACACCAACTCCATATGCTCTCTCATGTAAAAAAGCGAAATTCTAATTTTACGCTAATTGAAAAAAATCCAAATAATATCTAGCCGCCCCAAAATTAAAAGAAAATGGCTCTCAATATAGTGTGTTAGAAAAAATATACAATGCCTTATTCTACTTTGTTTTGAAGTATATACAGCAACTAATTATACTCTCACATGTAGAATACCGAAATTCAAATTTTACATAAATTGAAAAATTCTAAATATTATTTAGGCACCCAAAGGGCTAAAGCAAAATTGGGCTAAATATCATCTGTCAGAAAAAATATATACTGCCCTTTGCTACTCTTTTTTGGAGTATATACACCAACTCAATAAGCTCTCTCATGTCAAATACAGAAATTCTAATTTTACCCGAATCTAAAAAAATCTAAATAATATGTAGGCGCCCCAAAGTTAAAAGAAAATGGCTCTGAATATAGTCTGTCAGAAAAAACATACAGTGCCTTATTCTACCCTCTTTTGGAGTATATACACCAACTCAGTATGCTCTCTCATGTAAAATACAAAAATTCTATATTTAAGCGAATCGAAAAAAATCTAAATAATATCTAGGCGCCCCAAAGTTACAAGAAAATGGCTCTGAATATAGTATGTTAGAAAAAATATACAATGCCTTATTCTACTATGTTTTGGAGTATATACACCAACTTAGTATGCTCTCTCGTGTAAAATACAGAAATTGTAATTTTACCCGAATCGAAAAATTCTAAATATTATCAAGGCACCCCAATGTTAAAAACAAAATTGCTCTGAATATAAACTCTCAGAAAAAATATACAATGCCCTCTTCTACTCTGTTTTGGAGTATATACACCAACTCCATATGTTCTCTCATGTAAAATACAGAAATTCTTAATTTACGTGAATCGAAAAAAATCTAAATATTATCTAGGCACTTCAATGTTTAAAGCAAAATTGCTCTGAATATAATCTGACTGACAAAATATACAATGTCCTTGTCTAATCTGTTTTGGAGTGTATACACCAACTCAATATGCTCTCTCATGTAAAATACCGAAATTCTTATTTTATGTGAATCGAAAATAATCTAAATAATATCTAGGCACCACAATGATAAAAACAAAATTGCTCTAAATATAATCAGTGAGAGAAAATATACAATGCCCTATTCTACTCTGTTTTGGGGTATATAAAAAAACTCCATATGCTCTCTCATATAAAATACAGAAATTCTATATTTAAGCGAATCGAAATAAATCTGTATATTATCTAGGCACTGTAATGTTGAAAGAAAAATTGCTCTGAATATAATCTGCCAGAAAAAATATACAATGCCCTATTCTACTCTATTTTGTAATATATACACCAACTCAATATGCTCTCTTATGTAAATTACAAAAATTGTAATTTTAGCAGAATGGAAAAAATCTACATATTATCTAGGCACCCCAATGTTAAAAACAAAAATGCTCTGAATATAATCAGTCAGAAAAAATATACAATGCCCTATTCTACTCTGTTTTGGAGTATATACACCAACTCAGTATGCTCTCTCATGTAAAATACCGAAATTCAAATTTTACGTGAATAAAAAAATCTAAATATTATCTAGGCACCCCAATGTTAAAATCAAATTTGCTCTAATATAGTGTGTCAGAAAAAATATACAATTCCCTTTTCTACTCTGTCTTGGAGTATATACACCAACTCAATATGCTCTCTAATGTAAAATACCAAAATTCTAATTTTACGTGAATTGAAAAAAATCTAAATAATATCTAGGCGCCACAAAGTTAAAAGAAAATGGCTCTGAATATATTCTGTTAGAAAAAATATACATTGCCTTATTCTACACTGTATTGGAGTATATACACAAACTCAGTATGCTCTCTCATGTAAAATACAGAAATTCTAATTTTACGTGAATTGAAAAAAATCTAAACATTATCTAGGCACCCCAATGTTAAAAACAAAATTGCTCTGAATATAATCTGTCAGAAAAAATATACAATGCCCTATTCTACTTTGTTTAGGAGTATATACACCAACTCAGTATGCTCTCTCTTGTGAAATACAGAAATTCTTATTTTACGTGAATCTAAAAAAATTTAAATATTATCTAGGCACCCCAATGTTATAAGCAAAAATGCTCTGAATATCATCTGTCAGAAAAAATATACAATGTCCTTTTCTACTCTGTTTTGGTGTATATACATCAACTCAATATGCTCTCTCGTGGAAAACATGGAAATTATAATTTCACGCGAATAAAAAAAAAACCTAAATAATATCTAGGCGCCCCAAAGTTAAACAAAAATGCCTCCTAATATAGTCTGTTAGACAAAATATAAAATGCCTTATTCTACTTTGTTTTAGAGACTATACACCAACTCAGTATTCTCTCTGATGTAAAATACCGAAATTCTAATTTTACGTGAATCTAAAAAAATCTAAATAATATCTAGGTGCCCCAAAGTTAAAAGAAAATGGCTGTGAATATAGTCTGTTATAAAAAATATACAATTCCTTATTCTACTCAGTTTTGAAGAATATACACCAACTCCATATGCTCTCTCTAGTAAAATACAGAAATTCTATATTTAAGCGAATCGAAAAAAATCTAAATACTATGTAGGACACCCAATGTTAAAAGAAAAATTTCTCTGAATATAATCTGTCAGAAAAAATATACAATGCCCTCTACTACTCTGTTTTGCAGTATATACACCAACTCAATATGCTGTCTCATGTAAAATACCAAAATTCTAATTTACGCGAATCAAAAAAAATCTAAATAATATCTAGGCGACCCAAAGTTAAAAGAAAATGGCTCTGAATATAGTCTGTTAGAAAAATATACAACGCCTTATTCTACTCTGTTTTGGAGTATATACATTAACTCCATATGCTCAATCACGTAAAAAACAGAAATTCTATATTAAAGCGAATCGAAAAAAATCTAAATATTATCTAGGCACCCCAATGTTAACAACAAAATTGCTCTGAATATAATCTGTCAGAGAAAATATACAATGCCCTTTTCTACTTTGTTTTGCAATATATACACGAACTCAATATGCTCTATCATGAAAAATACAGAAATTATAATTTTACCAGAATCGAAAAACCAAAATTTATCTAGGCACCCCAATGTTGAAAACAAAATTGCTCTGAATATAATCTGTCGGAAAAAATATACAATGCCCTATTCTACTCTGTAGTGGATTATATACACCAACTCAGTATGCTCTCTCATGGCAAATAGTGAAATTCTCATTTTAGGTGAATCGAAAAAAATCTAAATATTATTTATGCACCCCAATGTTAAAAACAAAATTGCTCTAAATATAGTCTGTCAGAAAAAAAAAAATGCCCTATTCTACTCTGTTTTGGAGCATATGCACCAAATCCATATGCTCTCTCATGTAAAATAGAGAAATTCTAATTTTACCCAAATCGAAAGAATCTAAATATTATCAAGGCAACCCAATGGTAAAAACAAAATTGCTCTGAATATAATCTGTCAGACATAATATACAATCTCCTATTCTACTCTTTTTTGAAGTATATACACCAACTCCATATGCTCTCTTTTGTAAAATACAGACATTCTATATTTAAACGAATCGAAAAAAATCTAAATATTATCCAAGCACCCCAATGTGGAAAGCAAAATTGCTCTGAATATAATCTGTTAGAAAAAATATACAATGGCCTATTCTACCCTGTTTTGGAGTATATACACCAACTCCGTATGCTCTCTCATGTAAAATACAAAAATTCTATATTTAAGCGAATCGAAAAAAATCTAAATATTACCTAGGCACCTTAATGTTAAAAGCAAAATTGCTCTGAATATAATCTGTCAGAGAAAATATACAATGCCTTATTCTACTCTGTTATGGAGGATATACACCAACTCAGTATGCTCTCTTATGTAAAATACCGAAATTCTAATTTTACGTGAATCGAAAAAATCTAAATATTATCTAGGCACCCGAATGTTAAAAGCAAAATTGCTCTGAATATAATCTGTCAGAGAAAATATACAATGCCCTTTGCTACTCTGTTTTCAAGGTATATAAACCAACTTAATATGCTCTGTCATGTAAAATACAGAAATTCAATATTCAAGCGATTCTAGAAAAATCTAAATATTATCTAGGCACCCCAATGTTAAAAACAAAATTGCTGTGAATATAATCTCTCAAAAAAAATATACAATGCCTGTTTCTACTCTGTTTTGGAGTATATACACCAACTCAATATGCTCTTTCATGTAAAATACGGAAATTCTAATTATACACGAATCGAAAAAAAATCTACATAACATCTAGGCGACCCAAAGTTTAAAGAAAACGGCTCTGAATATAACCGGTTAGCAAAACATACATTGCCTTATTCTACTCTGTTTTGGAGTATATACATTAACTTCATATGCTCAAACATGTAAAATACAGAAATTCTATATTTAAGCGAATCGAAAAAAACCTGAATATTATCTAGGCACCCCAATGTTGAAAACAATATTTTTCTGGGTATAATCTGTCAGAGAAAATATACAATGCCCTTTTCTACTTCGTTTGTAGTATATACACCAACTCAATATGCTCTTTCATGCAAAATACAAAAACTCTAATTTTACCCGAATCAAAAATATCTAAATATTATCAAGGCACCCCAAAGATAAAAACAAAGCTGCTCTGAATATAATCTGTCAGAAAAAATATACAAGGACCTATTCTACTCTGTTTTGGAGTATATACACCAACTCAGTATGCTCTCTCATGGAAAATACTGAAATTCTATATTTAAGTCAATCGAAAAAAATCTAAATATTATCTAGGCACTCTAATGTTAAAAGCAAAATTGCTCTGAATATAGTCTGTCAGAAAAAATATACAATGCCATTTTCTACTCTGTTTTGTAGTATATACATCAACTCCATATGCTCTCTCATGTAAAATACAGAAATTCTAATTTTATCTGAATCAAAAAAATCTAAATATAATCTAGGCACCCCTATGTGAAAAACAAAATTGCGTTGAATATCATCTGTCAGAAAAAATATAGAATGCCCTATTCTACTCTGTTCTGGAGTATATACACCAACTCCATATGTTCTCTCATGTAAAATACAGAAATTCTGTATTTAAGCAAATCGAAAGAAATCTAAATAATACCTAGGCGCCTCACAGTTAAAAGAAAATGGCTCTGAATATAGTATGTTAGAAAAAATATACAATGCCTTATTCTACTATGTTTTGGAGTATATACACCAACTTAGTATGCTCTCTCGTGTAAAATACAGAAATTCTAATTTTACCCGAATCGAAAAAATTTAAATATTATCAAGGCACCCCAATGTTAAAAACAAAATTGCTCTGAATATAAACTCTCAGAAAAAAATATACAATACCCTATTCTACTCTTTTTTTGAGTATATACACCAACTCTACATGCTCTCTCATGTAAAATACCGGAATTCTATATTTGAGCGAATCGAAAAAAATCTAAATATTATGTAGGCACCCCAATGTTAAAAACAAAATTGCTCTGAATATAATCTGTCAGAAAAAATATACAATGCCCTTTCCTACTCTGTTTTGGAGTATATACACCAACTCAGTATGCTCTCTCATGTAAAATACCGAAATTCTAAACTTAAGTGAATCGAAAAAAATCTAAATAATATCTAGGCACCCCAATGTTTAAAGCAAAATTGCTCTGAATATAATCTGTCAGAAAAAATATACAATGACCTATTCTACTTTCTTCTGGAGTATATACACCAACTCAATATGCTCTCTCATGTAAAATACAGAAATTCTATATTTAAGTCAATAGAAAAAAATCTAAATATTATCTAGGCACTCTAATGTTAAAAGCAAAATTGCTCTGAATATAGTCTGTCAGAAAAAATATACAATGCCATTTTCTACTCTGTTTTGTAGTATATACATCAACTCCATATGCTCTCTCATGTAAAATACAGAAATTCTAATTTTATCTGAATCAAAAAATCTAAATATAATCTAGGAACCCCTATGTGAAAAACAAAATTGCGATAAATATCATCTGTCAGAAAAAATATAGAATGCCCTATTCTACTCTGTTTTGGAGTATATACACCAACTCCATATGTTCTCTCATGTAAAATACAGAAATTCTGTATTTAAGCAAATCGAAAGAAATCTAAATATTATCAAGGCACCCCAATGTTAAAAGCAAAATTGCTCTGAATATAATCTGTCAGAAAAAATATACAATGCCCTATTCTACACTGTTTTGGAGTATATACACCAACTCCATATGCTCTCTCATGTAAAATACAGAAATTCTATATTTAAGCGAATCGAAAAAAATCTAAATAATATCTAGGCGCCTCACAGTTAAAAGAAAATGGCTCTGAATATATTATGTTAGAAAAAATATACAATGCCTTATTCTACTATGTTTTGGAGTATATACACCAACTTAGTATGCTCTCTCGTGTAAAATACAGAAATTCTAATTTTACCCGAATCGAAAAAATCTAAATATTATCAAGGCACCCCAATGTTAAAAACAAAATTGCTCTGAATATAAACTCTCAGAAAAAATATACAATACCCTATTCTACTCTTTTTTTGAGTATATACACCAACTCTACATGCTCTCTCATGTAAAATACAGAAATTCTATATTTAAGCGAATCGAAAAAAATCTAAATATTATGTAGGCACCCCAATGTTGAAAACAAAATTGCTCTGAATATAATCTGTCAGAAAAAATATACAATGCCCTTTCCTACTCTGTTTTGGAGTATATACACCAACTCAGTATGCTCTCTCATGTAAAATACCAAAATTCTAAATTTAAGTGAATCGAAAAAAATCTAAATAATATCTAGGCACCCCAATGTTTAAAGCAAAATTGCTCTGAATATAATCTGTCTGACAAAATATACAATGTTCTTCTCTACTCTGTTTTGGAGTGTACACACCAACGCAGTCTGCTCTCTCTTGTAACATACAGAAATTCTACTTTTACCTAAATCGAAAAAATCTAAATATTATCTAGGCACCCGAATGTTTAAAACAAAATTGCTCTGAATATAATCTGTCAGAAAAAAATACACAATGCCCTATTCTACTCTGTTTTGGAGTATATACACTAACTCCATATGCTCTCTCCGGTAAAATACAGAAATTCTATATTTAAGTGAATCGAAAAAAATCTAAATATTATCTAGGGGCCCCAAGTTAAAAGAAAATGGCTGTGAATATAGGCTGTTACAAAAAATATACAATGCCTTATTCTACTCTGTTTTGGAGAATATACACCAACTCAGTATGCTCTGTCATGTAAAATACAGAATTCTAATTTTACCCGAATCGAAAAAATCTAAATATAATCTAGACACCTTAATGTTAAAAACAAACTGCTCTGAATATAATCTGTCAGAATAAATATACAATGCACTTTTCTACTTTGTTTTGGAGTATATATACAAACTCAATATGCTCTCTCATGTAAAATACCGACATTCTAATTTACGTCTATCGAAAAAAATCTAAATAATATCTAGGATCCATAAAGTTAAAAGAAAAGGGCTCTGAATATAGTCTGTTAAAAAAATATACAATGCCTTATTCTACTTTGTTTTGGAGTATATACACCAACTCAGTATGCTCTCTCATGTAAAATACCGAAATTCTATATTTAAGCGAATCGGAAAAAATCTAAATATTATCTAGGCGTCGTAATATTACAAGCAAAATTGCTCTGAATATAAACTGTCACAAAAAATATACAATGCCCTTTTCTACTCTGTTTTGGAGAATATACACGAACTCCATATGCTCTCTAATGTAAAATACAGTAATTCTATATTAAAGCGAATCAAAAATATCTAAATAGTTTCTAGGCACCCCAATGTTAAAAACAAAATTGCTCCGAGGAAAATCTGTCAGAAAAAATATATAATGCGATTTTCTACTCTGTTTTGGAGTATATACACCAACAAAATATGCTCTCTCATGTAAAATACCGAAATTCTAAATTTACGGGAATCGAAATAAAACTAAATAATATCTAGGCGCCGGAAAGTTAAAGGAAAATGGCTCGCAATATAGTCTGTTAGGAAAAATATAAAATGCCTTATTCTACTCTGTTTTGGTGTATATACACCAACTCCGTATGCTCTCTCATGTAAAATACAGGAATTCTATATTTAAGCGAATCGAAAAAAATCGATATATTATCTAGGCAACGCAATGTTAAAAGCAAAATTGCTCTGAATATCATCTGTCAGAAAAAAAATACAATGCCCTTTTCTACTCTGTTTTGTAGTATATACACCAACTCAATATGCTCTCTCATGTAAACTACAGAAATTCTATATTTAAACGAATTGAAAAAAATCTAAATATTATCTAGGCTCCTCCATGTTAAAAGCAAAACTGCTCTGAATATAATCTGTCAGAAGAAATATACAATGCCTTATTCTAATCTGTTTTGGAGTATATACACCAACTCAGTATGCTCTCTCATGTAAAATACAGAAATTTAAATTTTACCCGTATCGAAAAAATATAAATATTATCAAGTTACCCCAATGTTAAAAACAAAATTGCTCTGAATATAATCTGTCAGAAAAAGAATACAATGCCCTATTCTACTCTTTTTTGGAGTATGTACACCAACTCCATATGCTCTCTCATGTAAAATACAGAAATTCTATATTTAGGCGAATCGAAAACAATCTAAATAGTATCTAGGCGCCCCAAAGTTAAAAGAAAATGGCTCTGAATATAATGTGTTAGAAAAAATATACAATGCCTTATTCTACTCTGTTTTGGAGTATATACACCAACTCCATATGCTCTCTCATGTAAAATACAGAAATTCTCTATTTAAGCGAATCAAAAAAAATCTAAATATTATCTAGGCACCCCAATGTTAAAAGCAAAATTGCTCTGAATATAATCTGTCAGAAAAAATATACAATGCTCTTTTTACTCTGTTTTGGAGTATATAACCCAAATCCATATGCTCTCTCATGTAAAATATAGAAATTATATATTTAAGAGAAACGAAAAAAATCTAAATAATGTCTAGGTGCAAAAAAGTTACAAGAAAATGGCTCTGAATCTAGTCTTCTAGAGAAAATATACAATGCCTTATTCTACTCTGTTTTGGAGTATATACACCAACTCAGTATGCTCATATGTAAGATACAGAAATTATAATTTTACCCAAATCGAAAAAAACTAAATATTATCTGGCACCCCAATGTTAAAAAAAAATTGCTTTGAAGGTAATCTGTCAGAAAAAATATACAACACCCTATTCTACTCTGTGTTGGAGTATATACATCAACTCAATATGCTCTCTCATGTAAAATACAGAAATTCTAATTTTACCTGAATCGAAAAAATCTAAATATAATCTACGCACCCCTATGTGAAAAACAAAATTGCGTTGAATATAATCTGTCAGAAAAAATATAGAATGCCATATTCTACTCTGTTTTGGAGTATATACACCAACTCCATATGCTCTCTCATGTAAAATACAGAAATTCTATATTTAAGCGAATCGAAAAAAATCTAAAAGTTATCTAGGCACCCCAATATTAAAAGCAAAATTGCTCTGAATAAAATCTGTCAGAAGAAATAAACAATGCCTTTTTCGACACTGTTTTGTGGTATATACATCAAGGTAATATGCTATATTATGTAAAATACCGAAATTCTGGTTTTACATGAATCAAAAAATTCTAAATAATATCTAGGCGCCCCGAAGTTAAGAAGAAAAGGCTCTGAATATAGTGTGTTAGAGAAAATATACAATGCCTTATTCTACTCTGTTTTGGAGTATATACACCAACTCATTATGCTCTCTCATGTAAAATACAGAAATTCTAATTTTACCCGAATCGAAAAAATCTAAATATTATATAGGCACCGCAATGTTAAAAACAAAATTGCTCTGAATATGATCTGTCAGAAAAAATATACAATGCTCTATTCTACTCTTTTTGGAGTATATAAACCAACGCAGTATTCTCTCTAAGTTAAAATACAAAATTCAAATTTTATGCGAAACGTAGAAAATATAAATAATTTCTAGGTGCCCCAAAGTTACAAGAAAATAGCTCTGAATCCAGTCTTTTAGAAAAAATATAAAATGCCTTGTTCTACTCTGTTTTAGAGTATATACACCAACTCAGTATGCTCTCATGTAGAATGCAGAAATTATAATTTTACCCAAATCGAAAAAATCTAAATATTATCTACGCAACCCAATGTTCAAAAACAAATTGCACTGAATATAGTCTGTAAAAAAAATATTCAATGCCCAATTCTACTTTGTTTTGGAGTATATACAACTCAGCATGCTCTCTCATGTAAAAATACCGAAATTCTAATTTTACGTGAATAAAAAAAATGTAAAGATTATCTACGCAACCCAATGTTAAAAACAAAATTGCTCAAAATATAAACTGTCAGAAATAATATACAATGCCCTATTCTACTCTGTTTTTGTGTATATGCACCAACTCAACGTGCTCTCTCATGTAAAACACAAAAATTCTGTATTTAAACGAATCGAAAAAATTCTAAATATTATCTAGGCACCCGCATGTTAAAAGAAAAATTGCTCTGAATATAATCTGTCAGAAAAAATATACAATGCTTTTTTCTACTCTGTTTTTGAGTATACACACCAACTCAATATGCTCTCTCATGTAAAATACCGAAATTCTAAATTTATGTGAACCGAAAAAAATCGAAATACTATGTAGGCACCCTAATGTTAAAAGTGAAATTGCTCTGAATATCATTTGTCAGAAAAAATATAAAATGCCCTATTCTACTCTGTTTTGTAGTATATACACCAACTCAATATGCTCTCTCATGTAAAATAAATTCTAATTTTACCCGAATCAAAAAAATCTAAATATTATCTAGGCACCCCAATGTTAAAAACAAAATTGCTCTGAATATAATCTGTAAGAGAAAATATACAATGCCCTATTCTACTCTCTTTTGGAGTATATACACCAACTCAGTATGCTCTCTCAGTTAAAATACCGAAATTCAAATTTTAGGCGAATCTAAAAATATCTAAATAATATCTAGGCTCGCAAAAGTTAAAAGAATATGGCTATGAATATAGTCAGTTAGAGAAAATATAAAATGCCTTATTCTACTCCGTTTTGTAGTATATACACCAACTCAGTATGCTCTCTCATGTAAAATACAGAAATTCTAATTTTACCCGAATCGAAAAAATCTAAATATTATCTAGGCAATCCAATGTTAAAAGCAATATTGCTCTTAATATAATCTGACAGAAAAAATATAAAATGCCATTTTCTACTCTCTTTTGTAGTATATACAAGACCTCAATATGCTCTCTCACGTAAAATACAGAAATTCAAAATTACGTGAATCTAAAAAAATCTAAATATTATCTAGGCACACCAAAGTTAAAAGCAAAATTGCTCTGAATATAATCTGTCAGAAAAAATATACAATGCCCTATTCTCCTCTGTTTTGGAGTATATACACCAACTCCATATGCTCTCTCATATAAAAAACAGAAATTGTATATTTAAGCGAATAGAGAAAAATCTAAATATTATATAGGCAATCCAATTTGAAAGCAAAATTGCTCTGAATATAATCTGTCAGAAAAAATATACAATTCCCTTTTCCACTTTGTTTTGGAGTATATACACCAAATCAATATGCTTTGTCTTTTAAAATACCAAAATTCTAATTTTACGCGAAACGAGAAAAATCTAAATAATATCTAGGCGCCCCAAAGTGAAAAGAAAATGGCTCTGAATATAGTCTGTTAGAAAAAATACACAATGCCTTATTCTACTCTGTTTTGGAGTATATACAATAACTCAGTAATCTCTCTCTTGTCAAATAACGAAATTCTAATTTTACCCGAATCGAAAAATTCTAAATAATATATAGGCACCCCAAAGTTTAAAGAAAACGGCTCTGAATATAGTCTGTTAGAAAAAATATACAATGCCTTATTGTAATCTGTTTTGGAGTACATACACCAACTCAGTATGCTCTCTCATCTAAAATACCGAAATTCTAATTTTATCCGAATCGAAAACATCTAAATATTATCTAGGCACCCCAACGTTAAAAACAAAATTGCTCTGAATAAAATCTGTCTGACAAAATATACAATGCCCTATTCTACTCTGTTTTGGAGTATATACACCAACTCAATATGCCCTATCATGTAAAATACCGAAATTCTAATTTTACCCGAATCAGAAAAATATAAATATTATCTAGGCAACCCAATGTTAAAAGAAATATTGCTCTGAATATAATCTGACAGAAAAAATATAAAATGCCCTATTCTACTCTCTTTTGTAGTATATACACCACCTCAATATGCTCTCTAACGTAAAATACAGAAATTCAAAATTTACGTGAATCTAAAAAAATCTAAATAATATCTAGGCGCCGAAAAGTTAAAAGAAAATGGCTCTGACTATAGTCTGTTAGAAAAGATATACAATGCCTTATTCTTCTCTGTTTTAAATTATATACACCAACTCAGTAAGGTCTCTTATGTAAAATACCGAAATTATAATATTACCGTAATCGAAAATATCTAAATATTATCTAGGCACCCCAATGTTAAAAACAAAATTGCTCTGAATATAATCTGTCAGAATAAATATACAATGCCCTATTCTACTCTTTTTTGAAGTATATACACCAACTAAATATGCTCTCTCATGTAAAATACAGAAATTCTATATTTAAGCATATTGAAAAAAATCTAAATATCATCTAGGCACCCCAATGTTAAAAAGAAAATTGCTCTGAATATAATCTGTCAGAATAAATATACAATGCCCTATTCTACTCTTTTTTGAAGTATATACACCAACTCCATATGCTCTCTCATGTAAAATACAGCAATTCTATATTTAGGTGAATCGATAAAAAACCTAAATATTTTCTAGGCACCCCAATGTTAAAAGCAAAATTGCTCTGAATATAATCTGTCAGAAAAAATATACAGTGCCCTATTCTACTCTCTTCTGGAGTATATACACCAACTCAATATGCTCTCTCATGTAAAATATCGAAATTCTAATTTTACGCGAATCGAAAAAAATCTAAATAATATCTAGGCACCCCAAAGTTAAAAGAAAATGGCTCTGACTATAGTCTTTTAGAGAAAATAAACAATGCCTTATTCTACTCTGTTTTGGAGTACATACACAAACTCAGTATGCTCTCTCATGTAAAATACCGAAATTCTAATTTTACGTGAATCAAAAAAAATCTAAATAATATCTATGCTCCCCAAAGTTAAAAGAAAATGGCTCTGAATACAGTCTGTTAGAAAAAATATACAATGCCTTTTTCTAATCTGTTTTGGAGTATATACACCAACTCAGGATGCTCTCTCATGTAAAATAGAGAAATTCTAATTTTACCCGATTTGAAAAAATCTAAATATTATCTAGGCACCCCAATGTTAAAAACAACATTGCTCTGAATATAATTTGTCAGAAACAATATACAATGCCCCATTCTACTCTGTTTTGGAGTATATACACCAACTCAGTATGCTCTCTCATGTAAAATAAAGAAATTCTAATTTTACGTGAATCGAAATAAATCTAAATATTATCTAGGCACCCCAATGTTAAAAACAGTATTGCTCTGAATATAATCCGACCGAAAAACTATACAATGCGCTATTCTACTCTGTTTTTGAGTATATACACCAACTGCATATGCTCTCTAATGTAAAATACAGAAATTCTACATTTAAGCGAATCAAACAAAATCTAAATATTATCTAGGCACCTCAATGTTAAAAGCAAAATTTCTCTGAATATAATCTGTAAGAAAGAATATACAATGCCTTATTCTACTCTGTTTTGGAGTATATACACCAACTCCATATGCTCTGTCATGTAAAATACAGAAATTGTATATTAAAGGAAAACAAAAAATATCTAAATATTATCTAGGCACCCCAATGTAAATAGCAAAATTTCTCTGAATATAATCTGTCAGAAAAAATACAAAATGCGATTTTCTACTCTGTTTTGTAGTATATACACCCACTCATGCTCTCTCATGTAAAATTTCGAAATTCTAATTTTACGTGAATTGAAAAAAAACTAAATAATACCTAGACGTCCCAAAAGTTTAAAGAAAATGGCTCTTAATATAGTCTGTTAGAAAAAATATACAATGCCTTATTGTACTCTGTTTTGGAGTATATACACCAACTCAGTATGCTCTCTCATATAAAACACAGAAATTGTATATTTAAGCGAATCGAAACAAATCTATTATCTAGGCACCCGAATGTTAAAATCAAAATTTCTCTGAATATAATCTGTCAGAAAAAATGCACAATTCCCTTTTCTACTCTGTTTTTAGTATATACACCAACTCAATATGCTCTATCATGTAAAGTACAGAAATTCTAATTTTAGCTGAATCGAAAAAATCCAAATATTATGAAGACACCCCAATGTTAAAAACAAAACTGCTCTGAATATAATCTGTCAGAAAAGATATACAATGCTTTATTCTACTCTTTTTTGGAGTATATACAGAAACTCCATATGCTCTCTCAAGTAAAATACCGAAATTCTAATTTTACGCGAATCGAAAAAAATCTAAATTATGTCTTGGCGCCCCAACGTTCCAGAAAACAGCTCTGAATGTAGTCTGTTAGAAAAAATACACAATGCCTTATTCTACTTTGCTTTGGAGTATATACACCAACCCCATATGCTCTCTCGTGTAAAATAAAAAAATTCTAATTCTACCCGAATTGAAAAAATATAAATATTGTCTATGCACCCCAATGATAAAAACAAAATTGCTCTGAGTATAATCTTTCAGAAAAAATATACAATGCCCTATTCTACTCTGTTTTGTAGTTTATACACCAACTCAATATGGTCTTTCATGTAAAATACAGAAATTCTAATTTTATCCGAATTGAAAAATCTAAATATTATGTAGGCACGCCAATGTGAAAAGCAAAATTGCTCTGAATATAATCTGTCAGTAATAACATACAATGCCCTTTTGTACTCTGTTTTGTTGTACATACACCAACCCAGTATGCTCTGTCATGTAAAATACAAAAATTCTAATTTTACCCGAATCGAAGAAATCTAAATATTATTTAGGCAACCCAATGTTAAAAATAAAATTTATCTGAATATAATCTGTCAGAAAAAAATATACAATGCACTATTTTACTCTGTTTTGGAGTATATACACCAACTCCATATGCTCTATCATGTAAAATACAAAAATTCTATATTTAAGCGAATCGAAAACAATTTAAATATTATCTAAGCACCCGAATGTCAAAAACAAAATTGCTCTGAATATACTCTGTGAGAAAAAATATACAATGCCCTATTCTACTCTGTTTTGGAGTATATACACAAACTCCATATGCTCTCTCATGTAAAATACAGAAATTCTAATTCTACCCGAATCGAAAAAATATAAATATAGTCTTGGCACCTCAATGTTAAAAACAAAATTGCTCTGAATATAATAAGTCAGAAAAATATACAATGCCCTTTTCTACTATGTTTTGTAGTTTATACACCAACTCAATATGGTCTCTCATGTAAAATACAGAAATTCTAATTTTCTCCGAATCGAAAAATCTAAATATTATGTAGGCACGCCAATGTTAAAGAAAAAATTGCACTGAATATAATCTGTCAGAAAAAATATACAATGCCCTTTTCTACTCTTTTTTAAACTATATACACCAACTCAGTATGCTCTCTCCTGTAAAATACCAAAATTCTAATTTTACCCGAATCGAAAATATCAAAATATTATGTAGGCACCCCAATGTTAAAAACAAAATTGCTCTGAATATAATCTGTGAGAAAAAATATAGAATGCCCTATTCTACTCTGTGTTGGGGTATATACACCAACTCAGTATGCTCTCTAATGTTAAATACCGAAATTCTTATTCTACGCGAATCGAAAAAAGTCTAAATAATATCTAGGCGCCTCAACGTTCAACAAAAATGGCTCTGAATATAGTCTGCTTGAAAAAATATACAATGCCTTATTCCACTTTGTTTTGAAGTATACACAGCAACTCCATATGCCCTCTCATGTAAAATACATAAATTCTAATTAAACCTGAATCGAAAAAATATAAATACTGTCTAGGCACCCCAATGTTAAAAACAAAATTGTTCTGAATATAATCTGTCCGAAAAAATATACAATGCCTTATTCTACTCTGTTTTGGAGTATATACACCAACTCAGTATGTTCTCTCACGTAAAATACAGAAATTCTAACTTTACCTGAATCGAAAAAAACCTAAATATTATCTAGGCACCCCAAACTTAAAAAAAATGGCTCGGAATATAGTCTGTTAGACAAAAAATACAATGCCTTATTCTACTCTGTTTTGGAGTATATACACGAACTCACTATGCTCTCTCATGTAATATACCGAAATTCTAATTTTACGTGAATCGAAAAAAACCTAAATATTATCTAGGCACCCCAATGTTAAAAGCAAAATTGCTCTGCATATATTCTGTCAGAAAAAATATACAGTGTCTTTTTCTACTCTGTTTTGGAGTTTATACACCAACTCCATAGGCTCTCTCATGTAAAATACAGAAATTCTAATTTTACAAGCATCGAAAAAAATCTAAATAATATCTAGGCACCTTGAAGTGAAAAGAAAATGGCTCTTAATATAGTCTGTTAGAAAAAATACCCAATGCCTTATTCTACTCTCTTTTGGAGTATATACACCTACTCAGTATGCTCTCACATGTATAATAACGAAATTCTAATTTTACGTGAATTAAGAAAATCTAAATATTATTTAGGCACCCCAATGTTAAAGAACAATTGCTCTGCATAAAATCTGTCAGAAAAAATAAACAATGCCCTATTCTACTCTGTTTTGGAGTATGTAAACCAACTCAGTATGCTCTCTCATGTAAAATACAGAAATTCTAATTTTACCCGAATCAAAAAAATCTAAATATTATGTAGGCACATCAATGTTAAAAAAAAAATTGCTCTGAGTATAATCTTTCAGAGAAAATACACAATGCCATTTTCTACTCTGTTTTGTTTATATACACCAACTTAATATGCTCTTTCATGTAAAATACAGAAATTCTAATTTTAAACGAATCGAAAATATCTAAATATTATCTAGGCAACCCAATGTTAAAAACAAAATTGCTATGAATACAGTCTGTTAGAAAACATATATAATGCCTTTTTCTACTCTGTTTTGGAGTATATACACCAACTCAGTACGCTCTCTCACAGAAAATACCGAAATTCAAATTTTATGTGAAGTGAAATAAATCTAAATATTATCTAGGCACCCCTATGTTAAAACCATAATTGCTCTCAATATAATCTGTTAGAAAAAATACAAAATGCCCTTTTCTACTCTGTTTTTTAGTATATACAGCAACTCAATATGCTCTCTCATGTAAAATACCGAAATTCAAATTTTACGCCAATCAAAAAATTCTACATAATATCTAGGCGCCCAAGGTTAAAAGAAAATAGCTCTGAATATAGTGTGTCAGAAAAAATATACAATGCCCTATTCTACTCTGTTTTGGAGTATATAAACCAACTACATATGCTCTCTCATGTAAAATACAGAAATACTATATTTAAGCAAATCGAAAAAAATCTAAATATTATCTAGGCACCCCAATTGTTAAAAGCAAAGTGGCCCTGAATATAGTCTGTTAGAAAAAATATAAAATGCCTTATTCTACTCTGTTTTGGAGTATATACACCAACTCACTATGGTCTCTCATGTAAAACACCATAATTCTAATTTTACGTGAATTGAAAAAAATCTAAATATTATCTAGGCACCCCAATGTTAAAAACAAAATCGCTCTGAATATAATATGTCAGAAAAAATATACAATGCCCTATTCTACTCTCTTTTGGAGTATATACACCAACTAAATATGCTCTCTCATGTAAAATACAGAAATTCTATATTTTAGCATATTGAAAAAAATCTAAATATCATCTAGGCACCCCAATGTGAAAAAGAAAATTGCTCTGATTATATTCTGTCAGAATAAATATACAATGCCCTATTCTACTCTTTTTTGAAGTATATACACCAACTCCATATGCTCTCTCATGTAAAATACAGAAATTCTATATTTAGGTAAATCGAAATAAAACCTAAATATTATCTAGTCACCCCAATGTTAAAATCAAAATTGCTCTGAATATAATCTGTCAGAAAAAATATACAATGCCCTATTCTACTCTCTTCTGGAGTATATACACCAACTCAATATGCTCTCTCATGTAAAATATCGAAATTGTAATTTTACACGAATTGATAAAAATCTAATTAATATCTAGACGCCCCAAAGTTAAACAAAATGGCTCTGACTATACTCTTTTAGAAAAAATAAACAATGCCTTATTGTACACTGTTTTGGAGTACATACACCAACTCAGTATGCTCTCTCATGTAAAATACCGAAATTCTAATTTTACGCGAATCGAAAAAAATCTAAATAATATTTAGGCGACCCAAAGTTAAAAGAAAATGGCTCTGAATACAGTCTGTTAGAAAAAATATACAATGCCTTTTTCTACTCTGTTTTGGAGTATCTACACCAACTCAGTATGCTGTCTCATGTAAAATACCGAAATTCTAATTTTACGTGAATCGAAAAAATCTAAATATTATCTAGGCAACCCTATGTTAAAACCAAAATTGCTCTCAATATAATCTGTCAGAAAAAATACACAATGCCCTTTTGTACTCTGATTTTTAGTATATACAGCAACCCAATATGCTCTCTCATGTAAAATACTGAAATTCTAATTTTACGCCAATCAAAAAAATCTAAATATCTAGGCGCCCCAAAGTTAAAAGAAAATAGCTGTGAATATAGTCTGTTAGAAAAAATTTACAATACCGTATTCTATTCTGTTTTTGAGTATATACACCAACTCCATATGCTCTCTCATGTAAAATAAAGAAATACTATATTTAAGCCAATAGAAAAAATTCTAAATATTATCTAGGCACCCCAATGTTAAAAGCAAAGTGGGCCTGAATATAGTCTGTTAGAAAAATATACAATGCCTTATTCTACTCTGTTTTGGGGTATATACACTAACTCACTCAGGTCTCTCATGTAAAATACCGTAATTCTAATTTTACGTGAATTTAAAAAAATCTAAATATTATCTAGGCACCCCAATGTTAAAAACAAAATCACTCTGAATATAATATGTCAGAAAAAATATACAATGCCCTATTCTACTCTCTTTTGGAGTATATACACCAACTAAATATGCTCTCTCATGTAAAATACATAAATTCTATATTTAGGCATATTGAAAAAAATCTAAATATCATCTAGGCACAGCAATGTTAAAAACAAAATTGCTCTGAATATAATCTGTCAGAAAAAATATACAATGCCGTTTTCTACTCTGTTTTGGAGTATATACACCAACTCAATATGCTCTCTAATGTAAAATAGCGAAATTTTAATTTTATGCAAATCGAGAGAAATCTAAATAATATCGAGGTGCCCCAAAGTTAAAAGAAAATGGCTCTGACTATACTCTGTAAAAACAAATAAACAATGCCTTATTCTACTCCGTTTTGCAGTATGTACACAAACTCAGTATGCACACAAACTCAGTATGCTCTCTTATGTAAAATAGAGAAATTATAATGTTACCCGAATTGATAAAATTTAAATACTATCTAGGCTCCCCAATGTTAAAAACAAAATTTCTCTGAACATACTCTGTCAGAAAAAATATACAATGCCCTATTCTACTATGTTTTGGAGTATATAAACCAACTCCATATGCTCTCTCATGTAAAATACAGAAAATCTATATTTAAGCGAATCGAAAATATCTAAATATTATCTAGGCAGTCCAATGTTAAAAACAAAATTGCTCAGAATATAATCTGTCATAGAAAAATACCCTTCCATATTGTACTCTGTTTTGGAGTATATACACAATCTCCATATGCTCTCTCATGTAAAACACAAAATTCTATATTTAAGCGAATCGAAAGAAAGGTAAATATACTCTAGGCACCCAAATATTAAAAGCAAAACTACTCTAAATATAAGCGGTCCAAAAAAATATAGAGTACCGTTTTCTACTCTGTTTTGGAGTATATTCACCAACTAAATATGCTCTCTTATTTAAAATACTGAAATTCTAATTTTACACGAATCAAAAAAAAATCAAATAATATGTAGGCACCCCAAAGTTTAAAGAAAATGGCTCTGAATATACTCTGTTAGAAAAAATATACAATGCCTTATTCTACTCTGTTTTGGAGTATGTACACCAACACAGTATGCTCTTTTATGTAAAACACCGAAATTCAAATTTTACCCGATTCAAAAAAATCTAAATATTATCCAGGCACCCCATATTAAAAACAAAATTGCTCTGAACCTAATCTGTCAGTAAAAATATACAATGCCTTATTCTACACTCTTTTCGAGTATATACACCAACTCAATATGCTCTCTCATGTAAAATACAGAAATTCTATTTTTAAGCAAATAGAGAAAATCTAAATATTATTTAGGCACCCCAATGTTAACAACAAAATTGCTCTGAATATAATCTGTCAAAAAAAATATACAATGAACTATTCTTCCCATTTTTGGAGTATATACACCAAATCCATATGCTCGCTCATGTAAAATACGGAAATTCTATATTTAAGCGAATTGAAAAAAATCTAAATATTATCTAGGCACCCCAATGTTAAAAATAAAATTGCTCTGAATATAATCTGTCAGAAAAAATTTACAATGCCCTATTCTACACTGTTTTGGAATATATACACAAACTCAATATGCTCTCTCATGTAAAATACCGAAATTCTAATTTTACGCGAATCGAAAAATATCTAAATAATATCTGGGCGTCCCAAAGTTAAAAGAAAATTGCTCTGAATATAGTCTGTTAGAAAAAATATCCAATGCCTTATTCTATTCTGTTTTGGAGTATATACACCAATTCAGTATGCTCTCTCAGGTAAAATATCGAAATTCTAATTTTACGTGAATCGAAAAAAATCTAAATATTATCTATTTACCCAGTGTTAAAAACAAAATTGCTCTGAATATAATCTGTCAGTAAAAATGTACAATGCCTTATACTACTCTGTTTTGGAATATATACACCAACTCAGTATGCTCTCTCATGTAAAATACAGAAATTCTAATTTTACCCGAATCGAAAAAATTTAAAAATTATCCAGTCACCCCAATGTTAAAAACAAAATTGCTCTGAATATAATCTGTCAGAAAAAAAAGACTATGCGCTATTCTACTCTGTTTTGGAGTATTCACCAACTCCATATTCTCTCTCATGTAAAATATAGAAATTCTATATTTACGCAAATTGAAAAAAAACTAAATTTTACCTAGGCACCCCAATGTTAAAATCAAAATTGCTCTGAATATAACCTGTCAGAAAAAATATACAATGCCTGATTCTACACTGTTTTGGAGTATATACACCAACTCAATAGGCTCTCTCATGTAAAATACCGAAATTCTAATTTTACGCGAATCGAAAAAAATCTAAATAATATCTAGGCTCTCCAAAGTTAAAAGAAAATGGCTCTGAATATAGTCTGTTAAAAAAAATGTACAATGCCTTATTCTACTCTGTTTTGCAGCATATACACAAACTCAGTGTGCTCTCTCATGTAAAATACCGAAATTCTAATTTAAAGCGAATCGAAAAAAATGTAAATATCTAGGCACCCCAAATTTAAAACAAAATAACTCTGAATATAGTCTGTTAGTAGAAATATACAATGCCTTATTCTATTTTGTTTTGGAGTATATACCCTAACTCAGTATCCTCTCTCATGTAAAATAGAGAAATTCTAATTTTACCCAAATCGAAAAAATTTAAATATTATCCAGGCACCCCAATGATAAAAACAAAATTGCTCTGAGTATAATCTGTCAGAAATAATATACAATGCCCTATTCTACTCTTTTTTGAAGTATAAATACCAACTCCATATGCTCTCTCATGAAAAATACAGAAATTCAATATTTAGATGAATCGAACAAAAACCTAAATATTATCTAGGCCCCCCAATGTTAAAAAAAAATTGCTCTGAATATAATCTGTCAGAAAAAATATACAATGCCCTTTTCTACTCTGTTTTGGAGTACATACACCAACTCAATATGCTCTCTCATGTAAAATACCGTAATGCTAATTTTACCCGAATCAAAAAAATCTAAATATTATCTAGGCACCCAAATGCTAAAAACAAAATTGCCCTGAATATAATCTGTTAGAAAAAATATACAATGCCCTATTCTAATCTTATTTGGAGTATATAAATCAACTCCATGTGCTCTCTCATGTAAAATACAAAAATTCTATATTTAAGCGACGTGAAAAAAATTTAATATCATCTAGGCACCCCAATAATAAAAGAAAAATTGCTCTGAATATAATCTGTCATAAAAAATATACAATGACCTTTTCAACTCTGTTTTGGAGTATATACACCAACTCAATATGCTATCTAATGTATAATACCGAATTTCTAATTTTATGCAAATCCAAAAAAATCTATTTAATATCTAGACTCTCAAAAGTTAAAAGAAAATGGCTCGGAATATTGTCTGTTAAAAAAATATAAAATGCCTTATTTTACTCTGTTTAGGAGTATATACACCAACTCAGTATGCTCTCTCATGTAAAATACAGAAATTCTAATTTTACCCGAATCAAAAAAATCTAAATATTATCTAGGCACCTTAATGTTAAAAACAAAATTGCTCTGAGTATAATCTTTCAGAAAATATATACAATGCCCTATTTTACTTTTTTCTGGAGTATATACACCAACTCCATATGCTCTCTCATGTAAAATACAGAAATTCTATATTTAAGCAAATTGAAGAAAATCTAAATATCATCTAGGCACCACCATGTTAAAAGCAAAATTGCTCTGAATATAATCTGTCAGAAAAATATACAATGCCCTTTTCTACTTTGTTTTGTAGTATATACATCAACTCAATATGCTCTCTCATGTAAAATACCGAAATTCTAATTTTACGTGAATCAAAAAAAATCTAAATAATATCCAGGCGACCCAGAGTAAAAAGAAAATGGCTCTGAATATAATCTGTTAGAAAAAATATACAATGCCTTATTCTACTCTGTTATGGAGTATATAAAGCAACTCAGAATGATCTCTCATGTAAAATAGAGAAATTCTAATTTTACCCGAATAAAAACAATCTAAATATTATCTCGGAACCCCAACGTTAAAAACAAAATTGCTCTGAATATATTCTGTCAGAAAAAATATACAATTTTCAATTCTCTATTTTGCAGTATATACACCAACTCAACTCAGTATGCTCTATGATGTAAAATACAGAAATTCTAATTTTACCCCAATCGAAAAAATCTAAATATTATCTAGGTTTCC
This sequence comes from Callithrix jacchus, assembly GCF_049354715.1. Classification (NCBI taxonomy): domain Eukaryota; kingdom Metazoa; phylum Chordata; class Mammalia; order Primates; family Cebidae; genus Callithrix; species Callithrix jacchus. The sequence goes on along the minus strand of NC_133502.1, from coordinate 219,978,326 downwards.
CAATGTTAAAAACAAGAATGCTCTTAATATATTCTGTCAGAAAAAAGATACAATGCCGTAAAAAGAAAAATTTCTATGAATATAATCTCTCAGAGAAAATATACAATGCACTTTTCTACTCTGTTTTGGAGTATATACACCAACTCAATATGCTCTCTCATGTAAAATACAGAAATTCTAATTTTACCCGAATCGAAAAAATTTAAATATTATCAAGGCAACCCAATGTTAAAATCAAAATTGCTCTGAATATAATTTGTCAGAAAAAATATACAATACCCTATTCTACTCTGTTTTAGAGTATGTACACCAACTCAGAATGCTCTCTCATGTAAAATACCGAAATTCAAATTTTACGTGAATAGAAAAAAATCTAAATATTATCTCGGCATCCCAATGTTCAATTCAAATTTTCTCTGAATATAATCTGTCAGAATAAATATACAGTGTCCTTTTCTACTCTGTTTTGGAGTATATACACCAATTCCATATGCTCTATCATGTAAAATACAGAAATTATATATTTAAGCGTATCAAAAACAATCTAAATATTATAGAGGCACCCCAATGTTAAAATCAAAATTGCTCTGAATATAGTCTGTCAGAAAAAATATAAATGCCCCTTTCTACTCTGTTTAGTAGGATATACACCAACTGAATATTCTCTCTCATGTAAAATACAGAAATCCTAATTTTACCCTAATCAAAAAAATCTAAATACTATGTAGGCAACCTAATAATAAAAACAATATTGCTCTGAATATAATCTGTCAGAAAAAATATAAAATGCCCTATTCTACTCTGTTTTGGAGTATATACACCAATTCAGTATGCTCTCTCATATTAAATACCGAAATTCTAATTTTACGTGAATCGTAAAAAATCTAAATATTATCTAGGCACTTCAATGATAAAAAAAATTACTCTGAATATAATCTGTCAGAAAAAATATACAATGCCCTATTCTACTCTGTTTTGGAGTATATACAGCAACTATATGCTCTCTCATGTAAAATACAGAAATTCTAATTTTACGCGAATCGAAAAAATCTAAATAATATCTAGGCGCCCTGAAGTTCAAAGAAAATGGCTCTGAATATAGTCTGTTAGAAAAAATATACATTGCCTTATTCTACTCTGTTTTTGAGTACATACACAAACTCAGTATGCTCTCTCATGTAAAATACAGAAATTCTATATTTAGGTGAATCGAAAAAAATCTAAACCTTATCTAGGCACCCCAATGTTAAAAGCAACAGTGCTCTGAATATAATCGGTCAGAAAAAATATACAATGCCATTTTCTACTCTGTTTTGTAGTATATACACCAACTCAATATGTTCTCTCATGTAAAATACAGAAATTCTAATTTTACCGGATTCGGCAAAATCTAAATAATATGTAGGCACCCCAATGTAAAAAACAAAATTGCTCTGAATATTATCTGTCAGAAAAAATATACAATGCCTTATTCTACTCTGATTTGGAGTATATATACCAACTCAGTGTGCTCTCTCATGTAAAATACCAAAATTCTAATTTTACGCGAATCGAAAAATATCTAAATAATATCTAGGTGCCCCAAAGTTAAAAGAAAATGGCTCTGAATATAGTCTGTTAGACAAAATATACAATGCCTTATTCTAGTTTGTTTTGGAGTATATACACCAACTCAGTATGCTCTCTCATGTAAAATACAGAAATTCTATATTTAAGCGAATCGAAAAAATATCTAAATATTATCTAGGCACCTCTATGTTAAAAGCAAAATTTCTCTGAATATAGTCTGTCAGAAAAAATATACAATGCTTTATTCTACTCTGTTTTGGAGTATGTACACCAAGGCAGTATGCTCTCTCACGTAAAATACAGAAATTCTATATTTAAGCGAATCAAAAAATTTTAAACATTATCTAGGCACCCGAATGTTAAAAGCAAAATTGCTCTGAATACAATCTGTCAGAAAAAATATACAATGCCCTTTTCTACCCTGTTTTTAGTATATACACCAATTCAATATGCTCTCTCATGTAAAATACAGAAATTCTAACTTTACTTAAATCGAAAGAATAAAAATATTATGTAGGCTCCTTAAAGTTAAAAACAAAATTTCTCTGAATATAATCTGTCAGAAAAAATATAAAATGTTCTATTATACTTTGTTTTGGAGAATATAAACCAACTTCATATGCTCTCTCATGTAAAATACAGAAATCCCATATTTAAGCGAATCAGAAAAAATCTAAATATTATCTAGGCACCACAATGTTAAAAGAAAAATTGCTCTGAATATAATCTGTCAGAAAAAATATACAATTCCTTTCTCTACTCTCTTTTTAGTATATACACCAACTCAATATGCTCTCTCTTGTAAAATACAGAGATTCTAATTTTGCCCAAATCAAAAAAATCTAAATAATATGTAGGCACGCCAATGTGAAAAGCAAAATTGCTCTTAATATAGTCTGTCAGAAAAAATATACAATGCCCTCTTCTACTCTTATTTGGAGTATATACACCAACTCCATATGCTCTCTCATATAAAATACCGAAATTCTAGTTTTACGCGAATCGAAAAAAATCTAAATAATATCTATGCGCCCCAAAGTTCAAAGAAAATGGCGCTGAATATAGTCTGTTAGAAAATACATACAATGCCTTATTCTACTCTGTTTTGAATTATATACACCAACTCAGTATGCTCTCTCATGTAAAATACCAACACTGTAATTTTATGCGAATCGAAAAAAATCTAAATAATATCTTAGCGCCCCAAGGTCAAAAGAAAATGGCTCTGAATATAGTCTGTTAAAAAAATATACAATGCCTTATTCTACTCTGTTTTGGAGTACATACACCAACTCAGTATGCTCTTTCATGTAAAATACAGAAATTCTAAATTTACGTGAATCGAAAAAAATCTAAATATTATCTAGGCACCCCAATCTTAAAATAAAAATTGCTCTGAATATAATGTTTCATAAAAAATATACAATGCTCTTTTCTACTCTGTTTCGGAGTATATACACCAACTCAATATGCTCTCTCATTTAAAATACAAAAATTCTAATTTTACACGAATCCAAAATTATCTAAATAATATTTAGGCGCCTCAAAGTTAAAACAAAATGGCTCTGAATATAGTCTGTTAGAAAAAATATACAATGGCTTATTCTACTATGTTTTGGAGTATATACACCAACTCAGTATGCTCTCTCATGTAAAATACAGAAATTCTAATTTTACCCGAATCGAAAAAATATAAATATTATCTAGGTACCCCAATGTTAAAAATAAAATTGCTCTGAATATAATCTGTCAGAAAAAACATACAATGCCCTATTCTACTTTTTCTTAGAGTATATAAATCAACTCCATATGCTCTCTCATGTAAAATACAGGAATTCTATATTTAAGCAAATCGAAAAAAATCTAAATATTATCTAGGCACCCCAATGTTAAAAAAAAAATTGCTCTGAATATAATCTGTCAGAGAAAATATACAATGCACTATTCTTCTCTATTTTGGAGTATATACACCAACTCCATATGCTCTCTCATGTAAAATACAGAAATTCTAATTTTACCCGAATCGAAAAAATCTAAATATTATTTAGTGACCCCAATGTTAAAAACAAAATTGCTCTGAATATAACCTATCAGAAAAAATATACAATGCCCTTTTCTACTCGTTTTTGTTATATATACACCAACTAAATATGCTCTCTCTTGTAAAATACAGAAATTCTAATTTTACCAGAATCGAAAAACCAAAATTTATCTAGGCAACCCAATGTTAAAAACAAAATTGCTCTGAATATATCCTGTCAGAAAAAATATACAGCCCTATTCTACTCGGTTTTGGAGTATATACAGAATCTCAGTATTCTCTCTCATGTAAAATATAGAAATTCTCATTTTGCATTAATCGAAAAAAATCTAAATATTATCTAGGCACCCCAATGTTAAAAACAAAATTGCTCTGAATATAATCTGTCAGAATAAATATACAATGCTCTATTCTACTCTGTTTTGGAGTGTATACAACAACTCAGTATGCTCTCTCATTTAAATTACAGAAATTCTAAATTTACGTGAATCGATAAAAATCTAAATATTATCTAGGCACCTGAATGTTAAAAGCAAAATTGCTCTGAACATAATCTGTCAGAAAAAATATACATTGACATTTTCTACTCTGTTTTTTAGTATATACACCAAATCTATATGCTATGATATGTAAAATATAGAAATTTTAATTTTATAAGAATCGAAAAAATGTAAATATTATGTAGGCACGTCAATGTTAAAAAGAAAATTGCTCTGAATGTGATCTTTCAGAAAAAATATACAATGTTCTATTCTACTTTTTTTTTGAGTATATACACCAACTCAGTTTGCTCTCTCATGTAAAATAGAGAAATACTAATTTTACACAAATCGAAAGAATCTAAATATTATCTAGGCACATCAATGTTAAAAACAAAATTGCTCTGAATATAATCTGTCAGACAAAATATACAATCCCTATTCTACTCTGTTTTGGAGTATATACACCAACTCCATATGCTCTCTTTTGTAAAATACAGAAATTCTGTATTTAAATGAATTGAAAAAAATCTAAATATTATCTAGGCACCCCAATGTTAAAAGCAAAATTGCTCTGAATATAATCTGTCAGAAAAAATATATAATGCCTTATTCTACTTTGTTTTGGAGTATGTACACCAACTCAATATGCTCTCTGATGTAAAATACCGAAATTCTAATTTTACATGAGTCAACGAAAATCTTAATATAATCTAGGCACGCGAATGTTAAAAGCAAAATTGCTCTGAATATAATCTGTCAGAAAATATATACAATGGCATTTTCTACTCTGTTTTGGATTATATACACCAACTCAATATGATCTCTCATGTAATATACCGAAATTCTAACTTTAGCCGTATCGAAAAAAATGTAAATAATATCTAGGTGCCAAAAAGCTAAAAGAAAATGGGTCTGAATATAATCTGTCAGAAAAATATACAATGCCCTATTCTACTCTGTTTTGTAGTATAGACACCAACTTCATATGCTCTCTCATGTAAAATAGAGAAATTCTATATTTATGCGAATCAAAAAAAATCTAAATATAATCTAGGGTCCCCAATGTTAATAGCAAAATTGCTCTGAATATAATCTGTCAGGAAAAATATACAATGCCCTATTCTACTCTCCTTTTGGGTATATACACCAACTCAGTGTGCTCTCTCATGTAAAATACCGAAAATATATTTTTACGTGAATCAAAAAAAATCTAAATATTATCTATTCACCCCAATGATAAAACCAAAATTGCTCTGAAAATAATCTGTCAGAAAAAATATACAATGTCCTTTTCCACTCTTTTTTGGAGTATATACACCAACTCAGTATGCTCTCTCATGTAAAAGAGCAAAATTCTAATTTTACGAGAATGGAAAATAATCTAAATAATATCTAAGCATCCCAATGTTAAAAGAAAATGGCTCTAAATAAAGTCTGTTAGAAAAAATAGACAATGCCTTATTCTACTCTGTTTTGGAGTATATAAACCAAGTCAGTATGCTCTCTCATGTAAAATACCAAAATTCTATTCTGATGCAAATCGAAAAAAATCTAAATAATATCTAGGCGGCTCAAAGTTCAAAGAAAATGGCTCTCAATATAGTCTGTTAGAAAAAATATACAATGCCTTATTCTAATCTGTTTTGGAGTATATACACCAACTCAGGATGCTCTCTCATGTAAAATAGAGAAATTCTAATTTTACCTGATTCGAAAAAATCTAAATATTATCTAGGCAACACAATGTTAAAAACAAAATTGCATACTGAATGGGCAAAAACTGGAAGCATTCCCTTTGAAATCTGGTACTAGACAAGGATGCCCTCTCTCACCACTCCTATTCAATATAGTACTGGAAGTTCTAGCCAGAGCAATCAGGCAAGATAAAGAAATAAAGGGTATTCAAATAGGAAAAGTGGAAGCCAAATTGTCTCTATTTGCAGACGACATGATAGTGTACCTAGAAGACCCCATCGCCTCAGCCCAAAAACTCCTGAAACTGATAAACAACTTCAGCAAAGTCTCAGGATATAAAATCAATGTGCAAAAATCACAAGCATTCGTCTACACCAATAACAGACTTAAAGAAAGCCAAATCAAGAACGAACTGCCATTTGCAATTGCTACAAAAAGAATAAAATACCTTGGAATACAACTCACAAGGAACGTAAGGGACCTCTTCAAGGAGAACTACAAACCACTGCTCAACGAAATCAGAGAGGACACAAACAGATGGAGAAACATTCCATGTTCATGGTTAGGAAGAATTAATATCGTGAAAATGGCTATACTGCCCAAAGTAATTTACAGAATCAACGCTATCCCCATCAAGCTACCATTGACTTTCTTCACAGAACTGGAAAAAACCACCATGAACTTCATATGGAACCAAAAGAGAGCCCGCATAGCCAAGTCAATTCTAAGCAAAAAGAACACAGCAGGGGGCATCACACTACCGGATTTCAAACTATACTACAAGGCTACAGTAATCAAAACAGCATGGTACTGGTACCAAAACAGAGATATAGACCAATGGAACAAAACAGAGGCACCGGAGGCAACACAACATACATACAACTATACAATCTTTGATAAACCTGACAAAAACAAGCAATGGGGCAAAGATTCCATGTTTAACAAATGGTGTTGGGAAAACTGGCTAGCCATGTGCAGAAAGCAGAAACTGGACCCCTTCCTGACACCTTACACTAAAATTAACTCCAGATGGATTAAAGACTTAAACATAAGACCTGGCACCATAAAAACCCTAGAAGGAAATCTAGGCAAAACTATCCAGGACATAGGAGTAGGCAAGGACTTCATGAACAAAACACCAAGAGCATTGGCAACAAAAGCCAAAATAGACAAATGGGACCTAATGAAACTCCACAGCTTCTGCACGGCAAAAGAAACAGTCACTAGAGTGGATCGGCAACCAACAGAATGGGAAAAAATGTTTGCAGTCTACCCATCTGACAAAGGGCTGATATCCAGAATTTACAAACAACTCAAGCAGATTTACAGGAAAAAAACAAACAAGCCCATTCAAAAGTGGGCAAAGGATATGAACAGATACTTTACGAAAGAAGACATATATGAGGCCAGCAATCATATGAAAAAATGCTCATCGTCACTGGTCATCAGAGAGATGCAAATCAAAACCACATTGAGATACCATCTCACACCAGTTAGAATGGCGATCATTAAAAAATCTGGAGACAACAGATGCTGGAGAGGATGTGGAGAAAAAGGAACACTTTTACACTGTTGGTGGGAGTGTAAATTAGTTCAACCATTGTGGAAGACAGTGTGGCGATTCCTCAAGGCCTTAGAAATAGAAATTCCATTTGACCCAGCAATCCCATTACTGGGTATATATCCAAAAGACTATAAATCGTTCTACTATAAGGACACATGTACACGAATGTTCATTGCAGCACTGTTTACAATAGCAAAGACCTGGAATCAACCCAAATGCCCATTGATAATAGACTGGATTGGAAAAATGTGGCACATATACACCATGGAATATTATGCAGCAATCAGAAATGATGAGTTCGTGTCGTTTGTAGGGACATGGATGAATCTGGAAAACATCATCCTCAGCAAACTGACACAAGAACAGAAAATGAAACACCGCATATTCTCACTCAGGTGGGTGATGAAAAATGAGAACACATGGACACAGAAAGGGGAGTACTAAACACTGGGGTCTATTGGGGGGAAAAGAGGAGGGCCAGTGGGAGGGGGAGGTGGGGAGGGATAGCCTGGGGAGAAATGCCAAATGTGGGTGAAGGGGAGAAGAAAAGCAAAGCACACTGCCATGTGTGTACCTACGCAATTGTCTTGCATGCTCTGCTCATGTACCCCAAAACCTATAATCCAATAAAAAATTAAAAAAAAAAAAATTGCTCTGAATATAATCTGTCAGAAAAAATATAAAATGCCCCATTCTACTCTGTTTTCGAGTATATACACCATCTCAATATGCTCTCTCTTGTAAAATACAGAAATTCTATATTTAAGCAAATTAAAAAAAATTTAAATATTATCTAGGCACCCCATGTTAAAAACAAAATTGCTCTGAATATAATCTGTCAGAGAAAATATATACTACCCTATTCTACTCTGTTTTCGGGTATATACACCAACTGCATATGCTCTCTCATGTAAAATACAGAAATTCTATATTTAAGCGAATCGAAAAATATCTAAATATTATCTAGGCACACCAAAGTTAAAAGCAAAATTGTTCTGAATATAATCTGCAGAGAAAATACACAATGCCATTTTCTGCTCTGTTTTGTATTATATTGTTTTGTATTATATAAACCAACTCAATATGCTCTTTCCTGTAAAATACAGAAACTCTAATTTTACCCGAATTTTAAAAATCTAAATTTTATGTAGGCACGCCAATGTTAAAAACAAAATTGCTCTGAATATAATCTGTCAGAAAAAATATACAATGCCCTATTTTACTCTGTTTTGGAGTATATACACCAACTCAGTATGCTTTCTCATGTAAAATACCGATATTCTAATTTTACGTGAATTGAGAAAAATCTAAATATTATCTAGGCACCCCAATGTTAAAAACAAAATTTCTCTGAATATAATCTGTCATAAAAAATATACAATGCCCTTTACTACTCTGTTTTGCAGTTTATACACCAGCTCAACATGCTCTTTCATGTAAAATACCGAAATTCTAATTTTACACGAAGCGAAAAAAATCTAAATAATATCTAGGCGACCCAAAGGTAAAAGAAAATGGCTCTGAATATAGTCTGTTAGAAAAAAAACAATGCCTTATTCTACTCTGTTTTGGAGTATATACACCAACTCAGTAAGCTCTCACATGTAAAATACCGAAATTCTTATTTTACGTGAATCGAAAAATATCTAAATATTATTTAGGCAGCCCAATGTTAAAAACAAAATTCCTCTGAATATAATCTGTCAGAGAAAATATACAATGCTTTATTTTACTCTACTTTAGAGTATATACATTAACTCCATATGCTCAATCATTTAAAATATAGAAATTCAATATTTGAGCGAATCGAATAAAATCTAAATATTATCCAAGCAACCCAACGTTAAAAGCAAAATTGCTCTGAATATAATCTGTCAGAGCAAATATACAATGCCCTTTTCTACTCTGTTTTGTAGTATATACACCAAATCCATATGCTCTCTAATGTAAAATAGAGAAATTCTATTTTTACCAGAATTGAAAACTCTAAATATTATCTAGACACACCAATGTTAAAAGCAAACTTGCTCTGAATAAAATCTGTCAGAAAAAATATAAAATGCTCTATTCTACTCTGTTTTGGGTTATATACAACAACTTAGTATGCTCTCTCATGTAAAATGCCGAATTTCTAATTTTACGAGAATCGAAAAAAATCTAAATGATATCTAGGTGCTCCAAATTTAAAAAAAAATGGCTCTGAATATAGTCTGTTAGAAAAAAATACAATGCCTTATTCTACTCTGTTTTGGAGTTTATACACCAACTCAGAATGCTCTCTCATGTAAAATACCGAAATTCTAATTTTACGTGAATCGATAAAAATCTAAATATTATGTAGGCACCCGAATGTTAAAAGCAAAATTGCTCTGAATATAATCTGTCAGAAAAAATATACAATGCCTCTTTTTACTCTGTTTTGGACTATATACACTAACTGAATAAGCTCTTTCAGGTAAAATACCGAAATTATAATTTTACGTGAATCGAAATAAATCTAAATAATATCTAGGCACCCGAATGTTAAAAGCAAAATTTCTCTGAATATAATCTGTCAGAAAAAATATACAATGCCTTTTCACTCTGTTTTGGAGTATATACACCAACTCCATATGCTGTCTCATGTAAAATACCGAAATTCTAATTTTACCCGAATTGAAAAAATCTAAATATTATCTTGACACCGCAATGCTAAAAACAAAATTGACTGAATATAATCTGTCAGAAAAAATATACAATGCCCTATTCTACTCTGTTTTGGAGTATATACACCAACACCATATGATCTCTCATGTAAAATACAAAAATTCTAATTTTACCCGAATCGAAAAAATCTAAATATTATTTAGGCACCACAATGTTAAAAACAAAATTGCTCTGAATATAATCTGTCAGAAAAAATATACAATGGCTTATTCTACTCTGTTTCGGGTATATACACCAACTCAGTATGCTCTCTCATGTAAGATACAGAAATTCTAATTTGACGTGAATCGAAATAATCTAAATATTACATAGGTACCCAATTGTTAAAAACTAAATTGCTCTGTATATAGTCTGTCAGAGAAGATATACAATGCCCTATTCTACTCTGTTTTGGAGTATATACACCAACCCCATATGCTCTCTCATATAAAATACCGAAACTCTAATTTTACGCGAATCGAAAAAAATCTAAATAATATCTATGCGCCCCAAAGTTAAAAGAAAATGCCTCTGAATATAGTCTTTTAGAAAAAATATACAATGCCTTATTCTACTCTGTTTTGGAGTATATACAACAACTCAATATGCTCTTTCATGTAAAATACAGAAATTCTCATTTTACCGAAATCGAATAAATCTAAATATTTTCTAGGCACCCCAATGTTAAAAACAAAATTGCTCTAAATATAATCTGTCAGAAAAAATATACAATGCCCTATTCTCCTCTGTTTTAGAGTATATACATCAACTCCATATGCTCTCTCATGTAAAATACTAAAATTCTATATTTAAGCGAATTGAATAAAATAGAAATATAATCTAGGCACCACTATGTTAAAAGCAAAATTGCTGTGAATATACTCTCTCAGACAAAATACACAATGCCCTTTTCTACTCTCTTTTGGCGTAAATACACCAACTCAATATGCACTCTCATGTAAAATACTGAAATTCTAACTTTACGTGAATCGAAAAAAATCTAAATAATATCTAGGTGCCACAAAGTTAAAAGAAAATGGCTCTGAATATAGTCTGTAAGGAAAAATATACAATGCCTTATTCTACTCTGTATTGGAGTATATACGGAAATTCAGTATGCTCTCTCATGTGAAATACAGAAATTCAAATTTTTCCCGAATCAAAAAAATCTAAACATTATCTAGGCACCCTAATGTTAAAAACAAAAGTGCTCTGAATATAATGTGTCATAAAAAATATACAATGATCTTTTCTACTGTGTTTTGTAGTATTTTCACCAACTCAATATGCTCTCTCATATAAAATACTGAAATTCTATATTTAAGTGAATCGAAAAAAATCTAAATATTATCTAGGCACCCGAATGTTAAAAAGAAAATTGCTCTGAATATAGTCTGTCAGAAAAAATATACAATGCCCTTTTCTACTTTGTTTTGGAGTATATACACCAACTCAGTTTGCGCTATCAAGTAAAATAGAGAAACTCTAATTTTACCCTAATCAAAAAAATCTAAATATTCTTTAGGCACCCCAATGTTAAAAACAAAACTGCTCTGAATATAATCTGTCAGAAAAAATATACAATGCCCTGTTCTGCTCTTTTTTAGAGTATATACACCAACTCCATATGCTCTCTCATGTAAAATACATAAATTCTAATTTTACTCGAATCGAAAAAATGTAAATATTATTTAGGAACCCCAATGCTAAAAACAAAATGGCTCTGAATATAATCAGTGAGAAAAAATATACAATGCCCTATTCTACTCTTTTTTGGAGTATATACACAAACTCAATATGCTCTCTCATGTAAAATACAGAAATTCTATATTTAAGCTAACCAAAAAAAATCTAAATATTATCTAGGCATGCCAATATTAAAAGCAAAATTGCTCTGAATATAATCTGTGAGAAAAGATATACAATGCCCTTTTCTACTCTGTATTGGATTATATAAACAAACTCAATATGCTCTCTAAGGTAAAATACCGAAATTCTAATTTTACGCGAATCGAAAAAAATCTAAATGATATCTAGGCGCCCCGAAGTTAAAAGTTAATGGCTCAGAATACAGTCTGTTAAAAAAAATATACAATGCCTTATTCTACTCTGTTTTGGAGTATATAAACCAACTCAGTATGCTCTCTCATGTAAAATACAGAAATTCTATATTTAAGCGAATCGAAAAAAATTTAAATCTTATCTAGGCACCCGAATGTTAAAAGAAAAATACCTCTGAATATAATCTGTCAGAAAAAATATACAATGCCCTATTGTACTATGTTTTTAGTATATATACCAACTAAACATGCTCTCTCATGTAAAATACAGAAATTCTAATTTTACCCGAATCGAAAAATATCAAAACAATATGTAGGCACCCCAATGTTAAAAACAAAATTTCTCTGAATATAATCTGTCAGAAAAAATATACAATGCTCTATTCTACTTTGTTTTGAAGTATGTACACAAAGTCAGTATGCTCTCTCAAGTAAAATAGAGAAATTCTATATTTAAGCGAATCGAAAAAAATTTAAATATAATCTAGGCACCCCAATGTTAAAAGCAAAATTGCTCTGAATATAATCTTTCAGAAAAAATATACAATGCCCTTTTCTACTCTGTTTTGTAGTATATAAACCAACTCAATATGCTCTCTCATGTAAAATACAGAAATTCTAATTTTATCCGAATCGAAAAAAATCTAAATATTATCTAGGCATCCCAATGTTAAAATCAAAATTTCTCTGAATATAATCTGTCAGAAAAAATATACAGTGTCCTTTTCTACTCTTTTTTGAAGTATATACACCAACTCCATATGCTCTCATGTACAATACAGAAATTCTAATTTTACGCGAATCGAAAAAAATCTAAAATATATCTATGCGCCTCGAAGTTAAAATAAAATGGCTCTTAATATAGTCTGTTAGAAAAAGTATAGAATGCCTTATTCTATTCTGTTTTGGAGTATATACAGCAACTCCATATGCTCTATCATGTAAAATACAGAAATTTTATATTTAAGTGAATTGAAAACAATTTAAATATTATCTAGGCACCCCAATGTTAAAAACAAAATTACTCTGAATATAATCTGTCAGAAAGAATATAGAATGCTCTATTCTACTCTGTTTTGGAATATATACACCAACTCAGTATGCTCTCTCATGTAAAATACAGAAATTCTATATTTAAACGAATTGAAAAAATCTAAATATAATTTAGGCACCCCAATGTTAAAAACAACATTGCGCTGAATATAATCAGTCAGAAAAAATATACAATGCCTTATTCTACTCTGTTTTGGAGTATATACACCAACTCAATACGCTCTGTCATGTAAAATACCGAAATTCTAATTTTACGCGAATCGGAAAAAATCTAAAGAATATCTAGGCGCCCCAAAGTTAAAGGAAAATGTGTCTGAATATAGGCTGTTATAAAAAATATACAATGCCTTATTCTATTTTTTTTTGGAGTATATACACCAACTCAGCATGCTCTCTCATGTAAAATACCGAAATTGTAATTTTACCCGAATCGAAAAAATCTAAATTTTATCTAGGCACCCCAATGTTCAAAACAAAATTGCTCTGACTATAATCTGTCAGAAAAAATATACAATGCCCTATTCTACTATTTTTGGAGTATATACACCAACTCAGTATATTCTCTCATGTATAATACTGAAATTCTATTTTTACATCAATTGAAAAAAATCTAAATATTATCTAGGGACCCCAGTGATAAAAACAAAAATTGCTCTGAATATAATCTGTCAGAGAAAATATACAATGCCCTATTCTACTCTGTTTTGGAGTATATGCACCAACTCAATATGCTGTCTAATGTAAAATACAGAAATTCTAGTTTTACCAGAATCGAAAAAATCTAAATGTTATCTAGGCAGTCCAATTTTAAAAATAAAATTGCTCTGAATATAATCTGTCAGAAAAAATATACAATGCCCTATTCTACTCTGTTTTGGAGTATATACACCAACTCAGTATGCTCTCTCATATAAAATACCGAAATTCTAATTTTACGTGAATCAAAAAAAGTCTAAATATTATCTAGGCACCCCAGTGTTAAAAACAACATTGCTCTGAATATAATCTGTAAGAAAAAATATACAATGCCCTTTTCTACTCTGTTTTGGAGTGTATACTCCAACTCAATATGCTCTCTCATGTACAATACCGAAATTCTAATTTTACGTGAATCGAATAAAATCTAAATAATATCTAGGCGCCCCAAAGATGAAAGAAAATGGCCCTAAATAAAGCCTGTTAGATAAAATATACAATGCCTTATTCTACTCTGTTTAGAAGTGTATACACCAACTCAGTATGCTCTCTCATGTAAAATATAAAAATTCGATATTTAAGCGAATCGATAAAAATCTAAATATTATCTAGGCATCCCAATGTTAAAGACAAAATTGCTCTGAATATAATCTGTCAGAAAATAATATACAATGCCCTTTTCTACTCTGTTTTGTAGTATATACACCAACTCAGTATGCTCTCTGATGTAAAATAGAGAAATTCTAATTTTACCAAAATCGAAAAACTCTAAAAATTATCTAGGCACCCCAATATTAAAAACAAAATTGCTCTGAATATAATCTGTCAGAAAAAATATACAATGCCCTGTTCTACTCTGATTTGGAGTATAGACACCAACTCAATATGCTATCACATGTAAAATACAGAAAATTTGTATTTTAGAGAATTGACAAAAATCTCAATATTATCTAGGCAACCCAATGTTAACAGCAGAATTGCTCTCAATATCATCTGTCAGAAAAAATATACAATGCCTTTTTGTACTCTGTTTTGTAGTATATACGCCAACTCAATACGCTCTATCATGTAAAATACTGAAATTCTAATTTTACGAGAATCAAAAAAAATCTAAATAGTATGTAGGCGCCCGAAAGTTAAAAGAAAATGGCTCTGAATATAGTCTGTTATAAAAAAAAACAATGCCTTATTCTACTCTGTTTTGGAGTATATACACCAACTCAGTATGCTCTCTCATGTAAAATATAAAAATTCGAATTTTACACGAATTGAAAATATCTAAAAATCATCTAGGCACCCCAAAGTTGAAAACAAAATTTCTCTGAATATAATCTGTCAGAAAAAATTTACAATGACCTATTCTACTCTGTTTTTGAGTATATACACCAACTCCTTATACTCTCTCATGTAAAATACAGAAATTCTATATTTGAGTGAATTGAAAAAAATCTCAATATTATCTAGGCACCCCAATGTTAAAAGAAAAAATGCTCTGAATATAATCTGTCAGAGAAAATATACAATGCTCTTTTCTACTCTGTTTTGGAGTATATACACCAACTCAGTATGCTCTCTCATGTAAAATGTAGAAATTCTAATTTTACACGAATCGAAAAAATCTAAAAATTATCTAGGTACTCCAAAGTTAGAAACAAAATTGCTCTGAATATAATTTGTCAGAAAAAATATACAATGCCCTATTCTACTCTGTTTTAGTGTATATACACCAACTCAGTATGCTCTCTCATGTAAAATATAGAAATTCGAATTTTACACGAATTGAAAATATCTAAAAATTATTTAGGCACCCCAAAGTTGAAAACAAAATTGCTCTGAATATAATCGGTCAGAAAAAATATACAATGACCTATTCTACTCTGTTTTTGAGTATATACACCAACTCCTTATGCTCTCTCATGTAAAATACAGAAATTCTAATTTTACTTGAATCAAAAAAATCTAAATATTATCTAGGCACCTTAATGTTAAAAGCAAAAATGCTCTAAATATAATCTGTCAGAGAAAATATATAATGCTCTTTTCTACTCTGTTTTGGAGTATATACACCAACTCAATACGCTCTCTCATGTAAATTACCGAAATTCTAAGGTTACGTGAATCGAAAAAAATCTAAATAATATCTAGGCGCCCCAAAGTTAAAAGAAAATGTTTCTGAAAATAGTCTGTTCTTAAAAATATACAATTCCTTATTCTACTCTGTTTTGGAGAATATACACCAACTCAATATGCTCTCTGATGTAAAATACCGAAATTCTAATTTTACGTGAATGGAAAAAATCTAAATATTATCTACGCACCCGAATTTTAAAAGTACAATTGCTCTGAATAAAGTCTGTCAGAACAAATACACAATGGCCTTTTCTACTCTGTTTTGGAGTATATACACCAACTCAATATGCTCTCTCATGTAAAATACCGAAATTCTAATTTTACGGGAATCAAAAAAAATCTAAATATTACCTAGGAACCCGAATGTCAAAAGCAACATTTCTCTGCATATTATCTGTCAGAAAAAATATACGATGCCCTTTTCTTCTTTGTTTTGGAGTATATACACCAACTCAATATGCACTCTCATTTAAAATACCGAAATTCTAATTTTACGTGAATCGAAAAAAATCTAAACAATATCTAGGCGCCCCAAAGTTAAAAGAAAATATCTCTGAATATATTCTGTTAGAGAAAATATACAATGCCCTATTCTACTCTGTTTTGGAGTATATACACAAACTCAGTATGCTCTCTCATATAAAATACAGAAATTCTATATTTAAGCGAATCGAAAAAAATCTAAATATTATCTAGGCACCCCAATGTTAAAAGCAAAATTGCTCTGAATATAATCTGTCAGATAAAATATACAATGCTTTTTTCTACTCATTTTTGGAGTATATACACCAACTCAATATGCTCTCTCATGTAAAGTAGCGTAATTCTATTTTTCTGCGAATCAAAAATTCTAAATAATATCTTGGCACCTGAAAGTTAGTATAAAATGGCTCTGAATATAGTCTGTTAGAAAAAATATACAATGCCTTATTCTACTCTGTTTTGGAGTATATGCACCAACTCAGTGTGCTGTCTTATGTAAAATACAAAAATTCAAATTTTACTTCAATGGAAAAAATCTAAATATTATCTAGGCACCCCAATGTTAAAAGCAAAATTTCTCTGAATACAATGTGTCATAAAAAATATACAATGCCCTTTTCTACTCTGTTTTCGAATATATACACCAACTCAATATGCTCCCTCATGTAAAATACCGAAATTCTAATTTTACGCGAATCAAAATAAATCTAAATAATATCTAGACACCCCAAAGTTAAAAGAAAATGGCTCTGAATATTGTCAGTTAGAAAAAATATAGAATTCTTAATTCTACTTTATTTTGTAGTATATAAACAAACTCAGTATGCTCACTCATGTTAAATACCGAAATTCTTACTCAACCGAATCGAAAAAATCTAAATATTATCTAGGCACCCCAATGTTAAAAGCAAAATTTCTCTGAATACAATGTGTCATAAAAAATATACAATGCCCTATTCTACTCTGTTTTGGGGTATATACAACAACTCCATATGCTCTCTCATGTAAAATACAGATATTCTATCTATAAGCGAATCGAAAATATCTAAATATTATCTAGGCAACCCAATGTTAAAAACAAAATTCCTCTGAATATAATATGTAACAAAAAATATACAAGGCCCTTTTCTACTCTGTTTTGGAGAATATACACCAACTCCATATGCTCGCTCATGTAATATACAGAAATTCTGTATTTAAGCGAATCGAAAAAAATCTAAATATTATCGAGGCACCCCAATGTTAAAATCAAAATTGCGCTGAATATAATCTGTCAGAAAAAATATACAATGCCTTATTCTACTCTATTTTGGAGTATATACACCAACTCAATTTGCTCTCTCATGTAAAATACAGAAATTCTATATTTAAGCGAATCGAAAAAAATCTAAATATTATCTAGGCACCCAATGTTAAAAGCAAAATTGCTCTGAATATAAACTGTCAGAAAAAATACACAATGCCATTTTCTACTCTGTTTATTAGTATATACACCAAATCAATATGCTCTCATATAAAATACCGAAATTCTAATCTTACGTGAATTGAATAAAATCTAAATATTATCTAGACACCCCATGTTAAAAGCAAAATTGCTCTGAATATAATGTCAGAAAAAAATATACAATGCTTTTTTCTACTCTGTTTTGGATTATATACAGCAATTCCATATGCTCTCTCATGTAAAATACAGAAATTCTATATTTAAGCGAATCGACAAAAATCTAAATAATATCTAGGTGCCTCAAAGATAAAAGAAAATGACTCTGAATATAGTATGTTAGAAAAAATATACAATGCCTACTTATACTCTGTTTTGGAGTATATACACCAACTCAGTATGCTCTCTCGTGTAAAGTAAAGAAATTCTGATTTTACCCAAATCGAAAAAATCTAAATATTATCAAGGCACCCCAATGTTAACAACAAAATTGCTCAAAATATAAACTCTCAGAAAAAATATACAATACCCTATTCTACTCTTTTTTTGAGTATATACACCAACTCTACCTGCTCTCTCACGTAAAATACAGAAATTCTATATTTAAGCAAATCAAAATAAATCTAAATAATATCTAGGCGCCCCAAAGTTAAAAGAAAATGGCTCTGAATATAACCTGTTAGAAAAAATATACAATGCCTTATTCTACTCTGTTTTGGAGTATATAAACCAACTAAGTATGCTCTCTCATGTAAAATACCGAAATTCTAATTTTACCCTAATCTAAAAAATCTAAATATTATCTAGGCACCCCAATGTTAGAAACAAAATTGCTCTGAATATAATCTGTCAGAAAAAATATACAATGCCCAATTCTACTCTGTTTTGGAGAATATACACCAACTTCATATGCTCTCAAATAAAAAATACATAAATTCTATATTTAAGCGAATCGAAAAAAATCTAAATATTATCTAGGCATCCCTAGGTTAAAAGCAAAATTCCTCTGAATATAATCTGTCAGAAAAAATATACAATGCCCTTTTCTATTCGGTTTTTGAGTATATTCACCAACTCAATATGCTCTCTCATGTAAAATACCGAAATTCTAATTTTATGTGAATCGAAAAAAATCCTAATAATATCACGGCGCCCCAAAGTTAAAAGAAAATGGATCTGAATATAGTCTGTTAGAAAAAATATACAATGCCTTATTGTACTCGGTTTTGGAGTATATACACCTGTTCAGTTTGCTCTCTTATGTAAAATACAAAAATTCTATATTTAAGAGAATCGAAAAAAATCTAAATATTATCTAGGCACCCCAATTTTAAAAGTAAAATTGCTCTGAATATAGTCTGTCAGAAAAAATATACAATGCCATTTTCTACTCTGTTTTATAGTATATACATCAACTCAATATGCTCTCTCATGTAAAATACAGAAATTCTAATTTTACCCGAATTGAAAAAATCTAAATATAATCTAGGCACCCCTATGTGAAAAGCAAAATTGCGTTGAATATAATCTGTCAGAAAATATATAGAATGCCCTATTCTACCCTGTTTGGGAGTATATACACCAACTCCATATGTCTCTCATGTAAAATTCAGAAATTCTATATTTAAGCGAATAGAAAATAATCTTAAAATTATCTAGGCACACCAATGTTAAAAGCAAAATTTCTCTGAATATAATCTGTCAGAAGAAATATACAATGCCTTTTTCGACTCTGTTTTGTAGTATATACATCAAGTTAATATGCTCTCTCATGTAAAATAACGAAATTCTGGTTTTACGCGAATCAAAAAAAATCTAAATAATATCTAGGTGTCCCAAAGTTAAAAGAAAATGGCTCTGAATATAGTGTGTTAGAGAAAATATACAATGCGTTATTCTACTCTGTTTTGGAGTACATACACCAACTCAGTATGCTCTCTCATGTAAAATACAGAAATTCTAATTTTACATGAATCGAGAAAATCTAAATATTATATAGGCACCCCAACGTTAAAAACAAAACTGCTCTCAATATGATCTGTCAGAAAAAATATACAATGCGCAATTCTACACTTTTTGGAGTATATACACCAACTCAATATGCTCACTCATGTGAAATACAGAAATTCTAATTTTACCAGAATCGAAAATATCTAAATATTATCTAGGTACCCCAATCTTAAAAACAAAAATGCTCTGAAGATAATCTGTCAGAAAAAATATACAATGCCCTATTCTACTCTGTTTTGGAATATATACACCAACTCAGTATGCTCTCTAAGTTAAAATAGCAAAATACGAATTTTATGCAAATCGAAAAAAATCTAAATAATGTCTAGGCACCCCAAAGTTCAAGAAAAGGGCTCTGAATCCAGTCTTTTAGAAAACATATACAATGCCTTTTTCTATTCTGTTTTGGAGTATATACACCAACTCAGTATGCTCTCATGTAAAATGCAGAAATTATAATTTTAGCCAAATCGAAAAAAATCTAAATATTATCTAGGCATCCCTATGTTAAAACCAAAATTTCTCTGAATATAATCTTTCAGAAAAAATATACAATGCCCTTTTCTACTCTGTTTTGGAGTATATACACCAACTCAATATGCTCTCTCATTTAAAATACCCAAATTCTAATTTTACACGAATCAAAAAAAATCTAAATAATATCTACGTGCCCCAAAGTTAAAAGAAAATGGCTCTGAATATAGTCTGTAAAAAAAATATACAATACCTTATTCTACTCTGTTTTAAAGTATATACACCAACTCAGTATTCTCCCTCATGTATAATACCGAAATTCTAAATTTACGCGAATCGAAAAAAATGTAAATAACATCTAGGCGCCACAGAGTTAAACGAAAATGGCTCTGAATATAGTCTGTTAGAAAAAATATACAATGCCTTATTCTACTCTGTTTTGGAGTATATACACCAACTCAGTATGCTCTCTCATGTAAAATACAGAAATTCTAATTTTACCCGAATCGAAAAAATCTAAATATTATCTAGGCACCCCAATGTTTAAAACAGAATTGCTCTGAATAAAATCTGTCAGAGAAAATATACAATGCCCTATTCTAATCAATTTTTGCGTATATACACCAACTCCATATGCTCTCTCATGTAAAATACAGAAATTCTATATTTAAGCGAATCGAAAAAATCTAAATATTGTCTAGGCACCCCAATGTTGAAAACAATATTGTTCTGGGTATAATCTGTCAGAGAAATATACAATGCCCTTTTCTACTCTGTTTTGTAGTATATACACCAACTCAATATGCTCTTTCATGTAAAATACACAAATTCTAATTTTACCCAAATCGAAAATATCTAAATATTATCAAAGCACCCCAATGTTAAAAACAAAACTTCTCTGAATATAATCTATCAGAAAGAATATACAATGACCTATTCTAGTCTGTTTTGGAGTATATACAGAAACTCCATATGCTCTCTAATATAAAATACAGAAATTCTATATTTAAGTGAATCGAAAATAATATAAATTTTATCTAGGCACCCAAATGTTAAAAGCAAAATTGCTCTGAATATAATCTGTCAGAAAAAATATACAATGCCCTATTCTAATCTGCTTTGGAGTATATACACCAACTCAATATGCTCTCTCATGTAAAATACAGAAATTCTATATTTAAGCGAATCGAAAAAATTCTAAATATTATCTAGGCAACCCAAGGTTAAAAGCATAATTACTCTGAAAATCATCTGTCAGAAAATATATACAATGCCCTTTTCTACTCTGTTTTCGAGTATATGCAGCAACTCAATATGCGCTCTCATGTAAAATACAGAAATTCTAATTTTACGCGAATTGAAAAAATTATAAATATTATCTAGGCACCCCAAAGTTAAAAGAAAATGGCTCTGAATATAGTCTGTTAGAAAAAATATACAATGCCTTATTCTAATCTGTTTTGGAGAATATACACCAACTCAGTATGCTCTCTCATGTAAAATAACGAAATTCTAATTTTACCAGAATCGAAAAAATCTAAATATTATCTAGGCACCCCAATGTTAAAAACAAACTTGCTCTGAATATAATCTGTCAGAAAAAATATACAATGCCCTATTCTACTCTTTTTTGGAGTACATACACAAACTCAATATACTCTCTCATGAAAATACCGAAAATCTAATTTTAAGTGAATGGAATAAAACTTAAAGAATATCTAGGCGCCCCAAAGTTAAAAGAAAATGGCTCTGAATATAGTTTGGAAGTTAAGAAAAACAATGCCTTATTCTACACTGTTTTGGAGTATATACAGCAACTCAGTATGCTCTCCCATTTAAATACAGAAATTCTAAATTTACGTGAATCGAAAAAAATCTAAATATTATGTAGGCACCCTAATGTTAAAAGAAAAATTGCTATGAATATAATCTGTCAGAAAAAATATACAATGCCCTTTTCTACTTTGTTTTGTAGTATATACACCAACTCAATATGCTCTCTCATGTAAAATACCGAAATTCTAATTTACGCGAATCGAAAAAAATCTAAATAATATCTAGGCGCCTCAAAGTTCAAAGAAAATGGCTCTGAATATAGTCTGTTAGAAAAAATATACAATGCCTTACTCTAATTTGTTTTGGAGTATATACATCAACTCAGGATGCTCTCTCATGTAAAATAGAGAAATTCTAATTTTACCCGATTCGAAAAAATCTAAATATTATCTAGGCAACCCAATGGTAAAAACAAAATTGCGCTGAATATAATCTGTCACAATAATTATACAATACCCTATTCTACTCGGTTTTGAAGTATATACACCAACTCAGTATGCTCTCTCATGTAAATTACAGAAATTCTATATTTAAGCAAATCGAAAAAAAATCTAAATATTATCTAGGCACCACAATGTTAAAAGCAAAATTTTTCTGAATATAATCTGTCAGAAAAAATATACAATGCCCTCTTCTATTCTGTTTTGTAGTATAAACACCAACTCAATATGCTCTCTCATGTAAAATACAGAAATTTTAATTCTACCAAAATCGAAAAAAATCTAAATATTATCTACGCACCCCAATGTTAAAAGCAAAATTGCTCTGAATATAATCTGTCAGAAAAAATATACAATGCCCTCTCCTATTCTTTTTTCGAGTATATACACCAACTCCATATGCTATCTAATTTAAAATACATAAATTCAATATTTAAGCGAACCGAAAAAAATATAAATATTATCTAGGCTCCCCATGAAAAAGCAAAATTTCTCTGAATATAATCTGTCAGAAAAAATATACAATGCCCTTTTCCACTCTGTTTTGGTGTATATACACCAACTCAGTATGCTCTCTCATGTAAAATACCGAAATTCAAATTTTACATGAGTCGAAAATAATCTAAATAATATATAGACGCACCAAAGGTAAAAGAAAATGGCTCTGAGTATAGTCTCTTAAAAAATATACACAATGCCTGATTCTACTCTGTTTTGGAGTATATAAACCAACTCAGTATGCTCTCTCCCGTAAAATACAGAAATTCTAATTTTACCCGAGTCAAAAAAATCTAAATAATATCAAGGCACCCCAAAGTTAAAAGAAAATGGCTCTGAATATAGTCTGTTAGAAAAAATATACAATGCCCTATTCTACTCTGTTTTGGTGAATACACACCAACTCCATATGCTCTCTCGTGTAAAATACAGAAATTCTAATTTTTCCCGATTCAAAAAAATCTAAACATTATCTAGGCACCCCAATGTTAAAAACAAGATTGCTCTGAATATAGTCTGCCATAAATAATATACAATGCCCTTTTCTACTCTTTTTTGGAGTACATACACCAACTCCATATGCTCTCTCATTTAAATACAGAAATTCTATATTTAAGCGAATCGAAAAAAAACTAAATATTATCTAGGCACTCCAATGTTAAAAGCAAAACTGCTCTGAATATAATCTGTCTGAAAAAATATACAATGCCCTATTCTACTCTGTTTTGGAGTATATTCACCAACTTCATATGCTCTCTCCTGTAAAATACAAAAATTCTATATTTAGCGAATCGAAAAAAATCTAAATATTATCTCGGCACCCCAATGTTAAAAGCAAATTGCTCTGAATATAATCTTTCAGAAAAAATATACAATGCCCTATTCTAATCGGTTTATACGTATATACACCAACTCCATATGCTCTCTCATATAAAATACAGAAATTGTATATTTAAGCAAATCAAAAATAATCTAAATATTATCCAGGCAACACAATGTTAAAAACAATATTTCTCTGTGTATAATCTGTCAGAGAAAATATACAATGCCCTTTTCTACTCTGTTTTGTAGTATATACAACAACACCATATGCTCTCTCATGTAAAATACAGGAATTCTATATTTAAGCGAATCGAAAAAATCTAAACATTATCTAGGCACCCCAATGTTAAAAACAAAATTTCTCTGAATATAATCTGTCAGACAAAATATACAATGCCCTATTCTACTCTGTTTTGGCGTATATACACCAACTCCATCTGCTCTCTTATGTAAAATACAGAAATTCTATATTTAAGCAAATTGAAAACAATCTACATATTATCTAGCCACCCCAATGTTAAAAGAAAAATTTCTCTGAATATAATCTTTCAGAAAAAATATACAATGCCCTTTTCCATATTGTATTGGAGTATATACACCAACTCAATATGCTCTGTCATGTAAAATACTGAAATTCTAATTTTACGTGAATCGAAAAAAATCTAAATAATATCTAGGCGCCCTAAAGTTAAAAGAAAATGGCTGTGAATATAGTGTGTTAGAAAAAATATACAATGCCTTATTCTACTCTCTCTTAAATTATATAAACAAACTCAGTATGCTCTCTCATGTGAAATACCGAAATTCTAATTTTAACAAAATCGAAAAATCTAAATATTATATAGACACCCAAATGTTAAAAACAAAATTGCTCTGAATATAATTTCTCAGAAAAAATATACAATTCCCTATTCTACTCTTTTTTGGAGTATATACACCAACTCCATATGCACTCTCATGTAAACTACAGAAATTCTATATTTAAGGAATCCGAAAAAATTCTAAATATTATCTAGGCACCCCAATGTTAAAAGCAAAATTGATCTGAATATAATCTGTCAGAAATAATATACAATGCCCTTTTTTACTTCGTTTTGGAGTATATACACCCACTCAATACGCTCTGTCCTGTAAAATACAGAATTTCTAATTTTACGCGAATCGAAAAAAATCTAAATAATATCTAGGCGCCCCAAAGTTAAAAGAAAATAGCTCTGAATATAGTCTGTTAGAAAAAATATACAATACCCTATTCTACTCTGTTTTGGAGAATATACACCAACTCCATATGCTCTCTCATGTAAAATACAGAAATTCTATATTTAAGGGATCAGAAAAAATTCTAAATATTATCTAGGCAACCCAATGTTAATAGCAAAATTGATCTGAATATAATCTGTCAGAAATAATATACAATGCTTTTTTCCACTTTGTTTTGGGGTATATACACCAAGTCAATATGCTCTGTCATGTAAAATACCGATTTTCTAATTTTACGCGAATTGAATAAATTCTAAATAATATCTAGGCGCCACAAAGTTAAAAGAAAATGTCTCTGAATATAGTGTGTTAGATAAAATATACAATGCCTTATTCTAATCTGTTTTAAAGTATATACACCAACTCAGTACGCTCTCTCATATAAAATACCGAAATTCTAATTTTAACAAATCGAAAAAATCTAACTATTATCTAGGCACCCAAATGTTAAAAACAAAATTTCTCTGAATATAATCTCTCAGAAAAAATATACAATGCCCTATTCTACTCTGTTTTGGAGTATATACACCATCACAATATGCTCTCTCATGTAAAATACCAAAATTCTAATTTTATGTGACTCGAAAAAAACTAAATAATATCTAGGCGCCCCAAAGGTTAAAAAAAAAGTCTCTGAATATAATCTGTTAGACAAAATATAAAATGCCTTATTCTACTCTGTTTCGGAGTATATACACCAACTCAGTTTGCGCTCCCATATAAAATACAGAAATTCTAATTTTACCCAAATCAAAAAAATCTAAATAATATCTAGGCACCCCAATGTTAAAAGAAAAATTGCTCTGAATATAATCTGTCAGAAAAAATATACAATGCCCTTTTCTACTTTGTTTTGTAGTATATATTCCCACTTAGTATGCTCTCTCATGTAAAATGAAGAAATTATAATTTTACCAGGATTGAAATAATCTAAATATTATCTAGACACCCCAATGTTAAAAGCAAAATAATCTAAATATAATCTGTCATAAAAAATATACAATGCTTCATTCTACTCTGTTTTGTAGTATATACACCAACTCAATATGCTCTCTCATGTAAAGTACCGAAATTCTAATTTTACGCAAATTGAAATAAATCTAATACTATCTAGGTGCCCAAAGTTAAACGGAAATGGCTCTCAATATAGTCTGTTTGAAAAAATATAAAATGCCTTGTTCTACTCTGTTTTGGAGTATGTACACCAACTAAGTATTATCTAGCATGTAAAATACCGAAATTCTAATTTTACGTGAATCAAAAAAAATCTAAATATTATCTAGGCACCCCAATTTAAAAAAAAATTGCTCTGAATATAATCTGTCAGAAAAAATATACAATGCCCTATTCTACTCTGTTTTGGAGTATATACACTAACTCAGTATGCTCTCTCATGTAAAATAGAGAAATATTATATTTAAGCGAATCGAAAAAAACCTAAATAATATCTAGACGCCCCAAAGTTAAAAGAAAATGGCTCTGAAAATAGTCTGTTAGAAAAAATATATAATGCCCTTTTCTACTCTGTTTTGTAGTATATACACCAATTTAATATGCTCTCTCATGTAAAATACCGAAAGTCTAATTTTACGAGCATTGAAAAATCTAAATATTATCTAGGCACCCCAATGTTAAAAACAAAATTGCTCGTAAAATAATCTGTCAGAAAAATTAGACAATGCCCTATTCTATTCTGTTTTGGAGTATATACACCAACTCCATATGCTCTCTAATGTAAAATACAGAAATTCTATATTTAAGCAAACCGAAAAAAATGTAAATATTGTCTAGGCACCTCAATTTTAAAAGCAAAAATTTTCTAAATATAATCTGTCAGAAAAAATATACAATGCCCTATTCTACTCTGTTTTGGGGTATATACAGCAACTCGGTATGCTCTCTCACGTAAAATACAGAAATTCTATATTTAAGCGAATCGAAAAAAATTTTAATATTATCTAGGCACCCGAATGTTAAAAGCTCTGAATATAATCTGTCAGAAAAAATATACAATGCCCTTTTCTACCCTGTTTTTAGTATATACACCAATTTAATATGCTCTCTTATGTAAAATACAGAAATTTTAATTTTACCCGAATCTAAAAAACCAAAATATTATGTAGGAAAACAATGTTTAAAACAAAATTGCTCTGAATATAATCTGTCAGATAAAATATAAAATGCCCTGTTCTACCTTGTTTTGGAGAATATACACCAACTCCATATGCTCTCTCATGTAAAATACAGAAATTCCATATTTAAGCGAATCGAAAAAGATCTAAATTTTATCTAGGTACCACAAGGTTAAAAGCAAAATTGCTCTGAGTATAATCTGTTAGAAAAAATATATAATGCCCTTTTCTACTCTGTTTTGTAGTATATACACCAAATCAATATGCTCTCTTATGTAAATTACAGAAATTCTAATTCTACCCGAATAAAAAATATCTAAATATTGCCTAGGCACCCCAATGTTAAAAACAACATTGCTCTGAATATAATTTGTCAGAAAAAATATACAATGCCCTATTCTACTCTGTTTTGGAGTATATGCACCAACTCCATATGCTCTCTCATGTAAAATAGCTTAATTTTATTTTTACGCGAATCGAAAATTTTAATAATATCTATGCACCTCAAAGTTAAGAGAAAATGGCTCTGAACATAGTCTGTTAGAAAAAAAAATACAATGCCTTATTCTACTCTGTTTTGGAGTATATGCACCAACTCAGTGTGCTCTCTCACGTAAAATAGAGAAATTAAAATTTTACCTGAATCGAAAAAATCTAAATATTATCTAGGCACCCCAATGTTAAAAAAAAATTGCTCTGAATATAATCTGTCAGAAAAAATATACAATGTCCTATTCTACTTAGTTTAGGAGTATATAAACCAACCCCATATGCTCTCTCACGTAAAATACCAAAATTCTATATTTAAGCGAAACAAAGAAATCTAAATACAATCTAGGCACCACAATGTTAAAATAAAAATTGCTCTGAATATAATCTCACAGAAAAATTATACAATGCCCTTTTCTAATCTGTTTTGGCGTATATACACCAACTCAATATGCACTCTCACGTAAAATAACGAAATTCTAATTTTATGTAAATCGAAAAAAATCTAAATAATATATAGCCACCACAAAGTTAAAATAAAATGGCTCTGAATATAGTCTGTTAGAAAAAATGCACAATGCCCTATTCTACTCTGTTTTGGAGTATATACACCAACTCAGTATGCTCTCTCATGTAATATACTGAAATTCAAATTTTACGTGAATAAAAAAATCTAAATATTATCTAGGCACCCCAATGTTAAAAGCAAATTTTCTCTGAATATAGTCTGTCGGAAAAAATATACAATGCCCTTTTCTACTCTGTTTTGGAGTATATATACCAACTCAATATGCTCTCTTATGTAAAATACCGAAATTCTAATTTTACATGAATCGAAAAAAATCTAAATAATATCTAGGCACCCCAAAGTTAAAAGAAAATGGCTCTGAATATAGTCTGTTAGAAAAAATATACATTGCCTTATTCTACTCTGTATTGGAGTATGTACACAAACTCATTATGCTCTCACATGTAAAATACCAAAATTCTAATTTTACGAGAATCAAAATGAATCTAAATATTATATAGGCACCCCAATGTTAAAACAAAATTGCTCTGAATATAATCTGTCAGAAAAATATATAATGCCCTATTCTACTCTTTTTTGTAGTATAGACACCAACTTCATATGCTCTGTCATGTAAAATAGAGAGATTCTATATTTATGTGAATCGAATAAAATCTAAATATAATCTAGGGACCCCAATGTTAATAGCAAAATTGCTCTGAATATAATCTGTCAGAAAAAATATTCAATGCCTTATTCTACTCTGTTTTGGAGTACATACAACAACTCAGTGTGCTCTCTCAATAAAATACCGAAATTCTATTTTTACATGAATCGAAAAAAATCTAAATATTATCTAGGCACCCCAATGATAAAACCGAAATTGCTCTGAAAATAATCTGTCAGAAAATATATACAATGCCCTTTTCCACTCTTTTTGGAGTATATACACAAACTCAATATGCTCTCTCATGTAAAATACCAAAATTCTAATTTTAGGAGAATGGAAAATAATCTAAATAATATCTATGTGTCCCAATGTTAAAAGAAAATGGCTCTGAATGTAGTCTGTTTGAAAAAATATACAATGCCTTATTCTACTCTGTTTTGGAGTATATACACCAAGTCAGTATGCTCTCTCATGTAAAATACCGAAATTCTAATTTTACCCAAATCGAAACAACCTAAATATTATCTAGACACCCCAATGTTTAAAACAAAATTGCTCTGCATATAATCTGTCAGAAAAAATATACAATGCCCTATTGTATTCTGTTTTGGAGTATATACACAAACTCAATATGCTATCTCATATAAAATACAGAAATTCTATATTTAAGCGAATCGAAAAAAATCTAAATATAATATAGGCACCCCAATGTTAAAAGCAAATTTGCCGTTTATATAATCTGTCAGAAAAAATATACAATGCCCTTTTCTACTCTGTTTAAAAGTATATACACCAACTCACTAGGCTTTCTCATGTAAAATACCGAAATTCTAATTTTACGCGAATGGAAAAAAATCTAAATAATATCTACGTGCCCCAAAGTTAAAAGAAAATGGCTCTGAATACAGTCTGTTAGAAAAAATATACAATGCCTTATTCTACTCTGTTTTGGAGTATATACAGTAACTCAGTGTGCTCTCTCATGTAAAATAACGAAATTCTAATTTTACATGAATTGAAAAATATGAATATTATCTAGGGACCCCAAAGTTAAAAACAAAATTGTTCTGAATATAATCTGTCAAAAAATTATACAATGCCCTATTCTACTCTGTTTTGGAGTATATACACCAACTCCATATGCTCTCTCATGTAAAATACCGAAATTCTAAATTTACCCGAATCGAAAAAAATCTAAATATTATCTAGGGACCCGAAGTTTAAAAGCAAAATTTCTCTGAATATAATCGGTCAGAAATAATATACAATGCCCTTTTCTACTCTGTTTTGGAGTATATACATCAACTAAATAGGCTCTCTCATGTGAAATATGGACATTCTAATTATACGCGAATCGAAAAAAAATCTAAATTATATCTAGGCGCCCCAAAGTTAAAAGGAAATGGCTCTTAATATAGACTGTAAGATAAAATATAAAATGCCTTATTCTACTTTTTTTTTGGAGTATATACATCAAATCAATATGCTCTCTGAGGTAAAATACGGAAATTCTAATTTTACGTGAATCGAAAAAAATCTAAATAGTATCTATGCGCCCTGAAGTTAAAAGAAAATGTCTCTGAATATAGTCTGTGAGAAAAAATATACAATGTTTTATTCTACTCTGTTGTAGACTATATACACCAACTTCTTGTACTGTCTCATGTAAAATACAGAGATTCTAATTTTACCGGAATAGTTAAAATCTAAATATTACCTAGGCACTCCAATGTTTAAAACAAAATTTCTCTGAATATAATCTGACAGAAAAAATATACAATTCCCTATTCTACTGTTTTGGAGTATATACACCAACTCCATATGCTCCCTCATGTAAAATACAAAATTATATATATATATAAGCGAATCAAAAAAATCTAAATATTATCTAGGCACCCCAATGTTAAAAATAAAATTACTCTGCATATAATCTTTCAGAAAAAATATACAATGCCCTATTCTACTCTGTTTTGCAGTATATACACCAACTCAGTATGCTCTGTCATGTAAAATACAGAAATTCTATATTTAAGCGAATCGAAAAAAAACTAAATATTATCTAGGCACCCAAATGTTTAAAGGAAAATTGCTCTGAATATATTCTGTCAGAAAAAATATACAATGCCCTTTTCTACTCTGTATTGTAGTATATACACCAACTCAGTATGCTCTCATGTAAAATACCGAAATTCAAATTTTACGCGAATCGAAAAAAATCTAAATAATATCTAGGTGCCCCAAAGTTAAAAGAAAATGGCTCTGAATATAGTCTGTTAGAAAAAATATACAATGCCTTATTCTACTCTATTTTGGAGTATATACAACAACTCAGGATGCTCTCTCATGTAAAATAACGAAATTCAAATTTTACCCGAATCGAAAAAACATAAATATTATCTAGGCACCCTAATGTTAAAAACAAAATTGCTCTGAATATAAACTGTCAGAAAAAATATACAATGCCCTTTTCTACTGTTTTGGAGTATATATACAAACTCCATATGCTCCCTCATGTAAAATACAGAAATTCTATATTTAAGCGAATTTAAAAAATCTAAATATTATCTAGGCACCCCAATGTGAAAAACAAAATTGCTCTGAATATAATCAGTCAGAAAAACTATGCAATGCCCTATTCTACTCTGTTTTGGAGTATATACACCAACTCAGTATGCTCTCTCATGTAAAATACCGAAATTTTAATTATACGCGAATCAAAAAAAATCTAAATAATATCTAGTGGCCCCAAAGTTAAAAGAAAACGGCTCTTAATATAGACTGTTAGAAAAAATATACAATGCCTTTTTCTACTCTGTTTCGGAGTATATACACCAACCCAGTATGCTCTCTCATGTAAAAAAGCGAAATTCTAATTTTACGTGAATCGAAAAATATCTAAATACTATCTAGGTGCCCCAAAGTTAAGAGAAAATGGCTCTGAATATAGTCTGTTAGAAAATGTATACAATGTTTTTTTCTACTCTGTTTTGGAGTATATACACCAACATCGTGTACTCTCTCATGTAAAATACAGTAATTCTAATTTTACCGGAATACTTAAATTCTAAATATTACCTAGGCACCCCAATGTTTAAAACAAAATTGCTCTGAATATAATCTGTCAGAAAAAAATACAGTTCCCTATTCTACTCTCTTTTGGAGTATATACACCAACTCCATATGCTCTCTCATGTAAATTACAGAAATTCTAAATTTATGCAAATCGAAAAAAATATAAATATTATCTAGGCACCCCAATGTTTTAAACAAAATTTCTCTGAATATACTCTGTCAGAAAAAATATAAAATGCCCTATTCTACTCTTTTTTCGAGTATATACACCACCTCAGTATGCTCCCTCATGTAAAATACCGAAATTCTAATTTTATGTGAATCGAAAAAAATCTAAATATTATCTAAGCACCCGAATATTAAAAGCAAAATTGCTCTGAATATAATCTGTCAGCAAAAATATACAATGCCCTATTCTACTTTGTTTTGTAGTATATACAACAACTCAATATGCTCCCTCATGTAAAATATTGAAATTCTAATTTTACGTGAATCAAAAAAATGAAAATATTTTTTAGGCACCCGAATGTTAAAAGCAAAATTGTTCTGAATATAATCTGTCAGAGAAAATATACAATGCCCTTTTCTACTCTGTTTTAGAGTATATACACCAACTCAATATGCTCTCTCTTGTAAAATACCGAAAGTCTAATTTTACGCGAATCGAAAAAAATCTAAATAATATCTAGGTGCCCCAAAGACAAAAGAAAATGGCTCTGAATATAGTCTGTTAGGAAAAATATACAATGCCTTATTCTACTCTGTTTTGGAGTATATAAACCAACTCCATATGCTCTCTCATGTAAAATACTGAAATTCTATATTTAAGCAAATCGAAAAAAATCTAAATATTATCTAGGCACCCCAATGTTAAAAACGAAATTGCTCTGAATATAATCTGTCAGAAAAAATATACAATGCCCTATTCTAAGCAGTTTTGGAGAATATACAACAACTCCATAAGCTCTCTCATGTAAAATACAGAAATTCTATATTTAAGCGAATCGAAAAAAATCTAAATATTATCTAGGCACCCCAATGTTAAAAGCAAAATTGCTCTGAATATAGGCTGTCAGAGAAAATATACAATGCCCTTTTTGACTCTGTTTTGTAGTATATACACCAACTCAATATGCTCTCTCATGTAAAATAGAGAAACTCTAATTTTACGTGAATCGAAAATAATCTAAATAATATCTAGGCACCCCAAAGTTAAAAGAAAACGTCTCTGAATATAATCTTTCAGAGAAAATATAAAATGCCCTATTCTACTCTATTTTGGGGTATATACACCAACTCCATATGCTCTCTTATGTAAAATACAGAAATTCTATATTTAAGTGAATCAAAAAAAATCTAAATATTATTTAGGCACCTTAATGTTAAAAGCAAAATTTCTCTGAATATAATCTTTCAGAAAAATTATACAATGCCCTTTTCTACTCGGTTTTGGAGTATATACACCAACTCAATATGCTCTCTCATGTAAAATTCCGAAATTCTAATTTTATGCAAATCGAAAAAAATCTAAATATGTAGGCGCCCCAAAGTTAAAAGAAAATGGCTCTGAATATATTCTGTCAGAAAAAATATACAATGCCCTTTTCTACTCTGTTTTGGAGTATATACACCGACTCAATATGCTCTCTCATGTAAAATACCGAAATTCTAATTTTATGCGATTCGAATAAAATCTAAATAACATCTACGCACCCCAAAGTTAAAAGAAAATAACTCTGAATATAGTCTGTTAGCAAAAATTTACAATGCCTTATTCTACTCGGTTTTGGAGTATATGGACCAACTCAATATGCTCTCTCATGTAAAATACGGAGATTCTAATTTTACGTGAATTGAAAAAAATCTAAATATTATCTAGGCACCCTAATGTAAAAAGCAAAATTTCTCGGAACAATATCTGTCAGAGAAAATAAACAGTGCCCTTTTCTACTTGGTTTTGGAGTATATACAGCAACTCAATATGCTCTCTAATGTAAAATACAGAAATTCTAATTTTACACGAACGGAAACAAATCAAAATATTATCTAGGTACCCCAATGTTAAAAGCAAAATTGCTCTGAATATAATCTGTCAGAAAAAATACACAATGCACTTTTCTACTGTGTTTTTCAGTATATACACCAATTCAATATGCTGTCTCATGTAAAATACCGAAATTCTAAATTTACGCGAATCGAAAAAAATCTACATATTACCTAGGTACCCCAATGCTGAAAGCAAAATTGCTCTGAATATAGTCTGTCAAAAAAAATATACAATACCCTTTTCTACTTCGTTTTGGAGTATATACACCAACCCAATATGCTCTCACATGTAAAATACCGAAATTCTTATTATACGTGAATCGATAAAAATCTAAATGTTATCTAGACACCCCAATGTTGAAAGAAAATGGCTCTGAATATAATCTGTCAAAAAATATATACAATGCCTTTTTCTCCTCGGTTTTGGAGTATACGGACCAACTCAATGTGCTCTCTCATGTAAAATACCGAAATTCTAAATTTTCATTAATAAAATAAAATCTAAATATTATCTAGGCACCCCAATGGTAATATCAAAATTACTCTGAATGTATTTTTTCAGAAAAAATATACAATGCCCTTTCCTACTCTGTTTCAAAGTATATACACCAACTCAATATGCTCTCTCATGTAAAATATAGACATTATAAATTTACGCAAATTAAAAGAATTCTAAATATTATGTAGGCACTCCAATGTTAAAAGGAAAATTGCTCTAAATGTAATCTGTCAGATAAAATATACAATGTTTTTTTCTTCTCTGTTTTGGAGTATATACACCAACTCAATATGCTCTCCCATGTGAAATACAGAAATTCAAATTTTACACGAATCAAATAATATCTCAATATTATCTAGGCTCCCCACTGTTAAAAGCAAAATTGCTCTGAATATAATCTGTCAGAAAAAATGTACAATGACCTTTTCTATTCTGTTTTGGAATATATACACCAACTCAATATGCTCTCTCACGTAAAATACCAAAATTCTAAATTTACGCGAATCGAAAAAAATCTAGATATTATCTAGGCACCCCAATGTTAAAAGCAAAATTGCTCTGAAGAGAATCTGTCAGAAAAAATATACAATGCCCTTTTCTACTCTGTTTTGGAGTATATACACCAACTCAATATGGACTCTCATGTAAAATACCGAAAATATCAATTTACGCAAATTAAAAAAATTCTAAATATTATCTAGGCACCCCAATGTTAAAAGAAAAATTTCACTGAATATAATCTGTCACAAATAATATACAATGCCGTTTTCTACTCTCTTTTGGAGTATATACACCAACTCAATATGCTCTCTCATGTAAAATACCGAAGTTGTAAATTTACGCAAATCGAAAAAAATCTAAATATTATCTAGGCACCCCAATGTTAAAAGAAAATGGCTCTGAATATAAAGTGTCAGAAAAAATATACAATGCCCTTTTCTACTTTATTTTGGAGTATACACACCAATCCAATATGCTCTCTCATGTAAAATATCGAAATTCTAAATATACAGGAATCGAAGGAAATCTAAATATTATCTAGGCACCCCAATGTAAAAACCAAAATTTCTCGGAACAAAAATCGGTCAGAGAAAATATACTATGTCCTTTTCTACCCTGTTTTCGAGTATATACACCAACTCAATATGCTCTCTAATGTAAAATACCAAAATTATAAATTTACGCTAATCAAATGAAATCTAAATATTATCTAGGCTCCCCAATGTTAATAGCAAAATTGCTCTGAATATAATATATCAGAAAAAATATACAATGCCTTTTCTACTCTGTTTTGGAGTATGTACACCAACTCAATATGCTCTTTCATGTAAAATACCGAAAATGTAAATTCACTTGAATCGAAAAAAATATAAGTATTATCAAGGCACCCCAATGTTAAAAGCAAAATTGCTCTAAATATAATCTGTTCAGAAATAATATACAATGCCCTATTCGACTCTGGTTTGGAGTATATACACCAAATCAATATGCTCTTTCATGTAAAATACCGAAATTCTAATTTTACGCGAATTGAAAAAAATCTAAATATTATGTAGGAAAACCAATGTTAAAAGAAAATAGCTCTGAATATAATCTGTCAGAAAAAATATACAATGACTTTTTCTACTCTGTTTTTGAGTACATACACCAACTCAAAATGCTCTCTTATATAAAATACCGAAATTCTAAATTTGCGCTAATTGAATAAGATCTAAATATTATCTAGGCACCCAAAGTTAAAAGAAAATGGCTCTGAATATAATCTTTCAGAAAAAATATACAATACTATTTTCTACTCTATTTTGGAGTATATACACCAATTCAATATGCTCTCTCATGTAAAATACCAAAATTCTAAATATACACGTATCGAAAAAAATCTAAATATTATCTAGGCACCCCAATGTAAAAAGCAAAATTTCTCGGAACAAAATCTGTGAGAGAAAATATACAGTGCCCTTTTCTACTTTGTTTTGGAGTATA
This sequence comes from Callithrix jacchus, assembly GCF_049354715.1. Lineage (NCBI taxonomy): Eukaryota > Metazoa > Chordata > Mammalia > Primates > Cebidae > Callithrix > Callithrix jacchus. The sequence goes on along the minus strand of NC_133502.1, from coordinate 219,941,688 downwards.
TACACAAGCTCAATATGCTCTCTAATGTAAAATACAGAAATTCTAATTTTACACGAACGGAAACAAATCAAAATATTATCTAGGTACCCCATTGTTAAAAGCAAAATTTCTCTGAATATAATCTGTCAGAAAAAATACACTATGCCCTTTTCTACTCTGTTTTGGAGTATATACACCAATTCAATATGCTCTCTCTTGTAAAATACCGAAATTCTAAATTTACGCGGATCGAAAAAAATCTAAATATTACCTAGGCACCCCAATGTTGAAAGCAAAATTGCTCTGAATATAGTCTGTCAGAGAAAATATACAATACCCTTTTCTACTTCGTTTTGGAGTATATACACAAACCCAATATGCTCTCTCATATAAAATACCGAAATTCTTATTATACGCGAATTGAAAAAAATCTAAATATTATCTAGACACCCCAATGTTGAAAGAAAATGGCTCTGATTATAATCTGTCATAAAAAATATACAATGCCCTTTTCTCCTCGGTTTTGGAGTATATGGACCAACTCAATATGCTCTCTCATGTAAAATACCGAAATTCTAAATTTACGTTAATCAAATGAAATCTAAATATTATCTAGGCACCCCAATGGTAATAGCAAAATTGCTCTGCATGTATTTCATCAGATAAAATATACAATGCCCTTTTTTACTCTGTTTTGGAATATATACACCAACTCAATATGCTCTCTCATGTAAAATACAGAAATTCTAAATTTACAAGAATCGAAAAAAATCTAAATATTATCTAGGCACCCCAATGTTAAAAGATAATGTCTCTGAATATATTCTGTCAAAAAAAAATACAATGCCCTTTTCTACTCTGTTTTGGAATATATAAACCAACTCAATATACTCTCTCATGTAAAATACCGAAATTCTAAATTTACGCAAATAAAAAAAAATCTAAATATTATCTAGGCACCCCAATGTTAAAAGCAAAATTTTTCTATATATAGTCTGTCAGAGAAAATATACAACGCCCTTTTCTACTTTGCTTTGTAGTATATACACCAACTAAATATGCTCTCTCATGTAAAACACCGAAATTCTAATTTTACGCAAATCGAAGAAATTCCAAATATTATCTAGGCACCCCAAGGTTAAAAGAAAATGGCTATAAACATAATCTGTCAAAAAATATACAATGCCTTATTCTACTCTGTTTTGGAGAATACACACCAACTCAATATGCTCTCTCATGTAAAATACCGAAATTCTGATTTTACGCCAATCGTAAAAAATCTAAATAATATGTAAGAACCCCAATGTAAAAAGCTAAACTTCTCTGAATATAATCTGTCAGAAAAAGTATACAATGCTCTTTTCCACTCCGTTTTGGAGTATATACACCAACTCAATATGCTCTCTCATGTAAAATACTGAAATTCTAATTTTACGTGAATCTAACAAACTCTAAATATTACCTAGGCACAGCAATGTTAAAAGCAAAATTTCTCTGAATATAATCTGTCAGAAAAAATATTCAATGCCCTTTTCTGCACTGTTTTGGATTATATATACCAACTCAATTTGCTCTCTCATGTAGAATACCGAGATTCTAATTTTACGTGAATCGAAACAATCTAAATATTATCTAGGCACACCATTGTTAAAAGCAAAATTTCTCTGAATATAATCTGTCAGAAAAAATATACAATGCGCTCTTCTACTTTGTTTTGGAGTATATACACCAAGTCAATATGCTCTCTCATGTAAAATACCGAAATTCTAATTTTACGCAAATCGAAAAAAATCTAAATATTATCTAGGCAACCCAATGTTAAAAGCAAATTTGCTCTGAATATGATCTGTCAGAAATAATATACAATGCCCTATTCTACTCTGTTTTGGAGTATATACACCAATTCAATATGCTCTCTTGTGTAAAATACTGAAATTCTAAATTCACGCTAATCGAAAAAAATCTAAATATTATCTAGGTACCCCAATGTTAAAAGCAAAATTGCTCTCAATATACTCTGTCAGAAAAAATATACAATGCCCTTTTCTACTGTGTTTTGGAGTGTATACACCAACTCAATATTCTTTCTCATGTAAATTACGCAAATCCTAACATTACTCTAAGTATCTCATAGAGTGCACAAGACCCCCTTGATGTTGTTTTTTATAGCTAGGGGATTACAGATGACATTACTCACGATATGACTGCGGCTGTTTGCTGGTCCTGTGATAATGTTTCTAATATCCAGAGAAGGAGAGGGGAATGTTTCTGCTTATAGGCAAATCCTCTGAATACGGCAAGATGAGTACACCGTGCTGTGATATTTTCACTAATGTAAACAAGAAAACAATTATATTGAATTAAATATTGCAAGGTGTTAACCCCCCCTATAATTTTCCTTGTAATTTCAAGGGGTTGAGGAGGACATTTTTGTCAAAATGGCGGAGGTGTAACTTCAGCTATTGTCTACTATATAATAAAAAAGGATAAAATTATTATTTACATATGATATGATTGCCAGTATCATATTACACCACATTTTCAAAATATCTAGGCCCCAGCAGCTGTGGGCATGGCAGCCAAGCGAGGGTGTCCCTATGCAACCAGGTTGGGCATTGCAGCTGCTATGGGCCATTTGTGATTTGTCTGGGGGCTGCTTCGGGCCCTCTGGTGGTGGCTGTGGTAACAGCCACATAGCCAGAGGGTCTCTCAGCATCCAGGGCGGGCCTGGAGGCTGCTACTGTCACTCTGGCAGGGGCGATGGGCACAGCCACCTAACCAGGGGGTCCCTACGTAGCCAGGGTGGGGCTGGAAGCTGCTATAGGCCCTTTGGCGGGAGGTGGGGGGATACCCTGCTCTTCACAGGTACACAGTTTGCACCTATTTCTACATGTGTAGATGGTTTACATAATGGGCACATATTTGTACACATGTACATTTAATATTATCACAATAAACATATATGTACATAATATGTGTACAATAAATATGTACTTTATACGTACCTAATATAAACAATATGTACTTTTTGGTGATATTATGTGATATCTACATATTATTGATTATATATCTTATTGTGATAATATGTATGTTACCACTGAAATTTTTAGAAATGTACATAGAGTACACTTTATGTACCTATGCATTGTGTACACATTATAGAAATAAATAGGTACATATTTTACAGATTATGTACATTTTTTCTACATGTGTATTTTGTACACATATGTACAGCGGAGTAAATGTACAGACTATACCTATTTTATACATTTATTGTGATATGTCAATAAATGTACACATGAGTACATTCTGGGATATAATTTTTAGCATATTAGACAGGAATTACACCGGTGACCAAAGTGGGTTTACACCCAGGTGCGCACATAGTTTATACATGTACATGTTGTGCTTATTATGTACTCATGTACAGAATGTACATGTCTACATTATATATACATAGGTGTACGCAGCATACATAGGTACATACTGTGCACACATATGTACACGTGCATATATTGTACATCTGTACATAATGGGTACATGATGTACATGTGTACACATCATATCACAATAAATGTAAATATACATGTTTGCAATATGTACGTTTATATTATGTATTACGTTTATTGTGATTATATATGCTGTTGTGATATGATATCATTGTGACATTACAAATGTACATATTATACACATTATGTACCTATGCATTGTGCACAGATTATAGAAATAGAAAGAAACATATTTTACAGGTTATGTACATTTTATTTACTTGTGTATTGGGTACACAGAGTAAATGTACAGATCTTACTTACTTTATACATTTATTGTGATATATGCCAATAAATGTACACATTATGAGTACATTCTGTGATATTACATTTAGAATATAAGATAGAAATTACTCTGGTTACCAAAGTGGGTGTAAACTTATGTGTGCTCATATTTTGTACATGTACATACTGTGCCTATTATGTACTTGTGTACAGAAGGTAAATATCTACATTATATGTATGTATGGGTACAGTGTACATATGTACATACTATGTACATATATCTACACTTGAATTTATTGTACATCCGTACATAATGGGTCCATGATGTACATGTAAACACATCATCATACCACAATAAATGGTAATGTACATTATGTGTGAAATACGTACATTTATATTATGCATTACATGTGTATTGTGATTGTATATGCTGTTCTGATATCATTGTGATATTACAAATGTACATATTGTACACATTATGGACATACCTATTGTGTACATATTATGTACACATAAATGTACATATTGTACAGATTATGTATATTTATTTTACCTCTGTATGGTGCACACATATGTACATCACAGTCAACGTACATATGGTACATATTCTGTGCATTGTTTGTAATATTTCAGTAAGAGTACACATTATAAGTATATTCTGGGATATGATTTTTAGTATGTTAGATAAAAATTACTTTCAATATCAAAGTGGGTATACACTTATGTGTGTCCATTTTGTGATATTATCCATCATATCCTGAGTAGGTGTTTCTCTCATTGTGAAAGCAGGTTTACACTCTCGGATTGCTCCAATATCAAGGCAAACTAAAACTCGTCTGTGATGTAGTTAATAATATCCTGAGGACAAAGGATGACCATACCCTGAATATCGCAGGATGTGTACACCACCACTGTAGTATTGTTTCTAATGTTCAAAAACGGAAAGGATATTACTACAAATATCTCAGAAAGCACACAAGCCCCCCGTGATATTGTTTCTAATAACTAGAGAATTACAGATGACATTACCCACGACGTGACTGGGGCTGTACCCTGGTCCTGGAATATTGTTCCTAATATCCAGAGAAGGAGAGGAAAATGTTGCTGCCCATAGGGAAATACTCTTAATACGGCAAGAGGTGTACACCATGCTTTGATATGGTCACTAATGTAAGCGAGAAAACAATTACATTGAATTAAGCATTGCAAGGAATGAAACTCCCCTATGATTTTCATTCTAATGTCAATGGGGGTGAGGATGACATTTTTGTCAATATGGCAGAGGTGTAACTGGAGCTATTGCCTAATATACAAAAAAACAGAATAAGATTATCATTTTTATATAATATGGTTGCCAGTATCATATTACACCAGATTTTCAAAATAGCTGGGCCTCAGCAGCTGTGGGCAGAGCCCACAAGCGAGGGGACCCCTAAGCAGCCAGGGTGGGCCTGGGGGCTGCTCTGGGCTTTTTGGTGGGGTCTGTGAGCACATCAACCCAGCCAGGGGTCCCTGAGAAGCCATGGTTGGCCTGGGGGCTGCTACGGGCACTCTGGCATGGGCTGTGGGCACAGACACCTAGTCAGGGGGTCCCTAAGCAGCCAGGGTGGGCAAGGGGGCTGCTACAGGCATTCGAGCAGTGTTTGTGGGCACAGCCCAATTGCCAGGGGGTCTCTAAGCAGCCAGGCTGGGCCTGGGGGCTGCTATAAGGGGGGCTTTGGTAATAGCGTGCTGTGCATCGGTACATAGTTTGCACCTATTACTACATGTGTAAATAGTTTTAATATCGGGCATATATATGTACATGCGTACATATGGAGTTATCATGATAAATTTATATTTACATAATATGTGCAAAATACATATGTACCTAATGCATACCTAATGTGTACAATATGTACTTTTTTGTAATATTAGACAATATATATTACTGTGATTATATATCTTATTGTGATTAAATATATTTTATCACTAATATTTTAAGGAATGTGCATAGTGTACACATTATATACGTATGTATTGTGTACACAATATAGAAATATATAGGTACATATTTTACAGATTATGTACACTTTTTCTACATGTGTATTGTGTACACCTATGCACAGCAGAGTAAATGGACAGACTGTACCTATTTTATACATTTCTTTTGATATGCCAATAAATGTACACATTATGAGTACATTCTAAAATATAATTTTTACCATATTAGAAATTACTCCATTGACCAAAGTGGGTGTACACCCAGGTGTGTACATAGTTTATACGTGTACATATTGTGCATATTAGGTACTCATGTACAAAATGTACATGTCAACATTATATGTATTTATGTGTACATAGTGTGCACATGCACATACTGTTCACACATATGTACATGTGCATATTTTGTACATGTGTACATAATGGGTACATGATGTGCATGTGTACACACCGTGATACCACAATAAATGTAAATGTACACGATGTGTGCAATATGTACATTTATATTATGTATTACTTCTGTATTGTGATTTTATATGCTGTTGATATATCATTGTAATATTACAATAAATGTACATATTGCACACATTTCGTACATACCTATTGTGTACACATTATGTACCTGTAATTGCACATATTGTACAGATTATGTACGTTTTTGGTACATCTGTATTGTGTACACATATGTACATAACACTCTATGTACATATGGTATGTATTCTGCACATTGATTGTAACATCTCAATAAGTGTACACATTATGAGTATGTTGTGATATATGATTTTTAGTATATTAGATAAAAATTTCTTTCTATATCAAAGTGGGTATACACCCATGTGTGTCCATTTTTTGATATTATCCATCATATTTTAAGTAGGTATTACTCTCATTTTGAAAACAAGTGTTCACTCTGTGATTGTTCCAATATCACAGGCAAAGTACAAGGCTTCTTTAATGTACTACCTAATATCCTGGGGACAAAAGATTATTATACCCTGAATATCACAGGAAGTGTACACTACCACTGTAGTATCGTGTCTAATATCCAAAAACGGAAAAGATATTACTCCAAGTGTCTGATAAAGCACACAAGACCCCCGTGATATTTTTTCTAATAACTAAGGGATTACAGATGACATTACTCACGATATGACTGGGGCTGTCCGCCGGTCCTGTGATGTTGTTCCTAATATCCAGAGAACGAGAGAATAATGTTGCTTCCCATAGGCAAATCCTCTGAATACGGCAAGAGGAGTACACTGTGCTCTGATATGGTCACTAATGTAAACAAGAAAACAATTATATTGAATTTAACATTGCAAGGGGTGAAACCCCCTTATGATTTCAATTCTAATGTCCAGGGGTGTCAGGATGACATTTATGTCAATATGGCAGAGGTGTAACTAGAACTATTGCCTAGTATATCAAAAACCAAAATAACATCATTTCCATATGATATGGTCGCCAGCATCATATTACACCACATTTTCAAAATAGCCGGGCACAGCGCCCTAGCCAGGGGGTCCCTAAGCAGCCAGCGTCAGCCTGGGAGCTGTTACGGGCCCTCTGGCGGGGAATGTGGTTACAGCTCCCTAGCCAGGGGGTCTTTAAGCAGCCAGGGTGGGCCTTGGGGCTGCTACGAGGGGGGCTGTGGTAATAGCCTGTTCTGCACAGGTACATAGTTTTAATAATGAACACATATTTGTATAAGTGTACACATGGTGTTATGATAAATATATATGTACATATGTGCACAATACATATAGACCTAATGCGTACCTACTGTGAACAATATGTACTTTTTTGTGATATTACATGATATATATATATTACTGTGATTATATGCGTTATTTTGATTATATATATTTTATCACTGATATTTTAAGGAATGTGCATAGTGTACACATTATGTACCTATACATTGTTTACACATTATAGAAATATGTAGGTACATATTTTACAGAGTATGTACATTTTTTGTACATGTGCATTGTGTACACATATGTACAGCAGGGTAAATGTACAGATTGTACCTATTTTATACATTTATTGCACTATGCCAATAAATGTACACACTATTACTACATTCTGAATTATTATATTTTGTATATTAGATAGAAATTTCTCCGGTTACCAAAGTGGTTGTACACCCAGGTGTGTACATAGTTTATATGCGTACATATTGTGCATAGAATGTACTCGGGTACCGAAGGTACATATCTACATTATATGTACACATGTGTAGTGTACATATGTACATACTGTACCCACATATGTACACTTGCATATATTGTGCATCTGTACATAATGGGTACATGATGTACATGTTTACATATCATATCACAATAAATGTAAATGTACATGTTTGCAATATGTACATTTATATTGATATTACATATTACATGTGTATTGTGATTTTATATGCAGTTGTGATTATATAACATTGTGATATTACAATAAATGTACATATTGTACACATTATGTGCATACATATTGTGTGCACATTTTGTACATATATTCGTACAAATGATAGTTTATGTACATTTATTGTACATCTGTATTGTGTACATGTATGTACATCACAGTCAATGTACATATGTTAAATATTCTGTACATTGAGTGTAATATCCCAATAAGTGTACACATTATGAGTTTTTTCTGGGTTATGACATTTAGTATATTAGATAAAAATGACTTCCAATATCACAGTGGGTATATACCCATGTGTGTCCATTTTGTGATATTATCCATCATATCCTAAGTAGGTATTTCTCTCACAATGAAAGAAGGTGTACACTCTGTGATTGTTCCAATATTATAGGCAAAGTGCAAGGCTTCTGCGATGTAGTTCCTAATATCCCAGGGACAGAGGATGAGTATACTCTTAATATCGCAGGAAGTGTACACCACCACTGTAGTATTGTTTCTAATATCCAGAAACTAAAAGGATATTACTCCAAATATCTCCAAAAGCACACGAGACCCCCGTTACATTGTTCTTAATAACTAGGGGATTACAGATGACATTGCTCACGATGTGACTGGCGCTGTAAGCCGGTCCTGTGATATTCTTCCTAATATCCAGATAAGGAGAGAAAAATGTTGCTGCCCATAGAGAAATATTCTGAATACTGCAAGAGATGTACACCGTGCTCTGATATGGTCACTAATGTAAACAAGAAAACAATTATATTGAATTAAACATTGCAAGGGGTGAAACCCTCCTATGCTTTCAATTCTAATGTCAATGGGGTGAGGATGACATTTTTGTCAATATGCCAAATGTGTAACTAGAACTATTGCCTAATATGTAAAGAACCACAATAACATTATCATTTCTGTGTGATATGGTTGCCAGTATCATATTACACCACATTTTCAAAATAGCCGGGCCCCAGCAGCTGTGGGCACAGCGCCCTAGGCAGGGGGTCCCTAAGCAGCCAGCGTGGGCCTGGTAGCTGTTATGGGCCCTCTGGCGGGGGCTGTGGGTACAGCCCCCTAGCCAGGGCGTCTTTAAGCAGGCAGGGTGGGCACTGAGGCTGCTACGAGCAGAACTGTAGTAATAGCCTGCTGTGCATAGGTATGTAGTTTGCACCTATTTCTGCATGTGTACATTGTTTAAATAGTAGGCACATATGTGTATACGTGTACATACAGTGTTATCATGATACATATATATTTTCATAATATGTGCACTATACATATGTAACTAATACATACCTAATGTGTACAATACGTACTTTTTGGTGATATTACACGACATATATGTATTAGTGTGATTATATATCTTACTGTGATTATATATATTTTATCACTGATATTTTAAGGAATGTGCATAGTGTACACATTATGTACCTATGCATTGTGTACACATTATAGAAATATATAGGTACATATTTTACAGATTATGTACATTTTTGTACATGTGCATTGTGTACACCTATGTACAGCAGAGTACATGTACAGATTGTGCTTATTTAATACATTTATCACAATACGACAATAAATGTATACACTATGACTACATTCTGGGATTTTATATTTAGTATATTAGATAGAAATCTCTCCGGTTACCAAAGTGGGTATACACCTATATGTGTACCTAGTATATACGTGTATATATTGTACATACTGTGTACTCCTGTACAGAAGGTACATATCTACATTATATGAACATATGTGTAGTGTACATATGTACATACTGTGCACACTTATGTACACGTGTATATACCGCAAATCTACACGTGTGCATGATGTACATGTGTACATATCATATCACAAAAATGTAAATGTATATAATGTGTGCAATATGTACATTTATATTGATATTATGCATTATATGTGTATTGTGATTATATATGCTGTTGTGATTATATGAAATCATTGTAATATTACAATATATTTACATATTGTACACATTATGTACATACCTACTGTGTACACATTATGTACATATAAATGTACATATTGTACAGATTATGTACATTTTTTGTACATCTGTATTGTGTACACATATGTACATCACAGTCAATGTACATATGGTACATATTTTATACGTTGATTGTCATATCCCAATAAGTGTACACATTATGAGTATATTCTGGGATATGATTTATAGTATATAAGAAAAAAGTTACTTCCAATATCAATGTGGGTATACTCCCATGTGTGTCCATTTTGCTGTACCTTCTATTAAACTTTGCCATTGAACATGATAGTGAGAGGTGGTTCTTTTCTCTAACAAGGTTTTCTGTTAATATAACTCAACTCTACTACCTTGTGGCCTCTGTATCTTCCATTGTAAATTGTAATTACCTATAAAAGAGAATATTTTGACATCACGCATCTACCTCTTGGATCCATCAGCCAGAGGCCTAAAATAAAAAAGACATTCACCCCACGAATGGTTATATAGTGGTTGACAACCCCACTTTCTTCTAGGTAAATAGTATCCTCTCTTTAACAGTAGCTACTTACAAGATTTGTGCATAAAGAATGTGACTTTTTTATCACTATCTAGTTTATTCTTACATAAATTTCTAAAATACTGAGAGAATATTCTGATCATTGGTTATGTACTATTTTAATTTAATTTTTTCCTCTCAAATTTTATCTTAACTGCATACTCTACCCTGTTTATAAGACTGTCCTATGGTTAAATTTAGTAGGTAGTAAATTATCCTGAGCACACAGAACAATTCTTTATGTAATCAACTCTGAAACATCATTGAAAGAGCAAGGATATGGGAATTAGATTTATCTGGCTTTTATTTCTGGTACTTACTTGCTCTCTGACCTTGGGCAACTTATGTATTGCTCTGAGTCTCATCTTCTTCATCTGTAAAATGATCATAGTAATACCTAATTCATATGCAGCTTGGAAATGTGTAATTTAGTGATTGATATAAAGTTCCTGATACAATTTCTGACAAAATAATAGACACCCCACGAGAGATAGCCATAACAATCAGAGTTTATATTCACATTAACTGGGATAAAATTTATCTGAAAATACAGCATAAAAAAGCAGCCAAAAATTCACAAGCATATATTTCGCTTGCCTTTTTATACGGAGCTGGAAAATTTCTCATCATTATCTCATCCATTGCCTGCAGCACGATCCTTCCAAAACTCCTCCTAAGACCATCTGCCAAGGTGGAACACACTGAACCGCATGTGACTCTGCCTTTTCTGACTATTTTTGCAAGATTTTTCTCATAGAGTATTATTAACAGAAAATGGGGCTGTTATCAAGGTGACTAGGAATGGTGCATTCTCAGTTCAGGCTCTGATGGAATGTCTACTTGATCTGGTGCAACTCCAGCTGTGCTCTTGGCTTTCCTCACTTTTGTGGTTCCGAGAATGCAAATATTCTCCCATGGCTTCCTTATTTTGTCTTTCTCCATGAGGTCTCATTCAAGTATAAACATTCCCTTCAATTTTCTCAACTCATTTTATATTTTCTGAATAACCTTGATAATTTTCCCTTTCCTAAAGCTATAGACCTTCTTTTTGTGTGTAAGAACAGATTACTCACAAATGTTTACTGTCCGCTAAACATTTATGTGTAATCGGTTTTTAATTCTACACACAAAATATCATCTCTACCAACATTTTACAACTATAGTCTTTCTATAGAGAACTATGAAAGGAACTTGCTCTAAAGGAGAAACTTCCAGAGCTAAACCAAGGGTCTGACAATTGTTAACAATATGTTATTCAGTAAAAATATTTTTTCAGTTAACAGAGAAGAATGCCATGGACAAAATGGCAAAACAGAACTTTTCAGCACTTATTCCTTCACAGAAACATCAATTTGAACAGCCATCCGTGCATCAAAGTGTCTTCAAAAGAGACAAGGAATCCAGGTGAGAGGTTATAGCACGTTTGTGGAGTAGAAAAGTAAGAAAAACGGCATAAAATAGAGTATAAAAGAGAGTTTTATATTATCTGCATTACCCCGCCCCTAAACCTGGGTAGTGCAGCATGGAAAGAGATACTATGTATGTGCAGAGAGGAGAGCAAATATAACACCTGACTTCAACATCAACTCCAATGCCAGGCACAATTCAGTGAACTCAACACCAGGCAGGTCTCTATAGCCACAGGCTATGGGACAGACCCTGTCAACCCAAGCTCCAGGCCTTCCCCTATGGCTCTAAGATCTAATGCCTCCAACCTCCATGGCTCCTATTGACATAGGCTCCAGGCCTTCGCCACAACCAGGCCATTTATGGCTTCCCCAGGCTCCACACTGGTTACTATAGACTCGTAAGTGCCTGGATAAACAAACCTCTACATCGACACAGTGGAATATTATTCAGCAATGAAAGCAATCATCTTTGAATGTGGCTTTTGTTGCAGAAAAAAAGCACGTGAGCTATGAAGCCATTAAAAGACATAGAGGAAACTCAAATACATACTACTAAGTGAAAGAAACCAATCTCAAATGACCACTTACTATATGAATCCAACTATATGACATTCTGGAAAAGGCAAAACTATAGAGACATCAAAACGTTCAGTGATTGCTGGGGGTTGAAAAGTGGGAAAGGATAAATGGGCAGAGCATAGAGGATGTTTAGGGCAATGAAACTACTCTGTGTGTTACTATAATGGTAGACACATGCCATTACACCCTTGTCAAAACTCACTGAATATACGACGGCAAGAATGGTCCCTAATGTCAATTATAAACTATGGGTGACAGTGATAAGTCAATGTTGGTTCATCCATTGTAACAAATGTACCTCTCTAGTGAGGAAGGCTGATAGTGGAGGAGGCTGTGCATTTGGGGAGGTGGGAATGTAGGAACTCTCTGTACTTTCCACTATGCCTCACTATTAACTTTACACTGCCCTAAAAATAAAGCGTATTTGAAAAAAGATTGAGCTGTTGATATAAGCCCAATGTCTACTTTGACGTCCAGAAATGTTTCTTTTAAAACGCTAATACACCACTTCCTGGAAGAAAATATTTGTTAACAAATTCTTTTCTAGAACAATTATTTTTGTGGGTGTTCCTGTCACAACTATACATAAAAATCAGAATATGCAGCAACATCTTGATACTCTAAAAACACAATACCAAAAACGTTAAGAAAATTATTTCTAAATTTGATCTAAGCCAAAATGTGGAGAAGCAAAAGGGAAGAAAATTATTTCTGTATAATGAGATTATAGGTTGTTTCTCCGAACTCCTCTACAGTTTTCAGTATTTTCCAACTTCTATCATGGAGATATATAGATATATAAGTAGATATGTAGATATATAGTCATTAGATATATATTTATATATAATAAATAAACAGATATCATTTTTATCTTTTATTATTTATTTATTTATTTTTTGAGACGGAGTTTCGCTCTTGTTTCCCAGGCTGGAGTTCAATGGCACGATCTCGGCTCACCGCAACCTCTGCCTCCTGGGTTCAGGCAATTCTCCTGCCTCAGCCTCCTGAGTAGCTGGGTTTACAGGCACGCGCCACCAAGCCCAGCTAATTTTTTGTATTTTTAGTAGAGACGGGGTTTCACCATGTTGACCAGGATGGTCTCGATCTCTTGACCTCGTGATCCACCCGCCTCGGCCTCCCAAAGTGCTGGGATTAGAGGCTTGAGCCACCGCGCCCGGCCTACAGATACCATTTTTAAAAGATATATTTATGTATTTTATATATTTATATAATATATACATGTTCATATATACATCATGTTATCACCATTATGGATATAAAGAAGGACATTAAAATAGTGAAAAGATTAAAATAAAATGTACCAAAATGGAAACAGTGATTTAACTCTGCCTAGCTTTATGTGATTAAACAAGGTGTTTTTCAAATCTATTTTTCTTTGCTTTCTAGAGGCTTTATAATAAATCTATATTTTTATATTTAAAAGCCTAATTTTTATTAAACAAATAAAAATTCAGCAACACTGTCTTTAGAACATTTTTTAAATCAACTTGAGCATGAAGAAAATGTTATGACTATGGTGGTGAGCATTTTGAAAGATTAGCAGAAGCAGGGATAATGTGACACTTAGCTGATCTTTCAAGGGAAGCTAGACAAATGACACTTTTCGAAAAGAAAATAGTCATAGTGTTGAAACATGGTATTGCCAGTATGATTAAGAAGGAAAGTGTCAACTTCTTCTGTGGAAAATCCTAACATTACCAAACGTAAGAAGGCAAATACATCAACAACAGAAATGAAAAAGATCTTGATTCATTTATTTAACACTTTTTTAGAGTTTAATCCCAAAAAGTCTATTTTGAAGAAAAGAAAAAATCTTACTCGTGTATATTACCCTTTGCAGTGAACTGGCCAAATAAGTCTATCCAAGGTACGTTGAATACCGAGCATGCTGGAAACATTTTTATTGACATCATCTCTAATCCCTACAACAATAGTGCAAGGAAAGGTTTAACATCTTCTTTTTACAGAGAGGAAAGCTGAGGCTCAAAGAGGTATAGTAGCTCATTTAACATTACACATCTAATACGTGGTGGAGGTGGGACCTATACTTACATCTGTCAGACCTTAAAGTCTGTGTTCTTCTTTCTACCTCTCTGCCTCAGTCCAACAATTGGGATCTTTGCCATGATGCCTCACGAGTTCACGAGGCACTTTTCAGGAAGTTTTTGACTCAGACTTTATCACTCAGCAAGATACCTCAACTAATTTACAAAATGTGACTTGAAAAGCAGGTTGTAATTCCAAAAGCAAAAATCCAACGACAAAAGATAAAGTCTTAATCAGTAGAGCTTTACAGAAGGAAGTAATGTAGGTAGTAAGGGCACTTTCGGAAATGTCTGGAATTAGAGGAGTCGATGTATCACCTGTTAGAAATTGTACTCGCTTGGTAGCAAAATTTTCCTTGTGTTCACTTAAAATTATAGTCTTGTTGTTTTAAAACCAACGCACAGTCAGAGGGTGACTTGGATGTTTATTTTTTATTCTCTTTGCCTTCTTGTTTTAAGAATGGATTTTTCCTAAATTCTAATTATTATTGTAACTTACATAAGTGCAGCCGATTTTGTTTTTAAGGATAAAACTACATTTAAGTAGCTTTGTCTGGATTATCAAAACCAGGCCCTGAAGAAGTGAGTTCCTAAAGGGTAGGAACTTTGCTTATGTCTATATCTCAGTTGTGTTAAACAGAATAACTGGCGCAAATTAGCAAATGATGCACTGAGGAATCATAGAACAAAAGACATTATGAAGAACTAAGTTTCAGATTCAGGGTGACGCTAAGGAGCTAGTGTACCAGAGGATGGTATGCCTTCTGCAATCACAAAAGCAGCATTCAGTCTGATCTGGGCTCTAAGAAGTGCTCCTTGAGACCTGAAATTTTATCCTAACACTGCCACTAACAGGTTAAGTCAGAAAGAGTTCACTTCCCAGAGCTTTCGATTTCTGGTTTCCAAATCAGCACAATGAGAAACTGAAAAGAAGGAAAGAGGAAAAAAAGAGAGGGTCAGAGATCCCTCCTGCTTGTACAATGCCATGATTTGGACACAGGGTTTGGGCAACCATGGCCCATCCACCAATTCCTGCCTGTCGTCTCTTGTCAGACAGCTCATGAGCCACGAATGTGAAAGAATTCAAAAAAGGAACAATATTTTGGGACATGTCAACAATTATATAAAATGCAATTTTCAGTTCTCATAAAAGTACTTTGGAACTCAGCCCCACTCCTTTATTACCCATTTCTATGGCTGCTTTCACACCACAACCACAGAGATGAGTAGCTGTGACAGAGACCATATGGGCTGCCAAGCCTAAAATATTTACTGCCTAGACCTTTCCAGAAAAAAAAAAAGGATTGCCGATCTTTTACACAGACAATCAAGCAAGCGATCACATGAGAACATTAAAATCTGTGTCTAGGAAAAATGGGGCCTATATAAACTAGGGAATAATCTTCCCCACTACTTATGCAAGAACATTCACCCTTGAGAGAGCAGGCTACATGGCTTGGCAGCACTACTGCCACCAGTCCAGACTTCCCCTCACCTGTGCCCTATAAGTGACCAGCATTTCTAGGTATCCGTGGAGCAGCGGGGTGCATTCTCATGGCTGGCCCCACACCTTCCCTTCCTCCTTCTTCCTCACATTCTATTTTCTGAGTGGTTGTCAAAGGAACGCTGAATTTTGCTGTCACTTTTTCAGACCCCAATTCCACTTATGACAGTCTTGGAACCAGGAAGCATTCCGAGCTCCTATCTCATCACCACAACCGCCTGCTTCTCACTTAGTCCAGATGAGCTTGCCACAGTGCACTTGCTTTTTAATCGCTCTCTCTCTTCTTGCCTTCACCTCCTCTCCCTCCCTCTCTCCCTGGCTCTTTCTGTCACACGGGTGTGTGCACATACACAAGTTCCGATTAGATAAAAGAAGAAACACTTTTTAAGTTTCTTTCTAGGCCTAATAGAAAATTCTTTTTTTTTTTTTTTTACAAAAACAGAGCTGTTTTTTTCCATTGCAAAAGTGTGGGTGTCCTTCCTTTTGGAGAGTAACAATCATGTTCTACATGGCCTTCTGACACATTGCATGTTGTACATATGTGTGTGTGCACATGTGTATATGAGTGTTAGAGTATGTGTGTGTAGCAGGGAGGAAAGAGATGAAGGAGAGTGTGTATGTGCACGTTGGTTCACATGAGTGTGAGTGTGTGCATGCACGTGCCTGTGTGTGTGCACGTGTATGAGCATGCTTGTATTTGCGTATGAGAATGTGCATGTGAGAGAGAAAGAAAGAATGCGTGTATGTGTGAATGTGTATGTGTGTGTATAGCAGGGAAGAAGGGGATGAAGGAGAGTATGCTAAAAAGAGAACACCTCAGAACAGTCCAATAAAAGATTCCATATCAACATCATATCTCGTTAAAATACAGGATTCCCAAGTCAGTCACCTTCAAGCTGGAAGCCTGGAGTGTAAAAAGAGTGGGTGTTCTTCTCTGACAACTTATTGTCTAAGACAATTTTATGATCAAAAATATATCCGAATAAAAGTACCTGAGAAAAGTACAAAAAGAGAATATAGCAAAATGTTAACAACGGTTTTCTATGGGTGAGAGGAAGAAGAAGCAGGTTGTGGTTGATCTGTTTCTTTTAGTTCAACTATTCTGCATTCCTCACTTTTAAATTTTGGATATTAAGCTGGAGAGAAAGAACATGAATATAAAGATGAATTCGCTGAATGGAGCAATGAATGCTGAGTTAGCCAAAAATGTATGGCTACCTTCTATATCTAATTATCTGAGGGCAAATCAGAAAACACCACTTTCAGAAAATTTTTTTTTTTTTTTAGAAATGAAGGTTCGCTCTTGTTGCCCAAGCTGGAGTGCAATGGCACAATCTCGGCTCACCGCAGCCTCCGCCTTTTGGGTTCAGGCAATTCTCCTTCCTCAGCCTCTCGAATAGCTGGGATTACAGGCACGCACCACCATGCCCAGCTAATTTTTTGTATTTTTAGCAGAGACAGGGTTTCACAATGTTGACCAGGATGGTCTCGATCTCTTGATCTTGTGATCCACCCACCTCGGCCTCCCAAAGTGCTGGGATTACAGGCTTGAGCCACCGCGCCCAGCCAGAAATTTTTAAAAATGTGTTTTACGTTATTTTCCCTTTCAGCCTAAGGACTAAAAATTGAACACAACTGGATCTGCGCCATTGCCTCAAAGATTCTTAGCCTAGTTCCAGATCCATTGTCTGGACACTCCTGCTTTTTAGACAGAAAACAGGGCTAAATTCCTATTGACTTCCAAATACACAGACCCACAGATTTGTCACAGTAGCCTCTCTCTCTCACCCTGTCTCTGTCCGTCTGAGTCTCTCTTTCTCTCTCTCTTCCGTCACATCATCCCCAAATCAGAATGCATATATAAAAATTTGATTAACTGAAACATAGAATGATCAAGATTTTACTACAAGAGAAATACACAGACTTCAGCTAAGATGTTTGGTTGAATACCTGCATATGCCTTCACTCCATCATTAAATCACATTAACACAGGATGATTAAAAATAAATAAACCAACAAAGATAAAAAGAAAATAAAGACAATCCCTTCAGCATATGGAAAACTGGCAAGCAGAAGCTGTCAGTGACACCTGACAATAGACCCAGAGATGCTAAATCCCAAGCCAGTGGCAGGAAGGCAACCAGGATCCCCAACGGTTCAAGAGTTGGCAGCTAAATCTACCTAGGGAATTTATGTTTCAGTAGTAGGTAGATCCCAGATCCTCTCCCTAGAATCGGTGCCTGCATCCCACGGTGGTGGCAGGGTGGAGGTTTCCTCTCTATACAGTAAAATTTGGTGTCTCTAGGCAGGAGCTCTCTAGACACAAGTGCTTAAATGTACACACTGAACACTGAGATCCTCCAGGTTTTCCTACCACTGAGTTCCAATGAGGGTGGCAGATACACTTGGTCAGAAGTTAAGATGATTTTTCTCTAGAGAGAATCTCTCTTGCTCGAGAAGAAAAGGTCTGACCCAGCAAGACCACCGCCCACAAAATGTTACAATCACAGCACTTGCATCAGCTTTTAGCTTTTCAGTGCTCCATTTTTTTCTAACAGACACAGACAGCTAAGGGTCACCAGGCATCTGAGCAAAGCTTCTAACATGAATGGCCGAGACCAGAGCAAGAAGACACATAAATGCAGCCTGAATGAGGACTGTGCTAGGAGATAAGACCTTCTGAAACCCATATGAATGTTCTCGAAGAGATAAAAGTGTTACCATTTTCATGAAACAAGAACCAAATTTAAAGAAAAAGTAAACGCTTAGAAATTAAAAATATGACAGCAGAACTTGTGAAAAATTCTTGTTAGAATAGTAAGACAACAAAGTTGAGTAGATGAACCTTATGTCTTCCAGAAATAGCGATAAGAAAAAAGTTGAAATCCGGAAGAAAATTTGAACAGGTTCAACACTAAAATGATCAGAATTCCAAAGATAGAAATAGAGACAGACAGAGAAAGAGAAAAAAGAACAGACACACGCAGCAAATAAGAAAGAGATAAACCCTAACACAGTAATTGCTGGAGACTACAACACCCAACTTTCAGCACTGGACAGATCTTCCAGACAGAAAACCAACCAATCAACATGAAATTTAATCTTAACTATAGACCAAATGGAACTGATATTCAAGGAACATTTCATCCAATGACTGCAGAATACACATTTTTTCAACTCAACACATAGATCATTCATAAGTATAGAAGATACCTTAGGTCACAAAGCAGATGCAATCACATTTGAAATCAGGACTAAGAAATTCATTCAAAACCATACACTTACATGGAAACTGAGTAACTTGCTCCTGAATGACTCCTGGGTAAATAATGACATGAAGGCAGAAATCAAGAAGTTTAAGAAGTTCTTTGAAAGTAATGAGAACAAAGGTACAACTTACCAGAGTTTCTGGGATGCAGCTAGTCAAGTAGTGTGGAGAGAAATTTATAGTACTAAATGCTCACATCAAGAAGTGAGAACTCAGGACAGCTGCGGTGACTCACTCTTGTAATCGCAGCACTTTTGGAGGCCAAGGCGGGCAGATTACAAGGTCAGGAGTTTGAGACCAGCCTGACCAACATGGTGAAACCCCATTCTACTCAAAATACAAAAATTAGCTGGTGTTGTGGCACATACCTGTAATCCCAGGTACTCAGGAGGCTGAGGCAGGAGAACTGCTTGAACCCAGGAGATAAATGTTGCAGTGAGCCCATATCACACCACTGCACTCCAGCCTGGTTGAGAGAACAACACTCCATCTCAAAAACAAAATTGAGATCTCAAGTTAACTACCCAACATCACAATTAAAAGAATTAGAAATCCAAGAGCAAAGAACACCCTCAAAGCTATGCTGAATGGGAGTGGGGAGAGAGGGCATCTTTATCTTGTGCCAATTTTTAAGGGGAATGCCTTCATCTTCTTTCCATTCAGTATGATGCTGGCTGTGGTTTTGTCACATGTGGCTCATATTATTTTGAGGTATGTTCCTTCAATACCTGGTTTATTGAGAGTTTTTAACACACATGAAAGTTGAATTTTATCAAAAGCTGTTTTTGCATCCATTGAGATAATCATGTGGGTAATTTTTTTCTTTAGTTCTGTTTATGTGACGATGACATTGATCAATTTGCATATGTTAAACCAAACTTGCATCTCAGGGAGGGTGGTTGTGACCAGGAATTGATCAGTTTCTTCTAGATTTCTCAATTTTTTCAGGTTCAGTGGTTCACATCTGCAATCCCAGAACTTTGGGAGGTCAAGGTGGGTTGATCACCTGAGATTGGGAGTTCAAGACCAGCTGGATCAACATGGAGAAACCCCATGTCTATTAAAAATACACAATTAACCAGACATGGTGGCACATGCATGTCATCCCAGCTACTCAGGAAGCTGAGGCAGGAGAATAGCTTGAACTCAGGAGGCAGAGGTTGCACTAAGCCAAGATCTCAACATTGCCCTCCAGCCTGAGCAACAAGCACAAAACTTCATATCAAAATTAAAGAAAAAATAGTGCCTACAGTTGTACATAATATTCTCTGAGGGTGGTTTGTATTTCTGTGGGGTCAGTGGTAATATTGCCCTTATTGTTTTTGATGGTGGTTATTTGAATCTCTTCCCTTTCTCCTTCATTGGTCTAGCTTCAAGTTTATTATTTTTTAACCAGTATGATTTTAATAGACCAGTTACTGGGTAGTAAATTGAAACATACAGAGTGCCATCTCCAAGAGCAGTCATGATTTCATTTGGGTTCTTGAAAAATGTTAAGAAGTAGGTTGAGTTTTATTATTTTTTTCAGAAAACCAGCTTTTGAAAAATTTATGTGGAATCAAAAACAGCCAAGGCAATCCTAAGCAAGAAGAGCAAAGCTGGAAGCGACATGCTACCAGACTTCAAACTGCATTACAGGGCTACAGGAAACAACAGCATAGTACTGGTACAAAAACAAACACATAGACTAATGGAACAGAATAGAGAATCCAGAAACAAAACCAAGCTTCTACAACTATCTGATCTTTGGCAAACTTAACAAAAACCAGCAAGGGGGAAAAGATTCTCCCTATTCAATAAACGATGCCAGGATAACTGGATAGCCATATGCAAAAGACTGAAACTAGACCCCTTCTTTACATTACATACAAAAATTTGCTCATGATAGATTAAACACTGATATGTAAAACCAAAAACTATAAAAGCTCTGCAAGACACGAGACAATGCCATTCAAAACATAAGCACAGGCAAAGATTTTATCATGAACATGTCAGAAGAAAAGGTAACAAAAGCAAAATTGAAAATGGGTCAAATTAAAATGAGAAACTTTCACACAGTAAAATAAACTATCACCAGAGAAAACTGACAACCTACAGAATGTAAGAAAATGTTTGTAAACTATGCATTCCACAAAAATCTAATATCAAACATCGGTAGGGAAATTAAATTTACAAGAGGAAAACAAACAACCCATAAAAAGGTGGGCAAAGAACATAAACAGACACTTTTAAAACAAGACATATATGCAACAAGCAATCATATTAAAAAAGCTCAACGTCACTGATTATTAGAGAAATGCAAATGAAAATTATAATAAGATACCATCTCACACCAGTCATAATGGCAATTATTAAAGCAAAAAAAAAACATACTGGCAAGGTTAGAGAGAAAAACAACACTTACACACTGTATTCGGGAATGCAAATTAGTTCTGCCATTGTGAAAAAGTGTCATGATTCCTCAAAGACCTAAAGAGTGAAATACCATTTGATTCAGCAAACCTAGTAATGGGTTACTAGGTATGTACCCAAGGGAATATAAATCCTTCTGTTATAGAGACATGTGCACGCATATGTCCATGGCAGCACTGTTCACAATAGCAAAAATATGGAATCAAGCTAAATGCCCATCAATGGTAGACTGGATAAAGAAAATGTGGTACATATACAACAAAAAACACTAGGCAGCCACAAAAGAATGCGATCGTGTTCTCTTCAGGGACATAGATGAAGCTGGAGACTATTATTCTTAGCAAACTAATGCAGGAACACAAAATCCAAATACCAGATATTTTCACTTTCAAGTGGGAGCTAAATGATGAGAACACAGGAACATACAACAGGCGGAAGAACAACACACACTAGAGCCTTTCAGAGAGTGGAGAATGAGAGAAGGAAGAAGATCAGGAAAAACAACTAAATGGGACTAGGCTTAATACCGGAGTAATGAAATGATCTGTACAATAAACCTCATGACAGACATTACCTAAATAACAAACCTGTGCTTGAACCTTTGAACTTAAATAAAAGTTAAAAAAAAAGGCAACTTCTCAAGTTGAATAACATAACCTCCTAGGTTTAAACACATGAACACAAACTCACACCAAGGAACATTGTCTTGAAAATCTGCAATATATGACAAAGGAAAACAGCTCTCCTAAGTTTTCAGAAAAGTTTTTTAAAAAACAGTATTTACAAAGAATCAAAAATCAGAATGATTTCAGGCTTCTCAACAGCACTACCAGAAGCTGGGAAATAATGGAGTAGTATCTTTAAAACTTGAATGGGAAATTATTTTCAATCAAAAATTCTATGCCCCACCAGTCATGTAAGTGTAAGAAGAAATAAAGTCATATTTCAGAACAATTTGCTTCAGTGTATCCTTGCTTGAATAAGTTACTGGAGGATACAGTCCACAAACAAGAGATTCAGGGCACGGGGCAGTGCAAAACAACAGAGTGGGTTTGTATTTGTATTGAAAAGACAGCAGCATTCGAGAGTTAGGGAATACTGGAGGAGGAGTTTTCTCCAGCATCCCTGGAGCCCACACCTCTCATTTCCACATTCCTATGTCCCATTGCTGCCCATGAATTCTGATCACCTATTCCTTTGATAGAGGTATTTCTCTCACCGATTAGCTGTAGTCAAGTGGCTCTTTCTTGGGCTACAGGAGGAAATCTATTGCTTTTCATTAAACATCAATTTGATTAACCTAGGCTTAAGGTCAGCATTATGCCATCAGCGGTATGTTCTTGGGAAGACATCTACTCACAAACTGGTTAAAGAACGTGGCCCTCCTACCTCTGACTTGTGTGATTCTAAGCAAGCTATTTAGCACCCTCTCATCTGTGAAACAAACATAAAGTTCTTATCTTGGGCTCCACAAACAGAAAGTGTTGAACAAGAACAGTTTCTTCTCCTCCAAGGCCAGACCATATGGAGGACCCTAAGACAGCCACAGTCTTGGTCAGTAGGACAAACACAAGGTTCAAATTGCACCATTAAAACTGTGGCCAAACGTTTGCTCTGCCTCTGAGTCACTCACTGTCATAAGGCTCTACCGGTTCCCATTCCAGATAGAAAGTGGGCTTTTGTTGGTTTTTGTTGTGTTTTTCAAGAGATGGAGTCACACAGGCTGGAGTACAGTGGCATGACCATAGCTCACTGCAGCCCCAAACTCCTGAGCTCAAGTGACCTTTCTGCCATGGCCTCCTGACAGAAGCTGGGCCAACAGGGCAGCAGGTATGCATCCCCACACCCAGTAATTTTTTTTTGAGAGATGGGGTACCGCTATGTTGCCCAGACGGCTCTCAAATTCCTGGCCTGAAGCAATTTTCCCATATTAGCCTCCTAAATTTCTAGGATTACAGGTGTGAGCCACTGTGCCCAACAGGTGTTCTTAAATGCAATTTCCACACTGCTATTCTGAAGAAGGGCAAGAAGCAAAGAGTCCCTCCTTGAAACATAGAAAATAAAAGCATTCACTATTAAGTGGAGGCAGAGTTGATGATCAGCCAAAACTACTTCAACTTTAATCCAGAAGTCCCATTGATACAGGAGTTCTAAAGAAATTATTTCGTCAGAGATTGAAAGTAAGGAAGTCTTTGGTAAGGTTTCCCTTTGAATAAAAAGCAGCCCCAAAACCATTTCTAACAAAGAGCGGCCTGTAAAATCGAGCTGCAGATATAGACAAGCAAGCTGGAAGCTTGCACAGGCGAATGCCAGCAGCTGTAACAATAGGAGGCTACTTGGGTGCCAGGCATGCTCAACCTGACGGCTTTATCTTCCTTTTTCTTTATCAACCACAAGTGCAGTAAGGGACAGACAACATGCACTGGCCAAGTAGAAAACCTATATGCATAAGAAGATTCGGGTGGATAGCCAGCTTCTTCACGAGCTATGTAAAGCTCTCACCTGGTCCAACCCATATTTGGACCCTATGTAAATCAAACACCACCTCCTCAACAAGTCTATAAAACCTTGTGCAGTTCACCAGAAAACCAGAAAACACACTCAGAAGCCCCTCTCTCTCTCTGCAGAAGAGAGAGATGTTCTCTTTTCTTCTTTTGCCTGTAAAACCTCCATTCTTAACCTCACTCCATGTGTATTCACGTCCTTGATTTTCTTGACATGAGGCAATGTACCTTGGGTATTACCTCAGATGGACAATGCTGCTTCATCATAGTTCTGTTTTGTTCAGGTTGTGGGACAAACGGCTCCTTTCCTCTGCAACCTCAGCTCAACCTTACTCAGGCCTCCTTCCAGCAGAATCACAGAGCCAAATGAAACCCCTTAAGTCTTCTTTTAAATTGGCAGCCGCTCCAAAGAAAGCAGCATGATGAGTTTCAGGTGGCCCGGGGTGGGGGCAGTGCTACTCTGGCTTCTCCGTGCTCAGTCCCTCTCAGTTCAAAAGCTCACCACGTGGAGCAATAGAACACCTGCTCATCTGAGTTTTAAAAATAGTGGGAGGAAAAGCGCTGTCTTCATGCTTATTTCCCTGGCATAGGGGAGGTCATAAAACACTAATTTCTAAGCAGTGGACCAGAGTTTTACTGATCTCTTCTGTTACTGACTCATGTTTACCCAGAGAAACCACATCACAAATCTGAGTCTCCTCTGGCAAGAGAAGGAATCGGATTCATGATTCTCTCAGCCCCCTTTCCACAGTGGAGTTCTGACTCCACTTCTAAAATACTTTTCTGCAAGCCTCTGTACCTCATAAATGTTTTACTATACTCGAGACAGCAAAGGGAAGCACAGATTAGCTACTGTTTTCAGAACAGTGGAAACATGCTGTCTTCTCCACGTTTGGCATTGGAGTCAAAGATCAAGCGCCAAACAGTAGTTGTCAAGAATCCTTTCATTTACAATCAGGTTCTAGACTTTTCAAATGGTGTGGGCAAGAACCAGTTTTGCCAGAATAGGTTATTATCTACCTCTTACCTTTATAGGACAGGACTAAAAATTCTCTTTTTTAAGACAGAGTCTTGCTCTGTTCCTGAGGCTGGAGTGCAGTGGAATGATTTCGGCTCACTACAACTTCTGCCTCTCAGGTTGAAGTGATTTTCCTGCCTAAGCCTCCTGAGTAGCTGGAATTACAGGGGCCCACCACTACACTCAGCTAATTTTTGAATTTTTAGTAGAGACAGGGTCTCCCCATGTTTGCCAGGGTAGTCTCCAAAGCCTGACCTTATGATCTGCCTACCTGAGCTGCCCAAAGTACTGGGATTACAGATGTGAGCCACCACGCTGGGCATTTTTTTTAATTACACTGAAGACTTTTGAAAGGGTTGTGTGTTGTATGAACTCCCTCCTCACCCAATTCTCATGGATGGGAAAAGGCTGCTGCTTCATTTTAAAGCTAATGAGCTGCCTGAACAGGAACTTCTATTTAACCATTCAAGCTGATTAGCTCACGTCCCTGAAGGCTGGAGAACACGGGAACTGCTATCCCATCTGAATACAATCCAAAAGCAAAAGGCTGTGGCCAAGTTGAAATAATGGGGCAGATAGAAGCGATAAAGACTGGAGCTGGGAGTGGCCCGTACTTCAAGTTAAGCCAAACAAAGGTGTTTGCATGTTTTATATGGGCAAAATAGGAATTCCATAATAGAGAAAACCATTGATTTTAAGGAGGACGCTGCCCTGAAAAGCTTCCTGCCAGGGGTAAGGAAGAGGCTGCCCAGGACCCCCAGATGCAGGTGGTAGGAGGGCTCTTAGTGGCTTCCTAGAAACTGTATTACCTGAGGTAGTGAACTGCTGTCAGAGATCCCTACCAGGAGAATTTCTCAGGAACGCATGAGAAAGGGCCCAAAACTGCATGACTGCTTCTAAAATGTGACACCATAATACAGCTGAACTATTCAATAAAGCCCTATCTGTTCCTCTGTCTCTCCTTTCTCCCTGCCCCTATCCAACCCTAGAAGAGCCAGAAAGCACTGCTAAGAAGTGAGGGTGGGTGGTCATAAACAAACACACTGCCCTCCTTTCCCTTCCCACTGTGGGTTTCTCAGGCTGAGGCTGTCACAGAGGAGGAGGGATGAAAATTGTTTTCGTTGATATTTTATCATGAACATTTATGAACGTACAGCAAAGTTGAAAAAACTTTACAGTGAACACTTTAACTGTATCTTCACCAACTTGGAGTCTTGTTTTATCTCATGTCCATTCATAGATCCATATTTCTATCCATCCAGTAATCCATTATAGTTTTTAGGCATTTTAAAGTAAATTGCAGACATCAGTAACTCAACGTGCATTAACTAGAATTTGGTACCTTTTTTTTCCTTTTGGTGTAAAGTTTACAAATGATGAAATGCAAAAATTTTAAGTATGTATTTACCGAATTTTGACAAAAGTATACATATGTGTAACCCAAAACTCTATCAAACAAAGAACATTACTATAATCCCTGATATGGTTTGGCTGTGTCCTCACCCAAATCTCTTCTTGAATTGTAGCTCCCAGAATTCCCACGTGTTGTGGGAGGGACCTGGTGGGAGAGAATTTAATCATGGTGACAGTTTCCCCCATACTGTTCTTGT
Organism: Callithrix jacchus; assembly: GCF_049354715.1. Taxonomy (NCBI): domain Eukaryota; kingdom Metazoa; phylum Chordata; class Mammalia; order Primates; family Cebidae; genus Callithrix; species Callithrix jacchus. The sequence continues at coordinate 219,914,619 of NC_133502.1, read as the reverse complement.
GATAGTGAATAAGTCTCACAAGAGCTGATCCTTCTATAAGAGGAAAGCCCTTTTGCTTGTTTCTCATTTCTCTCTTGTCTGCCACCATGTAAGATGTCCCTTTGACTTTCTGCCGTGATGATGAGGCCTCCCCAGCCAGGTGCAACTGTGAGTCCCTTAAACCTTTTTTGAATAAAGTACCCAGTATCAGGTATGTCTTTATCAGCAGTGAAAAAACGGACTAATACAATCCCAGAAAGTTTCCTCATGACTTGTCTCAGTCTCCAGCTCTGTACCCTTGGATTTTTTTCATTGTAGACTAAGTTTGCCAACTTTAGAAATTCCACATAACTTGAATCATGTTGTGATAACCCTATATATAAGGCTCCCTTCAGTCCACAAAATAATTTTTATATTTATCAGTCAGGTTACACATATCAGTATCTCTTTCATTTTTATTGCTGAGTAGTATTTCATGCTATGAAATAACGTAGTTCGCTACCTGATCCTCTATTTGTGGTCACCAGAAATATTTTCAACTTTTGATTATTATGAGTAAAGCTATTGTGGTCTTCTATAAGTATTTTTATTAACATGTATTTTCACTAATTGGGGTAGATTCCTAACTCGGAAATTTATTATAGATGAGATGTATATTCGTTCTATAAGAAAATTCCAGAAATTTGACAAAGTAGTTGTACTGTTTTATAGTCCCATTAGCAATAGTTATAGTTGTGCTGTATTCTTGCCAACATTTGGTGTTTGGTCTTTCCCAACCTAGTTATTTTGTGGGGTGTGTAGTAGTATCTCACTGTGGTTTTAATCTGCATTTCCTTGATGTTAACCATTTTGTCCCACTTGTATATTATCTTTGCAAAGTGGCTCCCCAAATTTTTTCCCCTTCTAAACAGTAATTGTTCTTTTTTTTTCTTTTAGTTGTTCTGTCATCCAGGCTGGAAGGCAATGGTGCAATCTTGGCTCACTACAGCCTCTGCTTCCTGGGCTCAAGCGATCCTCCCACCTCAGTCTCCCAATTAGCTGATACCAGGCTAACTTTTTGTATTGATATTAGCCAACATACAAGGCTAATTTTTTGTACTTATACTAGGTATCAGGGTCTCACCATGTTGCCCAGACTAGTCTCAAACTCCTGGCCTTAAGCCATTCATCCTCCTCGGCCTCCCAAAGTACTGGCACTACAGGTGTGAGCCACTGTGCCCAGCCTTATTTTCAGGTTATAAAACTGCTTTCTATATTCTGGAAATCAGGCTCTTTACTGAAAATAGATTTATGACCATTTTCTGTCAGGCTGTGGCTTGCATATTCTTTTGTTTAATGTATCTTTTAATTTTCCCAGACACATTTTCTGCAAAATTCGTGTTAGTTTTTGTTGTATTTTTCAGATACTTTGTTCATTTCATCTAAGTTGCAGAATTTGTCACCATGACGTTGTTTATGATAGTCTCTTATTATCCTTTTGACGTCTGCAGGATCTGTAGTGATAGTTTCACTTCGCTTTCACTTCTGATATTGATACTGACCATTTGTGTTTCCTCTCTTTTTTTCATGATCAGAGTAGCTTAAGGTTTATTAATGTTGATATTTTAAAACAACCAGCTTCTTTGCTTTGTTAGTTTTCTCTATTATTTTGTCTGTCTTCAATTTGGTTTATCTCTGCACTTTTACCTTTATTGTTTCCTTCTTACTACTTCGTTGGAGTTTTCTTTGCTCTGTGTGTGTGTGTGTGTGTGTGTGTGTTTTCAATCTTCTTTAGGTGAACATTTACGTCATTGATTTTAGACCTTTCTCTTTTTCTTCTATTGCAGTATAAGCATGTACGGCTATACTTCCCTCTGGGAACTCCCATAGCTGTAATTCATAAGTGTTGGCATGTTGTATTTTGATTATCCCTTAGAATAAAATATTTTATATTCTACCTTTTGCTTTCTTCTTGGGCTTGTGTATTATATTTAATCTCCAAGTACTTGGAGCTTTCCTAGTTCTCTTATTGTTAATTTCTGTTTTAATCCTATTGTGGTCAGGTAATATACACTGCATGAATTCAATTTGATTTAATCTATTCAGTCTTGTTTTATGACCTAGCATGTGACCTATCCTAGTGAACACTACATGTACTTGAAACATACAGTATTCTGTGGTTATTGGGTGTCATCTTCCATTGGTTTGTTTAAGATGGTGGAGAGTGTTGTTCAGGTCATCTGCATCTTGACTAAGATTTTGTCTAGTTTATCTATCAATTGCTTGGGAGATGGGTATTAAAATCACCAATCAACATTGTGGATTGTTTGTCTATTCCTTTAGTTCAATTTTGTTTTGTGCAAATTGACGCACAAATTATTTTTAATCCATTTTTTTGATGAAATGACTCTTCTGTAATCATGAACTATCCCTCTTTATCTTTGGAAATACTGTTTTGACTTAAGCATATTTTATTTGGTATTAATATAGCTTCTTCACACTTCCATTACTGACTGTTTGCATAGTATATCATTTTAAATTTACTCATTTAGGGTCAGGTACAGTGGCTCACACCTGCAATCCCAGCACTTTGGGAGGCTGAGGCAGTTAGATCACTTGAGGTAAAAAGTTTAGGACAAGCCTATCCAATGCAATGAAACCCCAGCTTTATTAAAAATACCCCAACATTTAGCTAGGCGTGGTAGCAGGTTTCCGTATTCCCGGCTACTCAAAAGGCTGAGGCAGGAGAATTGCTCGAACCCAGGAGGCGGAGTTTACAGTGAGCAGAGATTGCACCACTGTACTCCAGCCTGGGAGATAAAGTAGGACACTGTCTTAAAAAAATTCAAATGTACTTATTTAGACCTACGTATATTTGTCTTTTTTTTTCTATTCAAAGTGTGTATTTCATATACAGCACTGGGTCTTGTGGGTTTTTTAAATCAATTCTGGCAATCTCTGCACTTGAATTGGAGTATGTGGTATGATTTATTAACATTTAACGTTATTAAATATAGATTTATTAGTGGTTGAATGATGTAATTGGATTCAAGCTTACAATTTAATGGTTTGTTTCCTTATTTTGTTTGTTTTTGTTTGCTTCCCCTTCCCCACTTTTTGTCCTGTCCCTTTTCTCCTGATGTCTTTTGGACTCTTTAAATACTTTTAAAATTTCATTTTAAAGTATCCATGACTTATTAGATGTAGTGGTTGAATATTCCTTATCTGAATTCCTTGGGACTAGAAGTGTTTTGGATTTTAAACTTTTTTCATATTTTGGAACATTTACATATACATAAAGAGATCTCTTAAAGATATAACTGAAGTCTAAACACAAAATTCACCTATGTTTATGTACACCTCATACACATAACGCAAATAAAATTTTACATATTTTTAGCAATTTTGTGCACGAATCAAAGTTTGTATACATTGAACCATCAGAAAGCACACATATCGCTATCTCAGCCATCGATGTGGATGAATTTCAGATCTTGGAATATTTTGGATTTTGTGGTTTATGGATCAGAGATGCTCAACCTCTACCTGTGTTCATTGTTGATTATTTTATGTGTTAAAATATGTAAAAAAGGGTTAAGTTTTCAGCTGAATGAGATTTTTGAGTTTGGAAATTAAACTAAACAGGATTTTTCTGAAGTTCCAGGATACAGGTGCAGAATGTGTAGGTTTATTATATAGGTATATGTGTACCATGGTGCTTTGCTGCACCTATCAACAGTTCATCTAGGTTTTAAGCTTCACATGCACTAGCTATTTGTCCTAATGGTCTCCCCGTCTAACCCTCCTCTGACCCCCAACTGACCCCAATGTGTGTTGTTCTCTCCCTGTGTCCATGTGTTCTCACTGTTCGACTCCCAATTATGAGTGAGAAAGTGTGGTGCTTGGTTTTCTGCTCCTGTTTTGAACTAGACAGAATTTCTTAATATCTTAAATTGCTCAGTGAAATAGAAAATATCAAAGATTCTACCCAACAGGTGGGTAAGAATGAGTCCACGTAGCAACTTTGATAAAGTGAAGGGAAATAACAAACCATTTCTGATTGCTCCCTGCCACAGCCAGTGCATTCAACCTTTTTACTGTCCTTTTATTATTTTTTCATTGTTCTTACAGTCATTATTATTTTTCCCCAATAAAAAAATAAAAGTGGTGAAATTGATAGTGAGGAAACAGACTGACAGCTGCCCCTACACCTGAGTTTAACTTTTGAGAAATATAGTCAACATGATGATTTTCACACAGGGCTAGTAGGCCTTCTGCATCTGTTATAATTCCTGTTATGTTGTGGACAGAAAATAAATTTTTCTCTCCATGGGAACCTGTTAGTGATACTTGAGAACAATGTCAACTGTAGACCAAAACCGAATACAAGTGGAAATATTGTTTCATTTTTTTTTTGCAGTATTCCTTTTTTAAGACCTGAGATAGGAGGATAAAAAAGGAAAGAACTATTGACATGTGCAACAACATGGCTGAATATCAAAAACATTTTCTTGACTAAAAGACACCTTACATATGGAGTGATCACAATATAATTCTATTTCTATCAAACTTTAAAATCTGTTCTGAAAGAATATTTAAAAGTATATTTGGGCTCGGGACCGACTAAGAGGAGGCAAAACTGAACTTTCTAGTCTCTGCTGTGATCCAAAACCCATGCTATAAACTTTGTACACAGTATCTCATTTAATCCTCAAAATCACCCTAACAGGTAGTTACTGTCACTTCCCCTGCTTCAAACAGAACATAAAGCTCAGAGAATCCAGGTACTGTTTTTTTTTTGTTTGTTTGTTTGTTTTTTGAGATGGAGTTTTGCTCATGCCACCCAGGCTGAAGTGCAATGGCGTGATCTCGGCTCACTGCAAGCTCTGCCTTCTGGGTTCAGGCAATTCTCGTGCCTCAGCCTCCCAAGTAGCTGGGACTACAGGAACGCACCACCGTGCCCGGCTAATTTTTTGTATCTTTAGTAGAGATGGGGTTTCACCATGTTGACCAGGATGGTCTCGATCTCTTGACCTCGTGATCCACCTGCCTCGGCCTCCCGAAGTGCTGGGATTACAGGTGTGAGCCACCATGCCTGGCCCGGTACTGTGTTTTACACCTACTTAGAAGTCACCAATTCCTAAAGTTCTATAAAATGTTCTAAATAAAAATGAATAAAATAGGCAAAAAAGACCATGTAAATAGCATTTCTACAAATATCTCCTAAGACAATTTTCACATCGATGTCCAAAGACATTTACAAGAATGTTTTCCACAACACTGTTTAAAATAATAGAAAACTACAAGCAACCTAAATGTCCATGGAAGAGTTAGATTCTTTCTCTTATTTCCGTATAATGCAATACTGTGCTGATGTAGAGATATCATATTCATTTTTAAAAATTACATTCACCTTTTTCTCATGGATCCAAGGAGATATGTTAGAGAATATCTATTGCATTTGGACATAAACATAAATACAAAGGAAATAGTAGGGGCTCTCTACAAGTGGTTATATATTGGAAGAGGAAGAAGAGAAAAATAAAAGGGATTATGAACTTGTATATGCTTTGGTAGTGTCTGGTTTTGTATATAACTTGAATTTTTTCATAAATATATTTTACAGTCTGCATAATTACTAGGTAAGAAGACAAGTAAGTCACTTTAGTAAAAGTTCTTCCAATTACTGCAACTGATTTCTACAGCCAGAATGTTCCCAGAACCTGAAAAGAGGAAGCACTAGAAATGGAAGGCAGAAATACTGACACTAGAGGGCCAGAGCTGGAGAGGGTGGATCTAATGCAGCAAATCCATCAGCAGTTCTCATCGCCATCTTTGAGAAACCTCACAATTTTCCGTGCTTAATAAATGAGTTAAATTGAAAACAAATCCATGACAGTGGTGCATGAGAAAGGTTACATGTGTCCCGAATAATAAAGTCTGCGCATAATATAAATTAAAACATACCATTTTACATTCATAAGATTGACAAACAAAAAGTAAAAGCCTAGGAATATCAAGTGAAGCCAAACACAAAACAAGTTTCCCCACATTTCCTGTGGGAATACAAATTGTTACAACGACTTTAAACAATTGGAAATTCATAGTAAAAATGAAGACAAGCCTCCCCTACAGCTTACCAATCCCTCTTCTGAAAACACAGTAAGAGAGATTCTTCCCAAGAAACCTGTAAACAAATGTATATGGCACTATGCATGTAATTGTACATCGTGGTATTTCCATATGGTAAAGTATTATTCGGCAGGGAAAGTAAGTAGACCAGAGGTAGACATTTCAATATCAATAAGTTTTAGAAAAATAAAATGGAGTATAGGAAGCTGCAACTATATCTGTAATGCTTTGTTTTGCCAGGAAAATAAAGGGACACGTGGGGAGGGCAAAGGACAACAAAAACTAAACAATCTGAAACACATGCAGAAAAATACCCATATTTTAAAATTTTCCATTGCTGCTTATATTAGTTTCTGTCTTTTCTATACGCTTGAAGTACTTGATAATCAAGAAAATATAAAAGGCATAGGAAAAAGTATTCTGAGAAAATACATCGAAAGGTTTATGGTTATTAGATTTGGTAAGATTTTAAATGACTTTAATTTTCTTTGTTATATCTCTCTATATGTCCTAGTCATACCATATTAAATGTGTGTTTCATTTATGACAATAAAAATGTATTGTTTAAAAACTCATATATATGCAGTTTTATCTGACATATGATGAAACTCTACGAAACATAGATTCAGCAAAAATACTGAGAACAAGAACAAAAATAATGATATTAAGAGTTGTTGACTTTTGGATGGAGCTATGAGTGACTTTACATTTATCTCTAAACTCGATTTTTCTATAGTGGGCAAATAAAATATTTCTGAAAGCTAGATTAAATAGAAGGCTATAGGTTTTAAATGAAAAGGAATTCAAATAATTTTCCAGCATGATAAAATGTTCATATTCCTAAATATGAACTACTTTACAAAAGCACCAGTGATTTTAAAGAAACATTAGATGATTTTTAAAGGAAGTCAGTTATGATACTGCAGTTTATAGTGATACTGAGTGTTTGCTAGCTCCACTAATCAGGATATTAAGTTAATAGTATATAATATGCCATAAAGAAATTATATGAGCAGAGGTTACTGCAAAAGGAGAACACAATGATTTTTAATGGGCTGGTGACCTGAATTTCTTCCAGTGAGGGGAAACATCAGAGTCATTTGATCAATGAAGTGCCTTTTATAAATCTTCAGGAAATCTCCTATGAAGGCTTTAAGAAGATGGATTTCTTATTACTTCTGATGTATGTTCCCATGAAATTTTTCCATTGCCACCATGGGCCTGCCCAGCCTACACAATGGAAACTGTGAGTCCAGCCCACTGACGCCCACCATCAGTAAGAAGATTGCACACTGAGGAGGCCATGACCAGCCTGCTGACTGAAATCTATACTGTAAAAGGATGATGCTGTTCCAGCAATCCTGAAACCCTGCCCTACGATCAATGCAAAGTGGTGTCAACCTTAGAATTTCAATATGCCTAGGCAGATAGTTATCTTTAAATATAAGAACAGTATCATTTTCTGGAGAAACCAAAAGAATCCAGAAAAATTCTACAGTAGTCTACTCTGCCCTTCCTCCCCGTTCCGTCTTGTTAGTATCAGCCAAATCCAGGCACAAAGATGTCCTAACTTCTACACCTGAGGTTGGCCACAACGTGTGCTAGGTGACGCATCTTATAGAGCACATATGCAAACAATTATGGGATCTGAAAAACAATAACTCAGGCAGAAACATTAGGAATTAGTGCCCCTAAGTGAACCAGTGGGAAAAAAGGAGGCTTAGAGAGTTTAAACAACTTTCCCCAGTAGCTGATAAGTTACGGTGGCCTTAGACAAGCTGACAAGAGTGGTAGCAAAAAGGCTTCAAGGATTACAAATTGTTCTACTATAAGGTTTTAAAAAGGTTTCAAAGGTAAAGAAGAGCAAATGAAGCCATGAATTTTACAATCTACATATTTTTAGCCCTTTCTCTTTTTTGCTTTTCTTGGGTAAACTAATTAGACCCTGCAAACACATTCCCACCCACAATGTTGTCTCCATTGCTTTAGGGCCTCACCTCTGAGCAGCCAGAGGAAATGCAGCTGACCCCTTATCTAGTTAACAATCTTTTATACTCTGCCCTTTCGCTTTGCTTTCTCCATGCCAACATAAGACATACAAAGATTCTTCTGCCTCCAAGATGCGGCAGCTTTCTTCTCAGCTAGTTACCCCCAGCTAAAAATAACTGTTCCACATACTCAGAGATATATGGCAATCAAGCAACCAAGTGCCCCTTTTGCCAATGACATGTTTTAAAAAATATGTTCAATGAGAGGCTCTTTGAAAATTATTCACTTTTTTCTGAGTTGCAAAGGAAAACGAAAGGCAAATTATGGCTCTATAAGCAACTGTTTGCACAGATCCCATTAATTCGCCATCTACAGGGCTATTGACAACTAGCTCTTTTCTCTTGTCATTTCGCTTACCAGGCAGAAATGATTAAAAACTTAATTTCTTTGGGGGGTTATTTAGGTTAGAGAGGGCCCCTTGATAATGCAGAAGTCATAACGGCCACCAGACACAGAAGAACAATAGCTCCCAGTGCTTCCACAATGGAGAGAGAGATAACTGAATGTCATATTCTGAAGAAATTCAAACCATCATTGATTTGTTCAGATGAAAAAACTGAGGCTCAAAGAGGTTAGGGGGTTAACCAAAGTCAGTCAGTGTTTTAGTTTGCAGCAAAGCTGAAAGCAGGCGCTAAGCATTGCAACACCTGGTGTCTTCCTTCCTCCCCTCCATCCTGCTGCTAGTAGTGTCAGTGGCAAATACAAGCCAGTTCAAGGAATTGTGGCCTCAGCGAGGAGTACTAAGGACCAAGCACCAATGCATCTTGCCATTTACAACAAATTCCTTAATTACAAGGCTTCATTTATTCACAGAAGCTGCCTCTTTTGTACATAGCCAAACACACACACACACACACACACACACACACACACAGTGTGACAGAGATAATTTATCATTATCTGAATGCACTCAGGGTGGTCAATTTCAGCCAGAGTGAAGAACAGAGAAAGGTAGGGTCAAGGGCACTATAGAAATAGCTGTTCCTGCTTCACTTTTCAGCCCTCCTTCCCCTCCCATCAGCCCACTTTCATTACTTTTCTCTTTGATGCAAAATCTGAAAATCTTGGTCAGGCAGCTCTGCTTATCAGTGGGTTCTGAATAACCCACTTTTATCAAACTTCATCTGATGGACCCAAAATATATTTGATCGTAGCAAAAAGTACCCTTATCAGTCCTAAAATGACACTGTCCCAAAGTGAATAGTGTTAGCAGCCAACTCTCTAGAAGTTGTTTAAATCCTAGTATGTTTAAATCCTCAATCCATCACTTTCCAGCTATGCTGTCATGTCCAACTCATTCTTCTTAAACAATATCTCACTAAGCACACTAGACTGTAGAAATGCACACAGATAGGGCCTTACCTTTTCTGGCTTTATTCCTGCAAGGCAGCAGTGGACACTAACATATCTGTCACTCCAGTTAATGTAAAGGTTTAACTGGTACAAGTGCTGTGCAGGCAGGTCTCTGGAACAATGAGAGCACCCAGGAGAAGGATTTGCTTTAGTTACAAAGTTCAGGAAAGGCTTCCCCTAGGGAGGGACCGAGATCAGAAGCATGAGTGGGCAGTAAGTGGGCAAAGTAAGGACGATCTGGCATTCCTGGCAAATATGTGGTGCAGGGGGACCTGGACCTTGGCCAGTACAAGATGCTGAGTCTTTGCAGTGCAGAGCAGAGAGGAGGGGCACGCCATGAGGACAGAGAAATGGAAAGAAGACTGTGGCCATGGTGAGGAGGTTTGTCCTCATTCTAAGAAGGACTGGGAGGTATGGGGCATGGTCTGACTTATGTGGAGGACAGACTGGAGATAACATGGACACAGACACACAGGTGGAAGGCCAGGAGGTAATCCACAGAAGGGATGCAATGAGAATTTTAATGGAAAGAAAAAACAGAAGCTAAGGGATATTTAAGAACTAAAATCAGCAGGCCTGAATGGTAAGTTGGATATGAGAAGTGAGAGAGAAAGGGATAAACCAGAGCTCACTCATAGGACTTTGGCTTGTGTGACTGGATAGGTGGTGGCACCATTTTCTAAAAACCAGAATGGAAGAAGGAGCAGACTAGTGACTTAAACCTCATAGCCTCAGTTTTCTCATCTGTAAAATGGGAATAGTCCTACATATATCACAATGTTTTTGAAAGCATTAGAAAATATTCCTAGAAAATGAAGCCTTCATACAAAGCGGTGTATGTTTCTCCCCCAAATAAATGGGACCTATTCTTATAGGCTTCTTTTTCTTGATCTGATTGGAAACTCAGGATCTCAGATATTCATTTCTTTTCATCCTCTTCTCTGATGGCTCTACCAAATTGCTGGTTTACTGATCTCATCACCCTAAACAACGTATAGTACTCCATACTAGTCAAATAAGCAAGCTGGCAATTGCTCTTCTGAACAAATTATTGTAAATGTCACTGCTACAGTGCAGCTCATAGTGGCTCACTTGGCTGTTCAAGGGAAAAATTCTTGCAAATGCAGCTCTTATTATTTGCCAGATGTTCATGCACAAATACATTTATTTTACCAAGGGCGTAGTGTTGGGTCATTTAAGGAGAATGGGAAAACACCACTCACAATTGAAGAGGCAAAATAGCATACATACAGCACTCCAGAGCTTGCAAACCCCTTCATATACACTATACCAATGATACCTCACACTGACTGCGGAGAGGCTGAGATGACGAGAAAGGGCAGGTATATTTATGATTATTTTTACAAGTAAGGTTAACTTAGACAAAGTAACTCTCTCCAGGTCACAACTCAAGGAAGTAATACATTTCTGTGATGAAAATATAAGTCTCGGGGCTTCTGATTTTATCATGTGTCTATCAAAATCCCCCACCTGCCCACGTTAAGCCATACAATGTAGAACATAAAAACCATATGAAACAGAGGAGAGGGGCGAGATCAAAACTCATTTGAACTTACATAATCATATTTTATCAATTCATTATTAGTCCACTATGATCATTGTGGTCGTCATTAATAGACAAGACGTGTTGATCAACTACTACCTGCCAGACCAAATAGGAAGGACTTCATCTGTGCTGTTTCACTAAACCTTTACTTTCAACAAAGGTGCTCTTAAAAATCAGAATTATGAAAGTACAGATGAGAAAATGGAAGCCGAGAAGGGTTGAGTTGCCTAAACCTGCTCCTAAATCCTAGCCTTTTGCCAAGGCCACTCTACTAGACTTGCTTCTGTGGGATCTATTGTATTCATAGTCAAATACCAATAAGGCCAAGACAATGAGTACTTTTGAGTTCTTCTGGGTTTTGGGGAAAATTTAAACAATGTCTCCCAATCTCCTGAATGCATTTAATGTATTCCGCCGATTTGATAAGCGAACAGGCATGAACACTTATCTGAGATGATACCACTCTAGTTTCACTGTAACAGTACATTTTGTGTAGAATATTTCTATCTCAAATGCTGATCCTCATTCTGTTACTTACTGGCTGTATATCGTTGGACAAGTGGCTTAGCAGCTCAGACACTCAATTTAGTAGTCTGCGAAGTAGGGTTGACGATAGTTCCAATAGTAAAATAAAAGTGGAACCATCTGCAGAAAGCACTTGACATGGTTTCTAGAACATGGTTAGTAAGCCACACATATTAACTATGATTATTTTTTATTTTGATGATCCTTGTGACCACAGAATTGAGGTTAGCTACATTCTACAGAGAGGAAACTGGTTCTAAGATATAAAGTGTTTTGTGTAAATTCACCCAGCTTGATAGAATAAAGATAAGGAAGCACGTCTCCTAAATGTGAGAGAGAAAATTTTTGTTACTAAAATCTCCAGCAACTCTCTGAGGAGGTGGGTCTTGGTAGCTGAAGAATTCTGAAAGTAGAAGTGGACAGAAGCTAAAATGCTCATTGGGAAATGATAAGAAATCAAGAAACCTGAAAATGATTCAATAGTGAGCAAAGAGAAAAACAGGGGAGAGGGAGAATATGTTCAAAGGGATTTGAGAAATTTGCTCCCACACACAATGTAAATTACTATGAAAATACTGTGTTAGAAAAAATATACAAGGCCCTTTTCTATTCTGTTTTAAGGTATATACACCATCTCCATATTCCCTCTTGTAAAACATGGAAATTCTATTATTACGTGGATAGAGAAAATGTAAGTATTTCCTTTGACTTCAATGTTAAAAACCAAATTACTCTAAAGACACTCTGTTAGAAAAAATACACAATGCTTTTTTTTACTATCTTTCTTAGTATATACACAATCTCAATATTCTCTCACATGTAAAATACAAAAATTCTAAATTTACGTGGTTAGACAAAAATATAAATATTCTCTATGCACCCCAATGTAAAAAACAAAATTGCGTGGAAGATACTCTCTTAGAAAAAAAATACAATGCTCTTTTCTACTCTCTTAAGGTGTATATATACCATCTCAATATTCTCTCTCATGTAAAATACTGAAAATCTAAATTTATGCTGTTAGAAATAAATATAAATATCCTCTATGTCCCCGAATGATATAAGCAAAATTGCTCGAAAAATAATCTGTTAGAAAAAATATACAATGCCCTCTACTACATTCTTTTGGAGTATATACACTATCTCAATATTCTTTGTCATGTAAAATACCAAAACTAAATTTACGTGAATAGAAAAACATATAAATATTATATATTTACCCAAATACTGAAAGCAAAATTGCTGTAACAATAATCTGTATGAAAAAATATACAATGCCCTTTTCTACACTCTTTTGGAGTATATACACCAAATCAATACGCTCTCTCATGTAAAATATTAAAATTCTAAATTTACCAAATAAAAAAATATATAAATATTATCTATGTACCACAGTGTTAAAAACAAAATTGCTGTAAAGAAAATCTGTTCCAAAAAATATACAATGCCCTTTTCTACTCTGTTTTGGAGTATATACACCATATCAATAAGCTCAATCATGTAAAATACAGAAATTCTTATTTTACCCAAATTTAAAAAATCTAAATATTATCTAGCCACCCCAATGTTAAAAACAAAATTACTCTAAATATAATTTGTCTGAAAAAATATACAATGGCCTATTCTACTCTTTCTTAGAGTATATAAAAGAACACAATATGCTCTCCCATATAAAATACAGAAATTCTATATTTAAGCCAATGGAAAAAACCTAAATATTATCCAGGTACTCCAATGTTAAAAGCAAAATTGCTCTGAATATAATCTGTGAAAAAAAAATTTACAATGCCCTTTTCTACTCTGTTTTGGTGTATATACGCAAACTCAATATGCTCTCTCATATAAAATACCGAGATTCTAATTTTATGCGAATCGAAAAAAATCTAAAAAATGTCTAGGCGACCCAAACTTAAAAGAAAATGGCTCTGAATACAGTCTGTAAGAAACAATATACAAAGCCTTATTCTACTCTCTTTTGGAGTATATACACCAACTCTTTATGCACTCTTAGGTAAAACAGAGATATTCTATATTTAAGCGAATCGAAAAAAATCTAAATACTATCTAGGCACCCCAATGTTAAAAGCAAAACTGCTCTGAATATAAACAGTCAGCAAAAATATACAATGCTCTATTCTACTCTGTTTTGTTGTATATACACCCACTCAATATGCTCTCTCATGTAAAATACCGAAATTCTAATTTTATGCGAATCGAAAAAAATCTACATAATATCTAGGCGCCCCAAAGTTAAAAGAAAATGGCTCTGTATGTAGACTGTTAGAAAAAATATACAATGCCTTATTCTACTCCGTTTTGGAGTATATACACCAACTCAGTATGCTCTCTCATGTAAAATACAGAAATTCTATTTTAACGTGAATCGAAAAAAATCTAAATAATATCTAGGTGCCCCAAAGTTAAAGAAAATGGCTCTGTATGTAGACTGTTAGAAAAAATATACAATGCCTTATTCTACTTAGTTTTGGATTATATACAACAACTCAGTATGCTCTCTCAGGGAAAATACGGAAATTCTAATTTTATGCAAATGGAAAAAATCTAAATATTATCTAGGCACCCCAATGATAAAAGCAAAATTGCTGTGAATATAATCTATCAGAAAAAATATACAATGCCCTTTTCTACTCTGTTTTGGAGTATATACACCAATTCAATATGCTCTCTCATGTCAACTACCAAAATTCTAATTTTATGCGAATCGAAATAAATCTAAATATTATCTAGGCACCCCAATGTAAAAAGGAAAATTGCTCTGAATATAATATGTCATAAAAAATATACAATGCCCTTTTCTACTCTGTTTTCCATTATATACACCAACTAAATATGCTCTCTCATGTAAAATACCGAAATTCTAATTTTATGCGAATCGAAAAAAATCTAAATAATATCTAGGCATCCCACAGCTAAAAGAAAATTGCTCTGAATATAGTCTGTTAGATAAAATATACAATACCTTATTCTACTCTGTTTTGGAGTATATACAACAACTCCGTATGCTCTCTCATGTAAACTACAGAAATTCTAATTTTACCCGAATCGAAACAATCTAAATATGATCTAGGCAACTCAATATTAAAAACAAAATTGCTCTGAACCAAATCTGTCAGAAAAAATATACAATGCCCTATTCTACCGTGTGTTGGAGTATATACACCACCTCCATATGCTCTCTCATGTAAAATACAGATATTCTATATTTAAGCGAATCGAAAAAAATCTACATTTTATCTAGACACCTTAATGTTAATAGCAAAATTATTCTGAATATAATCTGTCAGAATAAATATACAATGCCTTACTCTACTCTGTTTTGGAGTATATACACCAACTCAGTATGCTCTCTCATGTAAAATACCGAAATTCTAATTTTACGTGAATCGAAAATAATCTAAATATTATCTAGGCAACCGAATAATAAAAGTAAAATTGCTCTGAATATAATGTGTCATAAAAAATATACAATGTGTTTTTCTACTCTGTTTTGGAGTATATACACCAACTCAATATGTTCTCTCATGTAAAATACGGAAATTCTAATTTTACGTGAATCGAAAATATCTAAGTATTATCTAGGTGCCCCAAAATTAAAAGAAACCGTCTCTGAATATAGTCTCTAAAAAAAAATATACAATACCTATTTCTACTCTTTTTTGGAGTATATACCCCAACTCAGTATTCTCTCTCATGTAAACTACCACAATTCTACTTTTACGCGAATCGAAAAAAATCTAAATAATACCTAGGCATCACACAGCTAAAAGAAAATGGCTCTGAATATAGTCTGTTAGGTAGAATATACAATACATTATTCTACCCTGTTTTGGAGTAAATAAAGCAACTCCGTATGCTCTCTCATGTAAAATACAAAAATTCTAATTTTACCCGAATCGAAAAAATCTAAATATGATCTAGGCACCTGAATATTAAAAACAAAATTGCTCTGAACAAAATCTGTCAGAAAAAATATACAATGACTTATTCTACTCTGTGTTGGAGTATATACACCACCTCCATATGCTCTCTCATGTAAAATACAGAAATTCTAATTTTATGCGAATCGAAAAAAATCTAAATAATATCTAGGCGCCCCAAAGTGAAAAGAAAATGGCTCTGAATATAGTTTGTTAGAAAAAATATACAATGCCTTATTCTACTCTGTTTTGGAGTATATACACCAACTCAGTATGGTCTCTCATGTAAAATACAGATTCTAATGCTACCCAAATAGAAAAGATCTAAGTATACTCTAGGCACCCCAATGTTAAAAACATAATGGCTCTGAATATAATCTGTCAGAAAAAATATACAGTGCCCTATTCTACTCTGTTTTGGAGTATATACACCAACTCCATATGCTCTCTCATGTAAAATACAGAAATTCTATATTTAAGCAGATCGACAAAAATCTAAATATAATCTAGGCACCCCAGTGTTAAAAGCAAAATTGCTCTCAATATAATCTGTCAGAAAAAATATGCAATGCCTTATTCTACTCTGTTTTGGAGTATATACACCAACTCATTATGCTCTCTCATGTAAAATACTAAAATTCTAATTTTACGTGAATCCAAAAACATTTAGATATTATCTAGGCACCTGAATGTTAAAAGCAAAATTGCTCTGAATATAATCTGTCAGAAAAAATATACAATGCCCTTTTCTACTCTGTTTTGTAGTATATACACCAACTCAATATGCTCTCTCATGTAAAATTCCGAAATTCTAATTTTGCGCGAATCGAAAAAAATCTAAATAATATCTAGGTGCCCAAAGTTAAAAGAAAATGGTTCTGAATATAGTCTGTTAGAAAAAACGTACAACGCCTTATTCTACTCTCTGTTTTGGAGTATATACACCAACTCCCTATGTTCTCTTATGTAAAATACAGAAATTCAAATTTTACCCGAATCGAAAAAATCTAAATATGATCTAGGCACACCAATGTTAAAAACAAACTTGCTCTGAATATAATCTGTCCGAAAAAATATACAATGCCCTATTCTACTCTGTTTTGGAGTATATATGCCAACTCCATATTCTCTCTCATCTAAAATACCAAAATTCTATATTTAACAAAATCGAAAAAAATCTAAATATTATCTAGGCACCCCAATGTTAAAAGCAAAATTGCGCTGAATATAAACTATCAGAAAAAATATACAATGGTCTTTTCTACTTTGTTTTGTTGTATATACACCAACTCAATATGCTCTCTCTTGTAAAATACCGAAATTCTAATTTTCCGCAAATCGAAGAAAATCTAAATAATATCTAGGCGCCCAAAAGTCAAAAGAAAATGGCTCTGAATATACTCTGTCAGAAAAAATATACAATGTCTTATTCTACTGAGTTTTGGAGTATATACACCAACTCAGTATGCTCTCTCATGTAAAATAGAGAAATTCTAATATTACCCGAATCGAAAAAATCTAAACATTATTTAGGTACCCCAATGTTAAAAACAAAATTGCTCTGAATATAATCTGTCAGGGAAAATATACAATGACCTATTCTACTCTGTTTTGGAGTATATACAACAACTACATACGCTCTCTTATGTAAAATACCGAAATTCTAACTTTACGCGAATCGAAAAAAATCTAAATAATATCTAGGCACCCCAAAGTTAAAAGAAAATGGCTCTGAATATAGTCTGTTAGACAAAATTTACAATGCTTTATTCTACTTTGTTTTGGGGTATATACAGCAACACACTTTGCTCTCTCATGTAAAATACAAAAATTCTATATTTAAGCGAATCGAAAATAATCTAAATATAATCTAGGCACCCCAATGTAAAAAACAAATTTGCTCTTAATATAATCTGTCAGAAAAAATATACAATGCCCTATTCTACTCTGTTTTGGAGTATATACACCAACTCCATATGCTCTGTCCTGTAAAATACAGAAATTCTATATTTAAGCAAATCGAAAATATCTAAATATTATCTAGGCACCCCAATGTAAAAAGCAAAATTGCTCTGAATATATTCTGTCAGAATAAATACACAATGGCCTTTTCTACACTGTTTTGTACTATATGCACCAACTCAATATGCGCTCTCATGGAAAATACCGAAATTCTAATTTTACGCGAATCGAAATAGATCTAAATAATATGTATGCGCCGCAAAGTTAAAAAAAATGGCTCTGAATATAGTCTGTAAGAAAAAATATACAATGCTTTATTCTACACTGTTTCGGAGTATATACACCCACTCAGTATGCTCTCTCATGTAAAATCCAGAAATTCTAATTTTACCCAAATCGAAAAACTCTAAATATAATCTAGGGACCCCAATGTTAAAAACAAAATTTCTCTGAATATAATCTGTCAGAAGAAATATACAATACGCTATTCTACTCTTTTTTGGAGTAAATACACCAACTCCATATGCTCTCATGTAAAATAAAGAAATTCTATATTTAAGCGAATCAAAATAATATAAATATTATTTAGGCACCCCAATGTTAAAAACAAAATTGCACTGAATATCATTTCTCAGAAAAAATATACAATACCCTATTCTACTCTGTTTTGGAGTATATACAGCAACTACATATACTCTCTCATGTAAAATACAGAAATTCTCTATTTAAGCAAATCAAAAAAATCCTAAATATTATCTAGGCACTTCAATGTTAAAAGCAAAATTTCTCTGAATATAATCTTTCGAAAAAAATATACAATGCCCTATTCTACTCTGTTTTGGAGTATATACACCTACTCAATATGCTCTCTCATGTAAAAGAGAGAAATTCTATATTTAGGCGAATCGAAAAAAATCTAAATATTATCTAGGCACCCCAGTTTGAAAGAAAAATTGCTCTGAATATAATCTGTCAGAAAAAATATACAATGCCCTTTTCTACTCTTTTTTGGAGTACATACACCAACTCCATATGCTCTCTCATGTAAAATACAAAAATTCTATATTTAAGCGAATCGAAAATAATCTAAATATAATCTAGGCACCCCAATGATAAAAAAAAAATTGCTCTGAATATAGTATGTCAGAGAAAATATACAATGCCCTTTTCTACATTGTTTTGTAGTAAATATACCAACTCAATATGCTCTCTGATGTAAAATACAGAAATTCTAATTTTACCCGTATCGAAAAAATATAAATATAATCTAGGCACCCCAATGTAAAAATCAAAATTTTTCTGAACATAATTTGTCAGGAAAAATATACAATGCCCTATTCTACTCTGTTTTTGAGTATGTACACCAACTCAGTATGCTCTCTCATGTAAAATAACAAAATTCAAATTTTACGTGAATCGAAAAAAATCTAAATAATATCTAGGCGCCCCAAAGACAAAAGATAATTGCTCTGAATATAATCTGCTAAAAAAAATATACAATGCCTTATTCTACTATGTTTTGGAGTATATACACCAACTCAGGATGCTCTCTCATGTAAAATACAGAAATTCTAATTTTACCAGAATCGAAAAAATTTAAATATTATTTAGGCACCTCAATGTTAAAAACAAAATTGCTCTGAATATAATCTGTCAAAATATATACAATGTTCTGTTCTACTTTCTTTTGGAGTATATACACCAACTCATTATGCTCACTCATGTAAAATACCGAAATTCTAATTTTAAATGAATCGAAAATAACGTAAATATTATCTAGGCACCCCAATGTTAAAAAAAATTGCTCTGAATGAAGTTTGTCAGACAAAATATACAATGCCCTGTTCTACTCTGTTTTGTAGTATATACAAAAACTCAGTGTGCTCTCTCATGTAAAATATAGAAATCCTAATTTTACACGAATTGAAAAAGATCTAAATAATATCTAGGCGCCCAAAGTTAAAACAAAATGGCTCTGAATATAGTCTGTTAGAAAAAATATACAATGTTTTATTCTACTCTGTTTTGGAGTATATACACCAACTCAGGATGCTCTCTTATGTAAAATACAGAAATTCTACTTTTATGTGAATCAAAAAAATCAAAATATTATATATGCAACCCAATGTTAAAAACAAAATTGCTCTTAATATAATCTGTCAGAAAAAATATACAATGCCCTATTCTAATCTGTTTTAAAGTATATACACCAAGTCCATATGCTCTCTCATGTAAAATACAGAAATTCTATATTTAAGCGAATCGAAAAAAATATAAATATTATCTAGGCACCCCTATGTTAAAAGAAAAATTGCTCTGAATATAATCTGCCAGAAAAAATATACAATGCCCTTTTCAACTCGGTTTTGTAGTATATACACCAACTCAATATGCTCTGTCATGTAAAATACAGAAATTCTAATTCTACCCGAATCGAAAAAATCTAAATATTATCTAGGCACCCCAATGTTAAAAGCAGAATTCCTCTGAATATAATCTGTAAGAGAAAATATACAATGCCCTTTTCTACTCTGTTTTGCAGTATATACAGAAACTCAATATGCTCTCTCATGTAAAATACCGAAATTCTAATTTTAGGCGAATCAAAAAGACTCAAAATAAAACATAGGCGCCCAAAAGTTAAAATAAAATGGCTCTGACTATAGTCTGTTCGAAAAAATATACAATGCCTTATTTTACTCTGTTTTGGAGTATATACACCAACTCAGGATGCTCTCTCATGTAAAATACAGAAATTCTAATTTTACCCAAATCAAAATAATCTAAATATTATCTAGGCACCCCAGTGTTAAAAAAAATTGCTCTAAATATAATCCGTCCGAAAAAATATACAATGCCCTACTCTTCTCTGTTTTGGAGTATATACTCCCACTCAATATGCTCTCTCATGTAAAATAGAGAAATTCTATACTTAAGCGAATCGAAAAAAATATAAATATTATCTAGTTACCACAATGTGAAAAACAAAATCGCTCTGAATATAGTCTCTCAGAAAACATATACAAAGCCTTATTCTACTCTGTTTTGGAGTATATACACCAACTCAGTATGCTCTCTCATGTAAAATATAGCAGTTCAAATGTTAAGTGAATCAAAAAAAATCTAAATATTATCTACGCACCCCAATGTTAAAAACAAAATTGCTCTGAATATAACCTCTCAAAAAAATATAAAATGCCCTATTCTAAACTGTTTTAAGGAATATACACCGACCCAATATGCTCTCTCATGTAAAATACAGAAATTCTATATTTAAGTGAATCGAAAAAAATCTAAATATTATCTAGGCACCCCAATTTTAAAATCGAAATTGCTCGGAATATAATCTGTCAGAAAAAATATACAATGCCCATTTCTACGCGGTTTTGTAGTATATACACCAACTCAATATGCTCTCTCATGTAAAATACAGAAATTCTAATTGTACACAAATTGAAAAAATCTAAATATTATCTAGGCACCCCAATGTTAAAAACAAATTACTCTGAATATGATCTGTCAGAAAAAATATACAATGCCCTATCCTACTCTGTTTTGGTGTATATACACAAACTCAGTATGCTCTCTCATGTAAAATACCGAAATTCAAATTTTACGCGAATAAAAAAAATCTAAATATTATCAATGCACCCCAATGTTAAAAGCAAATTTGGTCTGAATATAGTCTGTCAGAAAAAAAATACAATGCTTTTTTCTACTCTGTTTTTGAGTATATACACCAACTCAATATGCTCTCTTATGTAAAATACCGAAATACTAATTTTACGTGAATCGAAGAAAATCTAAATAATATCTAGGCTCCCCAAAGTTAAAAGAAAATGGCTCTTAATATAGTCTGTTAGAGAAAATATACAATGCCTTATTCTACTATGTTTTGGAGTATATACACCAACTCAGTATGCTCTCTAAGTAAAATAGAGAAATTCTAATTTTAACCGAATAGAAAAAATCTAAATAATATCTAGGCACGCCAATGTTAAAAAAAAATTGCTCTAAATATAATTTGTCAGAAAAAATATACAATGCCCAATTCGACTCTGTTTTGGAGTATATACACCAACTCCATATGCTCTCTCTGGTAAAATACAGAAATTCTATATTTAAGCGAATCGAAAAAAATCTAAATACGATCTTGGCACCCTAATGTTAAAATCAAAATTGCTCTGAATATAAACTGTCAGAAAAAATATACACTGCGCTATTCAACTATTTTTTGGAGCATATAAACCAACTCCATATGCTCTCTTATGTAAAATACAGAAATTCTATATTTAAGCGAATCGAAAAAAATCTAAATATTATCTAGTCACCCCAATGTTAAAAGCAAAATTTCTCTGAGTATAATCTGTCATAAAAAATATACAATACCCTTTTCCACTTTGTTTTGGAGTATATATACCAACTCAATATGCTCTGTCCTGTAAAACACCGAAATTCTAATTATACGCGAATCGAGAAAAATCTAATATCTAGGCACACCAAAGTTAAAAGAAAATGGCTCTGAATATAGTCTGTCAGAAAAAATATACAATGTCTTATTCTACTCTGATTTGGAGTATATACACCAACTCAGTATGCTCTCTCATGTAAAATGTAGAAATTCTAATTTTACACGGATCGAAAAAAATCTAAAAATTATCTAGGGACCCCAAAGTTAAAAACAAAATTTCTCTGAATATAATCTGTCAGAAAAAAAATACAATGCCCTTTTCTACTCTGTTTTGGAGTATATACACCAACTCAGTATGCTCTCTCATGTAAAATACCGAAATTCAAATTTTACGTGAATAAAAAAAATCTAAAAATTATCTAGGCACCCCAATGTTAAATGAAAATTTGCTGTGAATATAGTCTGTCAGAAAAAAAATACAATGCCCTTTTCTACTCTGATTTGGAGTATATACACCAACTCAATATGCTCTCTTTTTAAAATACCGATATTCTAATTTTGTGCGATTCGAAAAAAATCTAAATATTATCCAGGCGCACCAAATTTAAAAGAAAATGGGTCTGAATATAGTCTGTTAGAAAAAATACACATTGCCTTATTCTACTGTGTATTGGAGTATATACACAAACTCAGTATTCTCTCCCATGTAAAATAAAAAAATTCTAATTTTACGTGAATCGAAAAAAATCTAATTATCTAGCTACCCCAATGTTAAAAGCAAAATTTCTCTGAATATAATCTGTCAGACAAAATATACAATACCCTATTCTAATCTGTTTAGGAATATATACACCAACTCTATATGCTCTATATTGTGAAATACAGAAATTCTAATTTTACGTGAATCGAAAAAAATTTAAATATTATCTAGTAACCCCAATGTTAAAAGCAAAATTTCTCTGAATATAAACTGTCAGAAAAAAATACACAATACCCTTTTCCACTTTGTTTTGGTGTATATACACCAACCCAATATGCTCTGTCTTTTAAAATACCAAAATTCTACTTTTACGCGAATCGAGAAAAATGAAAATAATATCTAGGCGAGCCAATGTTAAAAGAAAATGGCTCTGAATATAGTCTGTTAGACAAAATATACAATGCCTTATTCTACTCTGTTTTGGAGTATATACACCAACTCAGTATGCTCTCTCATGTAAAATAATAAAATTCAAATTTTACCCAAATCGAAAAATTCTAAATAATATATAGGCACACCAAAGTTTAAAGAAAACGGCTCTAAATATAGTCTGTTAGAAAAAACATACAATACCTTATTCTACTCTGTTTTGGAGTATATACACCAACTCAATATGCTCTCAAATAGAAAATACATAAATTCTATATTTAAGTGAATCGAAAAAAATCTAAATACTATCTAGGCATCCCTATGTTAAAAGCAAAATTTCACTGAATATAGTCTGTCAGAAAAAATATACAATGCCATTTTCTACTCTGTTTTGGAGTATGTACACCAACTCAATATGCTCTCTAATGTAAAATACCGAAATTCTAATTTTACGTGAATCAACGAAAATCTAAATATTATCTAGGCACCCGAATGTTAAAAGCAAAATTTCTCTGAATCTAATCTGTCAGAAAATATATACAATGGTTTTTTCTACTCTGTTTTGGAGTATATACACCAACTCAATATGTTCTCTCATGTAAAATACCGAAATTCTAATTTTATGTGAATCGAAAAAAATCTAAATAATATCCAGGCGATCCAAAGCTAAAAGAAAATGGCTCTGAATATAGTCTGTTAGAGAAAATATACAATTCCCTATTCTATTCTCTTTTGGAATTTATACACCAACTCAGTATGCTTACTCGTGTAAAATACCTAAATTGTAATTTTACGTGAATCGAAAATAATCTAAATATTATTTAGGCAACCCAATGTTAAAAGCAGAATTGCTCTGAATATAGTCTCTCAGGAAAAATATGCAATGCCTTTTTCTACTGTTTTGGAGTATATACACAATCTCAATATTCTCTTTCATGTAAAATATAAAAATTCTAATTATACGTGAATCAAAAAAAATCTAAATAATATCTAGGCGACCCAAAGTTAAAAGAAAATGGCTCTGAATATAGTCTGTTAGAAAAATATACAATGCCTTATTCTACTCTGTTTTGGAGTATATACATTAACTCCATATGCTCAATCATGTAAAATACAGAAATTCTATATTTAAGCGAATCGAAAAAATTCTAAATAGTATCTGGGCACCCCAATGTTGAAAACAATATTGTTCTGGGTATAATTTGTCAAAGAAAATATTCAATGCCCTTTTCTTCTTTGTTTTGTAGTATATATACCAACTCAATATGCTCTTTCATGCAAAATACAAAAACAATAATGTTACCCGAATCGAAAAAATCTATATATTATCAAGGCACCCCAATGTTAAAAACAAAACTGCTTTGATTATAATCTGTCAGAAAAAATATACAATGACCTATTTTACTCTGTTTTGGAGTATATACACCAACTCAGTATGCTCTCTCATGTAAAATACAGAAATTCTAATTTTACCCGAATAGAAAAAATCTAAATATAATCTAGGCACCCCAATGTTAAAAACAAAATTGCTCTGAATAGAATCTGTCAGAAAAAATATACAATGCCCTATTCTACCCTGTTTTCGAGTATATACACCAACTCAGTATGCTCTCCCATGTAAAATACCAAAATTCTAATTTTACGTGAATCGAAATAAATCTAAATATTATCTAGGCACCGGAATGTTAAAAGTAAAATTGCTTTTAATACAATCTGTCAGAAAAAATATACAATGCCCTTCTGCACTTTTTTTTGGAGTATATACAGAAACTCAATATGCTCTTTCATGTAAAATATAAAAATTCTAATTATACGCGAATCAAAAAAAATCTAAATAATATCTAGGCGCCCCAAAGTTAAAAGAAAATGGCTCTGAATATAGTCTGTAATTAAAAAATATACAAAGCCTTATTCTACTCTGTTTTGGAGTATATACACCAACTCAGTATGCTCTCTCATATAAAATACCGAACTTCTAATTTTACGTGAATCGAAAAAAATTTAAATGTTATCTAGGCACCCCAATGTTAAAAGAAAATTGCTCTGAATATAATCTGCCAGAAAAAATATACAATGCCCTTTCCTACTTTGTTTAGGAGTATCTACACCAACTCAATATGCTCTCTCATGTAAAATACCGAAATTCTAATTTTACGCTTATTGAAAAAAATCTAAAAAATATCTACGTGCCACAAAGTTAAAAGAAAATTGCTCTGAATATATTCTGTTAGAGAAAATATACAATGACCTATTCTACTCTGTTTTGGAGTATATACACCAACTCAGTATGCTCTCTCGTGTAAAATACAGAAATTCTAATTTTACGTGAATCGAAAAAAATCTAAATATTTTCTAGGCACCCCAATGTTAAAACCAAAATTCCTCTGAATATAATCTGTCAGAAAATATATACAATACCCTATTCTACTTTGTTTAGGAGTATATACACCAACCCCATATGCTCTCTCATGTAAAATACCAAAATTCCATATTTAAGCGAATCAAAAAAATCTATATACAATCTAGGCGCCACAATGTTAAAAGCAAAATTGCTCTAAATATAATCTCTCAGAAAAAATATACAATGTTCTTTTCTAATCTGTTTTGGCGAATATGCACCAACTCAATATGCACTCTCATGTAAAATACCGAAATTCGAATTTTACGTGAATCGAAGAAAATCTAAATAATATATAGGAGCCACAAAGTTAAAATAAAATGGCTCTGAATATAGTCTGTTAGAAAAAATATACAATGCCCTATACTACTCTGTTTTGGAGTATATACACCAACTCAATATGCTCTCTCATGTAAAATACCGAAATTCAAATTTTATGTGAAAAAAAAGAATCTAAATATTATCTAGGCACCCCAATGTTAAAAGCAAATTTGATCTGAATATAGTCTGTCAGAAAAAATATACAATGCCCTTTTCTACTCTGTTTGGGAGGATATACACCAACTCAATATGCTCTCTCATGTAAAATACCGAAATCTTAATTTTACGTGAATCAAAAAAACTCTAAAATCTACGCGCCCCAAAGTTAAAAGAAAATGGCTCTTAACATAGTCTGTAAGGAAAAATATACATTGCCTTATTCTACTGTGTATTGGAGTATATACACAAACTAAGTATGCTCCCTCATGTAAAATACCAAAATTTTAAATTTACGTGAATCGAAAAAAATGTAAATAACATCTAGGCGTCCCAAAGTTAAAGGAAAATGGCTCTGAATATAGTCTGTTAGAAAAAATATACAATGCCTTATTCTACTCTGTTTTGGAGTATATACACCAACTCAGTATGCTCTCTCATGTAAAATACAGAAATTGTAATTTCACCGAATGAAAAAAATCTAAATATTATCTAGGTACCCGAAGTTTAAAAGAAAAATTGCTCTGAATATAATCTGTCAGAAAAAATATACAATGCCCTTTTCTACTCTATTTAGGAGTATATATACCAAATCAATATGCTCTCACATGTAAAATAACGAAATTGTAATTTACGTGAATTGAAAAATATCTAAATAATATCAAGGCGCCCCAAAGTTAAAACAAAATATCTCTGAATATAGTCTGTTATAAAAAATATACAATGCCGTATTCTACTTTGTTTTGGAGTATATACAACAACTCAGTGTGCTCTCTCTTGTAAAATAACAAAATTCTAATTTTACCCAAATCGAAAAACTATGAATATTATCTAGGCATGCGAATGTTAAAAACAAAATTGCTGTGAATATAATGTGTCAGAAAAAATATACAATGCCCTATTCTACTCTGTTTTGGATTATATAAACCAACTCCATATGCTCTCTCATGTAAAATACAGAAATTGTATATTTTAGAGAATAGAAAACAATCTAAATATTATCTAGGCACCTCAATGTTAAGAAAAATTGCTCTGAATATAATCTGTCAGAAAAAATATACAATGCCATATTCTACTTTGTTTTGGAGTATATATACCAACTCCATATGCTCTCTCATGTAAAAAACAGAAATTCTGTATGTAAGTGAATCGAAGAAAATCTAAATATTATCTTGGCACCACAATGTTAAAAGCAAAATTTCTCTAAATATAGTCTGTCAGAAAAAATATACAATGCCCTTTTCTACTCTGTTTTGTAGTATATACACCAACTTAATATGCTATCTCATGTAAAATACGGAAATTCTAATTATACGCGAATCGAAAAAAATCTAAATAATTTCTAGGCACCCCAAAGTTAAAGGAAAATTGCTCTGAATATACTCTGTTAGAAAAAATGTACAATGCCTTATTCTACTCTGTTTTGGAGTACATACAACAACTCAGTATGCTCTCTCATGTAAAATACAGATATTCTAATTTTACGTGAATCTAAAAAATCTAAGTATTACCTAGGCACCTTAATGTTAAAAACAAAATTGCTCTGAATATAATCTGTCAGAAAAAATATACAATGCCCTTTTCTACGCTGTTTTGGAGTATATACACCAACTCAATATGCTCTCTCATGTAAAATACCGAAATTCTATATTTTAGCGAACCGAAAAAAATCTAAATAATATCTAGGTGCCCCAAAGTAAAAAGAAAATGTCTCTGAATATAGTCTGTTTAAGAAAATATACAATCCCCTATTCTACTCTCTTTTGGAGTATATACACCAACTCAGTATGCTCCCTCATGTAAAATACCGAAATTCAAATTTTACGTGAATCAAAAAAATTCTAAATATTATCCAGGCACCAATATATTTAAAGGAAAATTGCTCTGAATATAATGTGTCAGAAAAAATATACAATGCCCTTTTCTACTCTGTTTTGAAGTATATACACCAACTCCATCTGCTCTCTCATGTAAAATACCGAAATTCTAATTTTACCCGAATCGAAAAAAATCTAAATAATATCTAGGCTCCTCAAAGTTAAAAGAAAATGACTCTGAATATAGTCTGTTAGAAAAAATATACAATGCCCTATTCTACTCTGTTTTGGAGTATATAAACCAAATCAGTATGCTCTCTCATGTAAAATACAGGAATTCTAATTTTACCCGAATCAAAAAAATTTAAATATTATCTAGGCACCCCAAAGTTAAAAACAAAACTGCTCTGAATATAATTTGTCAGCAAAAAAAAATTGCTTGATTTTTCCCTGTTTTGGAGTATACACCAACTCCATATGCTCTCTCAAGTAAAATACAGAAATTCTATATTTATGCGACTTGAAAAAATTCTAAATATTATCTAGGCATCACTATGTTAAAAACAAAATTGCTCTGAATATAATCTGTCAGAAAAAATATACAATGCCCTTTTCTACTCTGTTTTGTAGTATATACACCAACTCAATATGCTCTCTCATGTAAACTAACGAAATTCTAATTTTACGTGAATCGAAAAAAACCTAATATTATCTAGGCACCCCAATGTTAGAAACAAAATTGCTCTGAATATAATCTGTCAGAGAAAATAAACAATAAACTATTCTACTCTGTTTTGGAGTATATACACCAACTCAATATGCTCTCTAATGTAAAATCCAGAAATTCAAGTTTTACCAAAATCGAAAAAAATCTAAATAATATCTAGGCGCCCCATAGTTAAAAGAAAATGGCCCTGAATATAGTCTGTCAGAGAAAATATACAATGCCTTATTCTACTTTGTTTTGGAGTGTATACACCAACTCAGTATGCTCTCTCATTTAAAATAAAGAAATTCTAATTTTACCCGAATCGAAAAAAATCTAAACATTATCTGGGCACCCCAATGTTAAAACCAAAATTGCTCTGAATAAAATCTGTCAGAAAAAATATACAATGCCTTTTTCTACTCTCTTTTGTAGTATATACACCAACTCTACCTGCACTCTCATGTAAAATACTGAAATTCTAATTTTAGGCAAATCGAAAAAAATCTAAATAATATCTAGGAGCCGCAAAGTTAAATGAAAACGGCTCTGAATATAGTCTGTTAGAAAAAATATACAATGCCCTATTCTACTCTGTTTTGGAGTATATACACCAAAACCATATGCTCTCTCATGTAAAATACAGAAATTCTATATGTAAGCGAATCGAAAAAATCTAAAAATTATCTAGGCTACCCAATGTTAAAAAAAAATTCTCTGTATATAATCTGTCAGAAAAAATATACAATGCCCTATTCTCCTTTGTTTTTGAATATATACAACAACTCAGTATACTCTCTCATGTAAAATACCGAAATTCTAAATTTACGTGAATCGAAAAAAACCTAACTATTATCTAGGCAACCCAATGTTAAAAGCAAAATTGCTCTGAATATAATCTGTTATAAAAATTATAAAATTCCCTTTTCTACTCTGTATTGGAGTATATAAACCAACTCAGTATGCTCTCTCATGTAAAATACCGAAATTCTAATTTTACGCGAATCGAAAATAATCTAAATAATATCTAGGCGCCCCAAAGTTAAAAGAAACGGGATATGAATATAGTCTGTTAGACAAAATATACAATGCCTTATTCTACTCTGTTTTGGAGTATATACACCAACTCAGTATGCTCTCTCATGTAAAATACAGAAATTAAAATTTTACCCGAATCATAAAAATCTAAATATTATCCAGGCACCCCAATGTTAAAAACAAAATTGCTCTGAATATAATCTGTCATAAAAAATATACAATGCCCGATTCTTCTCTGTTTTGGACTATACACCAACTCAATATGCTCTTTCATATAAAATACTGAAATTATAATTTTACGTGAATCGAAAAGAATCTAAATAATAACTAGGCGCCCCAACATTAAAAGAAAATGGCTCTGAATATAGTCTGTTAGAACAAATATACAATGCCATATTCTACTATGTTTTGGAGTACATACACCAACTCAGTATGCTCTCTCATGTAAAATCCAGAAATTCTAATTTTACCCGAATCAAAATAATCTAAATATTATCTAGGCACCCCAATGTTAAAAACAAAATTGCTCTGAATATAATCTGTCATAAAAAATATACAATGCCCGATTCTTCTCTGTTTTGGACTATACACCAACTCCATATGCTCTCTCATGTAAAATACAGAAATTCTATATTTAAGAGACTCGAAAAGAATCTAAATATTATCTAGGCACCCCTATGTTAAAAACAAAATTGCTCTGAATATATTCTGTCAGAAAAAATATACAATGCCCTTTTCTACTCTGTTTTGTAGTATATACACCAAGTCAATATACTCTCTCATGTATAATAACGAAATTCTAATTTTACGTGAATCGAAAAAAATATAAATATTATCTAGGCACCCCAATGTTAAAAGCAAAATTGCTCTGAATAAAATCTGTCAAAAAAAATACACAATGCCTTTTTCTACTCTCTTTTGGTGTATATACACCAACTCAATATGCTCTTTCATGTAAAATACAAAAATTCTTATTTTTCGCGAATCGAAAAAAACTAAATAATATCTAGGCGCCACAAAGTTAATAGGAAATGGCTGTTAATATAGACTGTTAGAAAAAATATACAATGCTTTATATTACTCTGTTTTGGGGTATATACACCAACTCAGTATGTACTCTCATGTAAAAAACAGAAATCCTAATTTTACCCGAATCCAAAAAACCTAAATATTGTATAGGCACCCCAATAATAAAAACAAAATTGCTTTGTTTATAATCTGTCAGAAAAAATATACAAAGCCCTATTCTACTTTGTTTTGGAGTATATAAACCAACTACGTATGCTCTCTCATGTAAAATACAGAAATTCAAATTTTACCCGAATGGAAAAAATCTAAATATTATATAGGCGCCCCAAAGTTAAACAAAATGGCTCTGAAGATAGTCTGTTAGAAAAAATATACAATGCCTTATTCTACTCTGTTTTGGAGTATATACACCAACTCCATATGCTCTCTCATATAAAATAAATAAATTGTATATTTAAGTGAATCTAAAAAAAATTAAATATTTTCTAGGCACCCCAATGTTAAAAGCAAAATGGCTCTGAATATAATCTGTCAGAAAAAATATACGATGCCTTATTCTACTCTGTTTTGTAGTATAAACAACAACCCAGTATGCTCTCTCATTTAAAATACCAAAATTCTAATTTTACGGGAATCGAATAAAATCTAAATATTATCAAGGCACCCCAATGTTAAAAGCAAAATTGCTCTGAATATAATCTGTCACAAACAATATACATGCCCTTTTCTACTCTGTTTTGGAGTATATACACCAACTCAATATGCTTTCTCATGTAAAATACTGAAATTGTAATTTTACGCGAATTCAAATAAAATCTAAATAATATCTAGGCGCCCCATAGTTAAAAGAAAATGGCTCTGAATATAGTCTGTTCGAAAAAATATACAATGCCTTATTCTACTCTGGTTTGGAGTATAGACACCAACTCCATATGCTCTCTCATGTAAAATACAGAAATTATATATTTAAGCAAATCGAAAAAACTCTACATATAAACTAGGCACCCCAATCTTAAAAACAAACTTGCTCTGAATATAGTCTGTCAGAAAAAATATTCAACGCCCTTTTCTACTCTGTTTTGGAGTATATACACCAACTCCATATGCTCTCTCATGTAAAATACAGAAATTTTATATTAAAGCGAATCGAAAAATATCTAAATATAATATAGGCACCCCAATGTTAAAAGCAAAATTGCTCTGAATATAATCTCTCAGAAAAAATATACAATGCCTTATTGTACTCTGTTTTGAAGTATATACACCAACTCAGTATGCTCTATCATATAAAATAACAAAATTCTAATTTTACCCGTATCGACAAAATCTAAATATAATCTAGGCACCCCAATGTTAAAAACAAAATTACTCTGAAAATAATCTGTCAGAAAAAATATACAATGCCCTATTCTACTCTGTTTTGGAGTATATACACCAACTCCATATGCTCTATCATGTAAAATAACGAAATTCTAATTTTACACGAATCGAAAAAAATCTAAATAATATCCAGGCACCCCAAATTTAAAAGAAAATGGCTCTGAATATATTCTGTTAGAAAAAATATACAATACCTTATTCTACTCTGCTTTGGAGTATATACACCAACTCAGTATGCTCTCTCATGTAAAATACCGAAATTCTAATTTTACGCAAATCGAAAAAAATCTAAATAATATCTAGGCGCCCCAAAGTTAAGAGAAAATGGCTCTGAATATAGTCTGTTAGAAAAAATATACAATGCCTTATTCTACTCTGTTTTGGAGTATATACACCAACTCAGTATGCTGTTTCATGTAAAATACCAAAATTTAAATTTTACCAGAATCGACAAAATCTAAATATTATCTAGGCACCCAAATGTTAAAAACAAAATTGCTCTGAATATAATCTCTCAGAAAAAATATACAATGCCCTATTCTACTCTGTTTTGAAGTATATACACCAACTCCATATGCTCTCTCATGTAAAATACAGAAATCCTATATTTAAGCGAATCGAAAAAAATCTAAATATTATCTAGGCACCCCAATGTTAAAAACAAAATTTCTCTGAATATAATCTATCAGAAAAAATATACAATGCCTTATTCTCCTCTGTTTCGAAGTATATACACCAACTCAATAGGCTCTCTCATGTAAAATGCAGAAATTCTAATTTTAAGTGAATCGAAATAAATCTAAATAATATCTAGGCGCTTCAAAGTTAAAAGAAAATGGCTCTGAATATAGTCTGTTCTAAAAAATATACAACGCCTTATTCTACTTCGTTTTGGAGTATATACACCAACTCAGTATGCTTTCTCATGTAAAATACCAAAATTCTAATTTTACCCGTATTGACAAAATCTAAATATTATCTAGGCAACCCAATGTTAAAAACTAAATTTCTCTGAATATAATCTGTTAGAAAAAAATATACAATGCCCTATTCTACTCTGTTTTGGAGTATATACACCAACTCCATTTGTTCTATCATGTAAAATACCGAAATTCCGATTTTACATGAATCGAAAAAAATCTAAATAATATCTAGGCGCCCCAAAGTTAAAAGAAAATGGCTCTGAATATATTCTGTTAGAAAAAATATACAATACCTTATTCTACTCTGCTTTGGAGTATATACACCAACTCAGTATGCTCTCTTAGTTAAAATACCGAAATTCCAATTTTACGTGAATCGAAATAAATCTAAATATTATTTAGGCACCGGAATGGTAAAAGCAAAATTGCTCTGAATATAAACTGTCAGAAAAAATGTGCAATGCCATTTTCTACTCTGTTTTAGGGTATATACACCAACTCAATATGCTCTCCCATGTGAAATACCGAAATTCTAATTTTACGTGAATCAAAAAAAATCTAAATATTATCTAGGCACTCCAAAGTTAAAAGAAAATGGCTCTGAATATACTCTGTTAGAAAAAATATACAATGCTTTATTCTACTCTGTTTTGGAGTATATACACCAACTCAGTATGCTCTATCATGTAAAATACAGAAATTCTAATTTTACCCGAATCGAAAAAATCTAAATATAATCTAGGCACCCCAATGTTAAAAACAAAATTGCTCTGAATATAATCTGTCAAAAAAATATACAATGCCCTATTCTATTCTGTTTTGGAGTATATACACCAACTGTATATGCTCCCTCATGTAAAATACAAAAATTCTATATTTAAGCGAATCGAAAATAATCTAAATATAATCTAGGCACCCCAATGTTATAAACAAAATTGCTCTGAATATAATCTGTCAGAAAAAATATACAATGCCCTATTCTACTCTGTTCTCGAGTATATACACCAACTCAGTGTGCTCTCTCATGTAAAATACCGAAATTTTAATTTTAAATGAATCGAAAAAAATTTAAATATTATCTAGGCACCCCAATGTTAAAAACAAAATTGCTCTGAAAGAAATCTGTCAGAAAAAATATACAATGCCCTTTTCTACTCTGTTTTGTAATATATACACAAACTCCATATGCTCTCTCATGTAAAATACAGAAATTCTAATTTTACCCGAATCGAAAAAAATCTAAATAATATCTATGAGCCACAAAGTTAAAAGAAAATGGCTCTGAATATAGTCTGTTAGAAGAAATATACAATGCCTTATTCTACTCTATTTTGGAGTATTTACACCAACTCAGTATGCTCTCTTATGTAAAATACAGCAATTCGAATTTAACGTGAATCATAAAAAATCTAAATATTATATACGCACCCCATTGTTAAAAACCAAATTGTTCTGAATATAATCTGTCAGAAAAAATATAATATGCCCTATTCTAATCTGTTTTAAAGTATATACACCAACTCCATATGCTCTCTCATGTAAAATACAGAAATTCTATATTTAAGCGAATCGAAAAAAATCTAAATATTATCTGGGCACCCCTATGTTAAAAGCAAAATTGCTCTGAATATAATCTGTCAGAAAAAATATACAATGCCCTTTTGTACTCGGTTTTGTAGTATATAAACCAACTCAATATGCTCTCTCATGTAAAATAGCGAAATTCTAATTCTAGGCGAATCAAAAAAATTAAAATAATATCTATGCGCCCCAAAGTTAAAATAAAATGGCTCTGAATATAGTCTGGTAGAAAAAATATACAATGCCTTATTCTACTATGTTTTGAAGTATATACACCAACTCAGGGTTCTCTCTCATGTAAAATTAAAAATTCAAATTTTACCCAAATCGAAAAAATTTAAATATTATCTAGGCAACCCAGTGTTAAAAAAGAAATTGCTCTGAATATATTCCGTCAGGAAAAATATACAATGCCCTATTCTACTTTGTTTTGGAGTACATACACCAACTTCGTATGCTCTCTCATGTAAAATACAGAAATTCTGTATTTAACCGAATTGACAAAAATCTAACTATTATCTAGGCACCAAAATGTTAAAACAAAATTGCTCTGAATATAATCTGTCAGAAAAAATATACAATGCCCGATTCTTCTCTGATTTGGACTATACACCAATTCCATATGCTCTCTCATGTAAAATACAGAAATTCTATATTCAAGAGACTCGAAAAAAATCTAAATATTATCTAGGCACCCCTGTGTTAAAAAAAAAATTTCTCTGAATAGAATCTGTCAGAAAAAATATTCAATGCCTTTTTCTACTCTCTTTTGGAGTATATACACCAACTCAATATGCTCTTTCATGTAAAATACGGAAATTTTTATTATTCGCGAATCGAAAAAAATATAAATATCTAGGCGCCACAAAGTTAATAGAAAATGGCTCTTAATATAGACTGTTAGAAAAAATATACAATGAATTATATTACTCTGTTTTGGGCTATATATACCAACTCAGTATGCTCTCTCATGTGAAATAAAGAAATTATAATTTCACGTGAATCGAAAAAAATCTAAATAATATCTAGGCGCCCCAAAGATAAAGAAAATGGCTCTGAATATAGTCTGTTAGAGAAAATATACAATGTCTTATTCTACTTTGTTTTGGAATATATACACCAACTCAGTATGCTCTATCATGTAAAATACAGAAATTCTAATTTTACCCAAATCGAAAAAATCTAAATATTATCTAGGCACTTCAGTGATAAAAACAAAACTTCTCTGAATATAATCTGTCAGAGAAAATATACAATGCCCTATTCTACTCTGTTTTGGTGTATATACACCAACTACATATGCTCTCTCATGTCAAATAGAGAAACTCTATATTTAAGCGAATCGAAAAAAATCTAAATATTATCTAGGCACCCCAATGTTAAAAGCAAAATTGCTCTAAATATAATCTGTCAGAAAAAGTGTACAATTCCCTTTTCTACTCTGTTTAGGAGTATATACACCAACTCAATATACTCTCACATGTAAAGTACAGAAATTGTAATTTTACGTGAATCCAATAAAATGTAAATAATATCTAGGTGCCCCAAAGTTAAAACAAAATGGCTCTGAATATAGTCTGTTAGAAAAAATATACAATGCCTTATTCTACTTTGTTTTGGAGTATATACAACTCAGTGTGCTCTCTCATGTAAAATAACGAAATTCTAATTTTACCCGAATCGAAAAATATGAATATTATCTAGGCACCCGAATGTTAAAAACAAAATTGCTCTGAATATAATCTGTCAGAAAAAACATACAATGCCCTATTCTACTCTGTTTTTGATTATATACACCAACTCCATATGCTCTGTCATGTAAAATACAGAAATTGTATATTTAAGAGAATAGAAAAAAATCTAAATATTATCTAGGCACCCCAATGTTAAAAACAAAATTGCTCTGAATATAATCTGTCAGAAAAAATATACAATGCCCTCTTCTACTGTGTTTTGTAGTATATACACTAACTCAAAATGCTCTCTTATGTAAAATACAGTAATTTTATATTTAAGCGAATCGAAGAAACTCTAAATATTATCTTGGCACCACAATGTAAAAGCAAAATTGCTCTGAATATAGTCTGTCAGAAAAAATATACAATGCCCTTTTCTACTCTGTTTTGTAGTATATACACCAACTTACTATGCTATCTCATGTAAAATACGGAAATTCTAATTATACGTGAATCGAAAAAAATCTAAATAATTTCTAGGCACACCAAAGTTAAAAGGAAATAACTCTGAATATAGTCTGTTAGAAAATATATACAATGTTTTATTTTACACTGTTTTGGAGTATATACACCAACTTCGTGTACTCTCTCATGTAAAATATAGAAATTATAATTTTACCAGAATAGTTAAAATCTAAATATTACCAAGGCACCTCAATGTTTAAAACAAAATTGCTCTTAATATAATCTGTCAGAGAAAATAAACAATTCCCTATTCTACTCTCTATTGGAGTATATACACCAACTCCATATGCTCTCTCATGCAAAATACAGAAATTCTATATTTAAGCGAATCGAAAATAATCTAAATATTATCTAGGCACCCCAATGTTAAAAGTAAAATTGCTCTGAATATAACCTGTCAGAAAAAATATACAATGCCCTATTCTACTCTGTTTTGGAGTATGTACAACAACTCAATATGCTCTCTCTTGTAAAATACCGAAATTCTAATTTTACGTGAATCGAAAAAAATATGAATGATATATATGCGCCCCAAAGTTAAAACAAAATGGCTCTAAATATAGTCTGTTAGAAAAAATATAGAATGCCTAATTCTACTCTGTTTTGAAGTATATACACCAACTCAGTATGCTCTCTCATGTAAAATACTGAAATTCTAATTTTACTGGAATCGAAAAAATTTAAATAATGTCTAGGCACCCCAAAGTTAAAAGGAAATGGCTCGGAACATAGTCTGTTAGAAAAAATATACAATGAATTATTCTACTCTGTTTTGGAGTACATACACCAACTCAGTATGCTCTCTCATGTAAAATAGAGATATTCTAATTTTACGTGAATTGAAAAAATCTAAACATTACCTAGGCAACATAATGTTATAAAATATTCTCTGAATATAATCTGTCCGAAAAAATATAGAATGCCCTATTCTACTCTGATTTGGAGTATATTCACCAACTCCATATGGTCTCTCATGTAAAATACAGAAATTCTATATTTAAGCAAATCGAAAAAAATCTAAATATTATCTAGGCACCACAATGTTAAAAGCAATATTGCTCTGAATATATTCTGTTAGAAAAAATATACAATACCCTATTCTACTCTGTTTTGGAGTATATACACGAACTCTATATGCTCTCTCATGTAAATTACAGAAATTTTATATTTAATTAAATCGAAACGAATCTAATTATTATCTAGGCACCCGTATGTTAAAAGAAAAATTGCTCTGAATATAATCTGTCAGAAAAAAATACAATGCCCTTTTCTACTCTGTGTTGGAGTATATACCCCAACTCAATATGCTATCTCATGTAAAATACCGAAATTCAATATTTTAGCTAATCGAAACAAAACTAAATAATATCTAGGCGCCCCAAAGTTAACAGAAAACGGCTCTGCATATAGTCTGTTAGAAAAAATATACAATGCCTTATTCTACTCTCTTTTGGAGTATATACACGAACTCAATATGCTCTCTCATGTAAAATACATAAATTCTATATTTAAGCGAATCGAAAAAAATCTAAATATTATCTAGGCACCCCAATGTTAATAAAAAAATTGCTATGAATATAATCTGTCAGAAAAAATATACAATGCCCTATTCTATTTTATTTTGGAGTATATACACTGACTCCATATGCGCTCTGATGTAAAATACAGAAATTCCATATTTAACCGAATCAAAATAAATCTAAATATTATCTAGGCACCGCAATGTTAAAAAAAATTGCTCTGAATATAATCTGTCACAAAAAATATACAATGCCCTTTCTACTCTCTTTTCGAGTATATACTTCAACTCCATATGCTCTCTCATGTAAAATGCAGAAACTCTATATTTAAGCGAATCAAAAAAAATCTAAATATTATCTAGGCACCCCAATGTTAAAAGCAAAATTGCTCTAAATATAATGTTTCATAAAAAATGTACAATGCCCTTTTCGATTCTGTTTAGGAGTATATACACCAACTCAATATGCTCTCACATGTAAAATACCAAAATTGTAATTTTACATGAATCGAAAAAAATCTAAATAATATCTAGGCTCCTCAAAGTTAAAACAAAATAGCTCTGAATATAGTCTGTTAGAAAAAATATACAATGCCTTATTCTACTTTGTTTTGGAGTATATACAACAACTCAGTGTGCTCTCTCATGTAAAATAATGAAATTCTAATTTTACCCGAACTCAAAAAATATGAATATTGTCTAGGAACCCCAATATTAAAAACAAAATTTCTCTGAATATAATCTGTCAGAAAAAATATACAATGCCCTATTCTACTCTGTTTTGGATTATATACACCAACTCCATATGCTCTCTCATGTAAAATGCAGAAATTATATATTCAAGAGAATAAAAAAAAATCTAAATATTATCTAGGCACCTTAATGTTAAGAACAAAATAGCTCTGAATATAATCTGTCAGAAAAAATATACAATGCCCTATTCTACTCTGTTTTGGAGTATATACACCAACTCCATATGCTCTCTCATGTAAAATACAGAAAATCTATATTTAAGTGAATCGAAGAAAATCTAAATAGTATCTTGGGACCTCAATGTTAAAAGCAAAATTTCTCTGAACATAGTCTGTCAGAAAAAATATATAATGCCCTTTTCTACTCTGTTTTGTAGTATATACACCAACTTAAAATGCTATCTCATGTAAAATACGGAAATTCTAATTATACGTGAATCGAAAAAAATCTAAATAATTTCTAGGCACCCCTAAGTTAAAAGAAAATGACTCTGAATATAGTCTGTTAGAAAAAATATACAATGTTTTATTCTACACTGTTTTGGAGTATATACACCAACTTCGTGTACTCTCTCATGTAAAATATAGAAATTCTAATTTTACCAGAATAGTTAAAATCTAAATATTACCAAGGCGCCCCAAAGATAAAAGAAATTGGCTCTAAATATAGTCCGTTAGAAAAAATATACAATGCCATATTCTACTCTCTTTCGGAGTATATACACCAACTCAGTATGCTCTCTCATGTAAAATACCGAAATTCTAATTTTACCCGAATAGAAGAAATCTAAATAATGTCTAGGCGCCCCAAGGTTAAAAGAAAATTGCTCGGAATATAGTCTGTTAGAAAAAATATACAATGCCTTATTCTACTCTGTTTTGGAGTACATACACCAACTCAGTATGCTCTCTCATGTAAAATACAGATATTCTAATTTTACGTGAATCGAAAAAATCTAAATATTACCTAGGCACCTTAATGTTAAAAACAAAATTGCTCTGAATATCATCTGTCAGAAAAAATATTCAATTTTCTATTCTACTCTGTTTTGGAGTATATACATCAACTCCATATGCTCTCTCATGTAAAATACCGAAATTCCAATTTTACGCGAATCGAAAAAAATCTAAATAATATCTAGGCGCGCCAAAGTTCAAAGAAAATGGCTCTGAATATAGTCTGTTATAAAAAATATACAATGCCTTATTCTACTCTGTTTTGGAGTATATACACCATCTCAGGATGCTCTCTTATGTAAAATACAGAAATTCTAATTTTACCCGAAACGAAAACATCTAAATATTATCTAGGCAACACAATGTTAAAAACAAAATTGCGCTGAATATAATCTGTCAAAAAAAACAAACAATGCCCTATTTTACTCTGTTTTGCAGTATATACGCCAACTCCATATGCTCTCTCATGTAAAATACAGAAATTCTATATTTAAGCGAATTGAAAATAATCTAAATATTATCTAGGCACCCCAATGTTAAACACAAAATTTCTCTTAATACAATCTGTCAGAAAAAATATACAATACACTATTCTACTCTCTTTTGGAGTATACACAGCAACTCCATACGCTCTCTCATGTAAAATACAGAAATTCTATATTTAAGCGAATAGAAATATATCTAAATATTATCTAGGCACCCCAATGTTAAAAGAAAATTGGTCTGAATAAAATCTGTCAGAGAAAATACACAATGCCATTTTCTACTCTGTTTTGTTTATATACACCAACTCAATATGCTCTTTCATGTAAAATACAGTAACTCTAATTTTACCCGAATTGAAAAAATCTAAATATTACTTGGGCAACACAATGTTAAAAACAAAATTGCTCTGAATATAATGAGTCAGAAGAAATATAAAATGTACTATTCTACTCTGTTTTGGAGTATATACACCAACTCCATATGCTCTATCATGTAAAATACAGAAATTCTATATTTAAGCGAATGGAAAACAATTTAAATATTATCTTGGCACGCCAATGTTAAAAACAAAATTGCTCTGAATATAATCTGTCAGAAACAATATACAATGCCCTATTCTACTCTGTTTTAGAGTATATACACCTACTCAAAATGCTCTCTCATGTAAAATACCGAAATTCTAATATTACGTGAATAGAAAAAAATCTAAATAATATCTAGGTGCCCCAAAGTTAAAAGAAAATGGCTCTGAATATACTCTGTTAAAAAAAATACACAATGCCTTATTCTACTCTCTTTTAGAGTATATACACCAACTTAGTATGCTCTCTCATGTAAAATACAGAAAATCGAATTCTACCCAAATCAAAAGAATCTAAATATTATCTAGGCAACCCAATGTTAAAAGAAAAATTGCTCTAAATATAATCTGTCAGAAAAAATATACAATGCCCTTTTCTACTCTGTTTTGGAGTATATACACCAACTCAACATGCTCTCTCATGTAAAATACGGAAATTCTAATTTAGGTGAATCAAAAAAAAATCTAAATAATATCTAGGCTCCCCAAAGTTAAAAGAAAATGGCTCTGAATAGAGTCTGGTAAAAATAATACACAATGCTTTATTCTACTCTGTTTTGGAGTATATACACAAACTCAGGGTTCTCTCTCATTTATAATACCGAAATTCTAATTTTACCACAATCGAAAATAATCTAAATATTATCTAGGCACCACAGTGTTAAAAAAAAATTGCACTAAATATAATTTGTCAGAAAAAATATACAATGCCCTATTCTACTCTGTTTTGGAGTATATACACCAACTCCATATGCTCTCTCATGTAAAATACAGAAATTCAATATTAAAGCGAATTGAAAAAAATCTAAATATTATCTAGGCACCCCAATCTTAAAAGCAAAATTGCTCTGAATATAATCTGTCAGAAAAAATATACAATGCCCTATTATACTCTGTTTTGTAGTATATAAACCAACTCAATATGCTCTCTCTTATAAAATACCGAAATTCTTATTTTATGCGAATCGAAAAAAATCTAAATAATATCTAGGCGCCCCAAAGTTAAAAGAAAATGGTTCTAAATATAGTCTGTAAGAAACAATATAGAATTCCTTATTCTTCTCTGTTTTGGGGTAAATACAACAACACGGTATGCTCTCTCATGGAAAATACTAAAATTCTAATTTTACGTAAATCAAAAAACATCTAAATATTATCTAGGCACACCAATGTTAAAAGCAAAATTGCTCTGAATATAATCTGTCAGAAGAAACATACAATGCCCTACTCTACTTTGTTTTAAAGTATGTACACCAACTCAATATGCTCTCTCATGTAAAATACAGAAATTGTATGTTAACTGGAATCAAAAAAATCTAAATATTATCTAGGCACCCCAATGTTAAAAACCAAATTCCTCTGAATATAATCTGTCAGAAAAAAATATACAAGGCTTTTTTCTACTCTGTTTTGGAGTATATAAACCAACTCCATATGCTCTCTTATCAAATACAGAAATTCTATATTTAAGCGAATCAAAAAAATTCTAAATATTATCTAGACACCCCAATTTTAAAAACAAAATTTCTCTGAATATAGTCTTTCAGAAAAAATATACCATGCCCTTTTCTACTCTGTTTTAGAGTACATACACCAACTCAATATGCTCTCTAATGTAAAATACCGAAATTCTAATTTCACGCGAATCAAAAAAAAATCTAAATAATATCTAGGCGTCCCAAAGTTAAAAGAAAATGGCTCTGAATATAGTCTGTGAGAACAAATATACAATGCCTTATTCTACTCTTTTATGGTGTATATACACCAACTCAGTATGCTCTCTTATGTAAACTACAGAAATTCTAATTTTACCCGAATCAAAAAAATCTAAATTTTATCTAGGCACCCCAATGTTAAAAACAAAATTGCTCTGAATATAATCTGTCAGAAAAAATATACAATGCCTTATTCTATTTTGTTTTGGAGTATATACACCAACTCATTATGCTCTTTCATGTAAAATACCGAAATTCTAATTTAGGCGAATCAAAAAAAATCTGAATAATATCTAGGCGCCCCAAAGATAAAAGAAAATGGCTCTGAATATAGTCTGTAAGAAAAAATACACAAAGCCTTATTCTACTGTGTTTTAAAGTATATACACCAAGTCAGGATGCTCTCTCATGTAAAATACAGAAATTCTAATTTTACCCGAATCGAAAAATCTAAATATTTTCTAGGCACCCCAGTGTTAAAATAAAAATTGGTCTGAATATAATCTGTCAGAAAAAATATACAATGCCCTATTCTACTCTGTTTTGAAGTATATACACAAACTCCATCTTCTCTCTCATGTAAAATACAGAAATTCTATATTTAAGCGAATCGAAAAAACTCTAAATATTATCTAGGCACCCCAATGTTAAAAGAAAAATTGCTCTGAATATAATCTGTAAAAAAAACATACAGCGCCCTTTTCTACTTGGTATTGTAGTATATACACCAACTCAATATGCTCTCTCATGTAAAATACTGAAATTCTAATTTCACGTGAATTGAAAAAAATTTAAATAATATCTAGGCGCCGAAAGTTAAAAAAAAATGGCTCTGAATATAGTCTGTTAGAAAAAATATAAAATGCCTTATTCTACTCTGTTTTGGAGTATATACACCAACTCAGTATGCTCTCTCATGTAAAATACAGAAATTTTAATTTTACATGTATCGAAAAAAATCTAAATATAATCTAGGCACCCCAATGTTAAAAACAAAATTGCTCTGAATATAATCTGTCATAAAAATTATACAATGCCCTATTCTACTCTGTTTTGGAGTATATACACGAATTCAGGATGCTCTCTCATGTAAAATAGAGAAATTTTAATTTTACCCAAATCGAAAAAATCTAAATATTTTCTAGGCACCTCAATGTAAAAAAACAAAATTGCTCTGAATATAATCTGTCAGAAAAAATATACAATGCCCTATTCTACTGTTTTCGAGTATATACAACAACTCCATATGCTCTCTTATGTAGAATACAGAAATTCTAATTTTACTCGAATCGAAAATATTTAAATATTTTCTACGCACCCCATTGTTAAACGCAAAATTGCTCTGAATATAATCTGTCAGAAAAAATATACAAGGCCCTATTTTACTGTGTTTTGTAGTATGAGCACCAACTCAATATGCTCTGTCATGTAAAATACAGAAATTCGAATTCCACCGGAATAGAATAAACCTAAATATTATCTAGGCACCCCAATGTTAAAAGCAAAATTGCTCTGAATATAATCTCTCAGAAAAAATATACAATGCCC
This sequence comes from Callithrix jacchus, assembly GCF_049354715.1. Classification (NCBI taxonomy): domain Eukaryota; kingdom Metazoa; phylum Chordata; class Mammalia; order Primates; family Cebidae; genus Callithrix; species Callithrix jacchus. Next base: position 219,870,488 of record NC_133502.1, on the reverse strand, counting down.
TATTCTACTCTGTTTTAATGTATATACACCAACTGCATATGCTCTCTCATGTAAAATACAGAAATTAAATTCTACCCGAAACGAAATAATCTAAATATTATCTAGGCACCCCAATGTTAAAAACAAAATTGCGGAGGGGACTCAAGATGGCGCTGTGAGAACAACCCAGGATTGGAGCCCGCGTTGAATTCGCAAACGGTGAGTCAGTGCTGCATTTCCAGACTGATCTTTGTTGCCCACAGAACGGGGAAACTCCCAAGTATAAAAAGACACGGGACGCCAGGCAGTAGGTCTGCCTGGCGAAGCCGGCAGCCGGGGCGGCGGCAGCCGGCCCTACCCAGCAATCACCACAGGGCGCGCTTGTCCGGGTGCCTTGTTGAACCGGCAACCTGAGACTTGAGAGGGCTGGACTTGAGACTGAACGAGACTTGCACAGTAGCCCAGCCCAGGGGATTGCAGGGACAGATCGTTTGGGATACCCAGTGGGACGAACAAAACCGCGATTTCAAAACTATCCCGGGCAGACGGTCCGAGACGCTCTGTGGGATGGGGGGCGTCCACCACTACGGAGGCAACCTGCCCCAACTGATATACACGCCCACTGCTGAGGAAGCCAGCCGTTGCCGAGGCAACCCGCCCCAACTGAGATACACGCCCACTGCTGACGCAGCCAGCCGTTGCCGAGGCAACCCGTCCCTACTGAGATACACGCCCACTGCTGACGCAGCCTGGCGTTGCTGAGGCAACACGCTACAACGAAGAGACTCCGCCGCAGGGCGTGGAGGAGACCACAGCAGAGCCGGCAGGAACAGCGCGAATCACACAACAGCAGGGCGGAGCCTCGGCAGCCACACAGTGGATAGTCTGCCTTTGAGCTGGGCAGGACACCTGATCGGACATCCAAAAATAAAGCCCAAACCCCTCAACACAGAGCATTTGAGAAAAAAAAAGGGTTGTTTAATGAGCTGTGTTGCAGCAGAATCAAACATAGCAGCCTAACAGCCCTGAATGAACAACAGAGTGCACAGCTCAGCAATTAAACCCCTATAAAGTACAAACTGTCTCCTCAAGCAGCTCCCTGACCCCTCTATATCCAAAAGACTGTCATTAGGCAGGCATCATCCTGGGACAAAGAGACCAGAAAAAGAAACTGGTAGCATCCCTCGCTGTGCCACGGCTACTAGAGGTGCACCCCAGACAAGCAGGGTCTGGAGCGGACCTCAACAGTCGTACAGCGAAGGGGCTAGACTGGTAGAAGGAAAACCAAGAAACAGAAATACTTCATCATCAACATTCTGGGTGTCCACTCAGAGACCCAAACGAAAAGTCAGCAACTACGCAGACGACCAGCGGACAAATTCACAAAGATGGGAAGAAACCAGCGCAAAAAGGAGGAAAACACCTGAAACCAGAACACCTCGCCTCCTAGAAAGGACCAAAACTCCTCACCAGCAAGGGAACAAAGCTGGACGGAGAATGACTGTGACGAAATGACGGAATTAGACTTCAGAAGATGGATAATGAGAAACTTTTGTGAGCTAAAAGATCATGTATTAAATCAATGCAAAGAAACTAAGAACCTTGAAAAAAGATTTGAAAAAAGATTCGAGGAAATGATAACAAGAATGGATACCTTAGAGAGGAATATGAATGAATTAAAGGAGCTGAAAAACACAATACGAGAACTTCGCGAAGCAAACGCAAGTTTCAATAGCCGAATTGACCAAGCAGAAGAAAGAATATCTGAAGTCGAAGACCAACTCAATGAAATAAAACGAGAAACCAAGATCAGAGAAAAAAGCGCAAAAAGGAATGAACAAAGTCTCCAAGAAATGTGGGACTATGTGAGAAGACCTAACCTACGTTTGATAGGTGTACCAGAAGGGGACGAAGAGAATGAATCCCAGCTGGAAAATACTCTTCAGGACATCATCCAGGAAAATTTCCCCCACCTAGCAAGACAAGCCAACACTCAATTGCAGGAAATACAGAGAACACCACAAAGATATTCCGCAAGAAGAGCAATCCCAAGGCACATAATCGTCAGATTCAACAGGGTTGAAATAAAGGAGAGAATACTAAGGGCAGCCAGAGAGAGAGGTCAGGTCACCCACAAAGGGAAGCCCATCAGACTCACAGCAGATCTCTCGGCAGAAACACTACAAGCCAGAAGAGAGTGGGGGCCAATATTCAACATTCTTAAAGAAAAGAACTTTCAACCCAGAATTTCATATCCAGCCAAACTGAGCTTCAGAAGTGAAGGAAGAATAAAATCCTTTGCAAACAAGCAAGTACTCAGAGATTTTGTCACCACCAGGCCTGCTTTACAAGAGCTCCTAAAAGAGGCACTACACATAGAAAGGATCAATCAGTACCAGCCATTCCAAAATCACACTGAATGCTAAAGAGCTTCAACATAATGAAGAATCTACAACAACTAACAGGAAAAACAGCCACTTAGAATCAAAATGGCAGTATCAAATTCACAAATAACAATATTAACCCTAAATGTAAATGGACTAAATGCACCAATCAACAGACACAGACTGGAAAATTGGATAAAAATCCAAAACCCATCAGTGTGCTGTATCCAGGAAACCCATCTCACATGCAAGGATACACAAAGGCTCAAAATAAAGGGATGGAGGAAGATTTACCAAGCTAATGGAAAGCAAAAAAAAGCAGGAGTTGCAATTCTCATCTCTGATAAAATAGACTTTAAAGCAACAAAGATCAAAAGAGACAAAGAAGGCCATTATATAATGGTAAAAGGATCGATACAACAAAAAGAGCTAACGATCCTAAACATGTATGGACCCAACACAGGAGCACCCAGATACATAAGGCAAGTTCTTAATGACTTACAGAAGGACTTAGATTCCCACACAATAATAGTGGGAGACTTTAACACTCCACTGTCAATACTAGACAGATCAACCAGACAGAAAATCAACAAGGATACCCAGGCCTTGAACTCAGACCTGGAGCAAGCAAACCTGGTGGACATTTACAGAACTCTCCACCCCAAATCCACAGAATATACATTCTTCTCAGCACCACATCACACCTACTCTAAAATTGACCACATAATTGGAAGTAAAGCACTGCTCAACAAATGCAAAACAACTGAAATCATAACAAACAGCCTCTCAGACCATAGTGCAATCAAGTTAGAACTCAGAATTCAGAAACCGACCCAGAACCGCACAGCTTCATGGAAACTGAACAACTGGCTCTTGAATGTTGACTGGGTAAACAACGAAATGAAGGCAGAAATAAAGAAGTTCTTCGAAACCAATGAGAATGAAGACACAACGTGCCAGAACCTCTGGGACACATTTAAAGCAGTCTCTAGAGGAAAGTATATAGCAATAAGTGCCCATATGAGGAGAATGGAGAGATCCAAAATTGACACCCTATCGTCAAAATTGAAAGAGCTAGAGGAGCAAGATCAAAAAAACTCAAAACCCAACAGAAGACGAGAAATTACTAAGATCAGAGCTGAGCTAAAGGAGATTGAGACACGAAAAACCCTTCAAAAAATCAATAAATCCAAGAGCTGGTTTTTTGAAAAGATCAACAAAATAGACAGACCACTAGCCAGATTGATTAAAAATAAAAGAGAGAACAACCAAATAGATGCAATAAAAAATGATAAAGGGGAAATCACCACAGACTCCACAGAAATTCAAACCATCATCAGAGAATATTACAAACAACTCTATGCACATAAACTAATAAACCTGGAAGAAATGGATAAATTCCTGGACTCCTGTGTCCTCCCAAGCCTAAACCAGGAGGAAGCTGAAACTATGAATAGACCAATAACAAGGTCTGAAGTTGAGGCAGCAATTAAGAGCCTACCTCACAAAAAAAGCGCAGGTCCAGATGGGTTCACAGCCGAATTCTACCAGACACACAAGGAGGAGCTGGTACCATTCCTTCTAAAACTATTTCAAACAATCCAAAAAGAGGGAATCCTTCCCAAATCATTTTATGAGACCAACATTATCCTTATACCAAAACCCGGCAGAGACCCAACGAGAAAAGAAAACTTCAGGCCAATATCCATGATGAACATAGATGCAAAAATCTTCAATAAAATATTGGCAAGCCGATTGCAACAGCAAATCAAAAAACTTATTCATCATGATCAAGTAGGATTCATCCCGGGGATGCAAGGCTGGTTCAACATACGCAAGTCTATCAACGTAATTCACCACATAAACAGAACCAAAAACAAAAACCACATGATTATCTCAATTGACGCAGAGAAGGCATTTGACAAAATTCAACAGCCCTTTATGCTAAAAACCCTCAATAAACTCGGTATCGATGGAACGTATCTCAAAGTAATAAAAGCTATTTATGACAAACCAACAGCCAATATCATACTGAATGGGCAAAAACTGGAAGCATTCCCTTTGAAATCTGGTACTAGACAAGGATGCCCTCTCTCACCACTCCTATTCAATATAGTACTGGAAGTTCTAGCCAGAGCAATCAGGCAAGAAAAAGAAATAAAGGGTATTCAAATAGGAAAGGTGGAAGCCAAATTGTCTCTATTTGCAGACGACATGATAGTATACCTAGAAGACCCCATCGCCTCAGCCCAAAAACTCCTGAAACTGATAAACAACTTCAGCAAAGTCTCAGGATATAAAATCAATGTGCAAAAATCACAAGCATTCGTCTACACCAATAACAGACTTAAAGAAAGCCAAATCAAGAGCGAACTGCCATTCGCAATTGCTACAAAAAGAATAAAATACCTTGGAATACAACTCACAAGGAACGTAAGGGACCTCTTCAAGGAGAACTACAAACCACTGCTCAACGAAATCAGAGAGGACACAAACAGATGGAGAAACATTCCATGTTCATGGTTAGGAAGAATTAATATCGTGAAAATGGCTATACTGCCCAAAGTAATTTACAGAATCAACGCAATCCCCATCAAGCTACCATTGACTTTCTTCACAGAACTGGAAAAAACCACCATGAACTTCATATGGAACCAAAAGAGAGCCCGCATAGCCAAGTCAATTCTAAGCAAAAAGAGCACAGCGGGGGGCATCACACTACCGGATTTCAAACTATACTACAAGGCTACAGTAATCAAAACAGCATGGTACTGGTACCAAAACAGAGATATAGACCAATGGAACAAAACAGAGGCACCGGAGGCAACACAACATACATACAACTATACAATCTTTGATAAACCTGACAAAAACAAGCAATGGGGAAAGGATTCCATGTTTAACAAATGGTGTTGGGAAAACTGGCTAGCCATGTGCAGAAAGCAGAAACTGGACCCCTTCCTGACACCTTACACTAAAATTAACTCCAGATGGATTAAAGACTTAAACATAAGACCTGGCACCATAAAAACCCTAGAAGGAAATCTAGGCAAAACTATCCAGGACATAGGAGTAGGCAAGGACTTCATGAACAAAACACCAAGAGCATTGGCAACAAAAGCCAAAATAGACAAATGGGACCTAATGAAACTCCACAGCTTCTGCACGGCAAAAGAAACAGTCACTAGAGTGGATCGGCAACCAACAGAATGGGAAAAAATTTTCGCAGTCTACCCATCTGACAAAGGGCTGATATCCAGAATTTACAAACAACTCAAGCAGATTTACAGGAAAAAAACAAACAAGCCCATTCAAAAGTGGGCAAAGGATATGAACAGACACTTTACAAAAGAAGACATATATGAGGCCAACAATCATATGAAAAAATGCTCATCGTCACTGGTCATCAGAGAGATGCAAATCAAAACCACATTGAGGTACCATCTCACGCCAGTTAGAATGGCGATCATTAAAAAATCTGGAGACAACAGATGCTGGAGAGGATGTGGAGAAAAAGGAACACTTTTACACTGTTGGTGGGAGTGTAAATTAGTTCAACCATTGTGGAAGACAGTGTGGCGATTCCTCAAGGCCTTAGAAATAGAAATTCCATTTGACCCAGCAATCCCATTACTGGGTATATATCCAAAAGACTATAAATCGTTCTACTATAAGGACACATGTACACGAATGTTCATTGCAGCACTGTTTACAATAGCAGGGACCTGGATTCAACCAAAATGCCCATTGATAATAGACTGGATTGGAAGAATGTGGCACATATACACCATGGAATATTATGCAGCAATCAGAAATGATGAGTTCGTGTCGTTTGTAGGGACATGGATGAATCTGGAAAACATCATCCTCAGCAAACTGACACAAGAACAGAAAATGAAACACCGCATATTCTCACTCATAGGTGGGTGATGAAAAATGAGAACACATGGACACAGAAAGGGGAGTACTAAACACTGGGGTCTATTGGGGGGAAAAGGGAAGGGCCAGTGGGAGGGGGAGGTGGGGAGGGATAGCCTGGGGAGAAATGCCAAATGTGGGTGAAGGGGAGAAGAAAAGCAAAGCACACTGCCATGTGTGTACCTACGCAACTGTCTTGCATGCTCTGCTCATGTACCCCAAAACCTATAATCCAATAAAAAATTAAAAAATAAATAAATAAATAAATAAATAAATAAATAAATAAATAAAAAAGAAAATGTGGTACATATACACCATGGAATACTATGCAGCCATAAAAAGGAAAGAGATCATGTCTTTTGCCAGAACATGGATGGAGCTGGAGGCCATTATTCTTAGCAAACTAACACAGGAACAGAAAGCCGAATACCACATGTTCTCACTTATAAATTGGAGCTAAATGATGAGAACTCATGAACACAAAGTAGGAAACAACAGCCACTGGGGACTACTTCAGGGTGGAGAGTGGGAGGAGGGAGAGGAACAGAAAAAAATAGCTATTGAGTACTAGGCTTTGTACCTGGGTGATGAAATAATTTGTACAACAAACCCCCATGACACGAATTTACCTATATAACAACCCTGCACATATATGTGCCCCTGAATCTAAATTAAAACCAAAAAAAAAAGTATTTTTCTTACCTGTTTATGAAAAGCTTTGCAAATGTGCTACACACTTAAAAAACATGGGGACAGTGTAAAGCACAATTATTACATGAAATATATTTGAGGTCACATAGCTAGTCAGGCTATCTTCAGATATTCTCTCCCTGATGATTCTTCACAGGACTTTTTTACTCCCTTTCTGGATTATCTTTAAATTTTATTTTTAATTTCAGTAGCTTTTTTGGGGGTACAAGTGGTTTTTGGTTACATGGGTTAATTGTATAGTGGTGAACTCTGTGATTTTAGTGCACCTGTCACCCAAATATCATACATTGTACTCAATATGTAGTTTTTAAAATCCCATACCCCTTTCCATCCTCTCCCTTCTAAATCTCCAAAGTTCATGATATCACTCTGTATGCCTTTGTGTGCCCGTAGCTTAGCTCCCACTTATAAATCAGAACATAGGCTATTTGGTTTTCCATTCCGGTGTCATCCAAGTTGCTATGGAAGACGTTATTTCATTCTTTATTTTCTGGTTGAGGTATTCCACGGTGCATCTATACCACATTTTCTTTATCTACTCATTGGTCAATGGGCTCTTGGGTTGGTTTCATATCTTTGCAATTGTGAATTGTGCTGTAATAAACATATACATGCAGATGTCAAAAAAAAAAAAAAACAAAAAAACAAAATTGCGAGAGGGGACTCAAGATGGCGCTGTGAGAACAACCAAGATTGCAGCCCACATTGAATCCGCAAACGGTGAATCAGTGCTGCATTTCCAGACTGATCTTTGTTGCCCACAGAACAGGGAAACTCCCAAGGATAAAGAGACAGGGGACGCCAGGCAGTAGGTCTGCCTGGGGAAGCCGGCAGCCGGGGCGGCAGAAGTCGGCCCTACCCAGGAATCCCCACAGGGCGCGCTTGTCTGGGTGCCTTGTTGAACCGGCAACCTGAGACTTGAGAGGGCTGGACTTGAGACTTAACGAGACTTGCACCGTAGCCCAGCCCAGAGGATTGCAGGGACAGATCGTTTGGGATACCCAGTGAAACGAACAAAACCGCGATTTCAAACTATCCCAAGCAGATGGCCCGAGACGCTCTGTGGGGGAGGGGCGTCCACCACTACCGAGGCAACCCGCCCCAACTGAGATACACGCCCACTGCTGAGGCAGCCAGCCATTGCTGAGGCAACTTGCCCCAACTGAGATACACGCCCACTGCTGACGCAGCCAGCCGTTGCCGAGGCAACCCGTCCCTACTGAGATACACGCCCACTGCTGAAGCAGCCTGCCTTTGCTGAGGCAACACCCTACAATGAAGAGACTCCGCCACAGGGCGTGGCGGAGACCACAGCAGAGCCTGCAGGAACAGGGCGAATCACACAACAGCAGGGCGGAGCCTGGCAACCAAACAGTGGCTAGTCTGCCTTCTAGCTGGGCAGGACACCTCATCGAACAACCAAAAATAAAGCCCAAACCCCTCAATACAGAGCATTTGAGAAAAAAATAAAAGGGTTTTTTAATGAGCTCTGTTGCAGCAGAATCAAACATAGCAGCCTAACAGCCCTGAAGGAACAACAGAGCGCACAGCTCAGCAATTAAACCCCTATAAAGTACAAACTGTCTCCTCAAGCAGCTCCCTGACCCCTCTATATCCAAAAGACTGATATTAGGCAGGCATCATCCTGGGACAAAGAGAGCAGAAAAAGAAACTGGTAGCATCCCTCGCTGTGCCGCAGCTGCTAGAGGTGCACCCCAGACAAGCAAGGTCTGGAGAGGACCTCAGCAGTCATACAGCGAAGGGGCTAGACTGGTAGAAGGAAAACCAAGCAACAGAAATACTTCATCATCAACATTCTGGGTGTCCACTCAGAGACCCAATCGAAAAATCAGCAACTACGCAGACGACCAGCGGACAAATCCACAAAGATGGGAAGAAACCAGCGCAAAAAGGAGGAAAACACCCGAAACCAGAACACCTCGCCTCCTAGAAAGGACCAAAACTCCTCACCAGCAAGGGAAGAAAGCTGGATGGAGAATGACTGTGATGAAATGACGGAATTAGACTTCAGAAGATGGATAATGAGAAACTTTTGTGAGCTAAAAGATCATGTATTAAATCAATGCAAAGAAACTAAGAACCTTGAAAATAGATTTGAAAAAAGATTCGAGGAAATGATAACAAGAATGGATAACTTAGAGAGGAATATGAATGAATGAAAGGAGCTGAAAAACACCATACGAGAACTTCGTGAAGCAAACACAAGTTTCAATAGCCAAATTGACCAAGCAGAAGAAAGAATATCTGAAGTCGAAGACCAACTCAATGAAATAAAACGAGAAACCAAGATCAGAGAAAAAAGCACAAAAAGGAATGAACAAAGTCTCCAAGAAATGTGGGACTATGTGAAAAGACCTAACCTACGATTGATAGGTGTACCAGAAGCGGACGAAGAGAATGAATCCAAGCTGGAAAATAGTCTTCAGGACATCATCCAGGAAAATTTCCCCCACCTAGCAAGACAGGCCAACACTCAATTGCAGGAAATACAGAGAACACCACAAAGATATTCCACAAGAAGAGCAACCCCAAGGCACATAATCGTCAGATTCAACAGGGTTGAAATAAAGGAGAGAATACTAAGGGCAGCCAGAGAGAAAGGTCGGGTCACCCACAAAGGGAAGCCCATCAGACTCACAGCAGATCTCTCAACAGAAACACTACAAGCCAGAAGAGAGTGGGGGCCAATATTCAACATTCTTAAAGAAAAGAACTTTCAACCCAGAATTTCATATCCAGCCAAACTGAGCTTCAGAAGTGAAGGAAAAATAAAATCCTTTGCGAACAAGCAAGTACTCAGAGATTTTGTCACCACCAGGCCTGCTTTACAAGAGCTCCTAAAAGAGGCACTACACATAGAAAGGATCAACCAGTACAAGCCATTCCAAAATCACACTGAATGCTAAAGAGCTTCAACATAATGAAGAATCTACAACAACTAACAGGCAAAACGGCCACTTAGCATCAAAATGGCAGTATCAAATTCACACATAACAATATTAACCCTAAATGTAAATGGACTAAATGCACCAATCAAAAGACACAGACTGGAAAATTGGATAAAAATCCAAAACCCATCAGTGTGCTGTATCCAGGAAACCCATCTCACATGCAAGGATACACAAAGGCTCAGAATAAAGGGATGGAGGAAGATTTACCAAGCTAATGGAAAGCAAAAAAAAGCAGGAGTTGCAATTCTCATCTCTGATAAAATAGACTTTAAAGCAACAAAGATCAAAAGAGACAAAGAAGGCCATTACATACTGGTAAAAGGATCAATACAACAAGAAGAGCTAACGATCCTAAACATATATGGACCCAATGCAGGAGCACCCAGATACATAAGGCAAGTTCTTAATGACTTACAAAAGGACTTAGACTCCCACACAATAATAGTGGGAGACTTTAACACTCCACTGTCAATACTAAACAGATCAACCAGACAGAAAATCAACAAGGATATCCAGGGCTTGAACTCAGACCTGGAGCAAGCAAACCTGATAGACATTTACAGAACTCTCCACCCCAAATCCACAGAATACACATTCTTCTCAGCACCACATGACACCTACTCTAAAATTGACCACATAATTGGAAGTAAAGCACTGCTCAACAAATGCAAAACAACTGAAATCATAACAAACAGCCTCTCAGACCATAGTGCAATCAAGTTAGAACTCAGAATTCAGAAACCGACCCAGAACCGCACAGCTTCATGGAAACTGAACAACTGGCTCTTGAATGTTGACTGGGTAAACACCGAAATGAAGGCAGAAATAAAGAAGTTCTTCGAAACCAATGAGAACGAAGACACAACGTGCCAGAACCTCTGGGACACATTTAAAGCAGTCTCTAGAGGAAAGTATATAGCAATAAGTGCCCATATGAGGAGAATGGAGAGATCCAAAATTGACACCCTATCGTCAAAATTGAAAGAGCTAGAGGAGCAAGATCAAAAAAACTCAAAACCCAGCAGAAGACAAGAAATAACTAAGATCAGAGCTGAGCTGGAGGAGATTGAGACACGAAAAACCCTTCAAAAAATCAATAAATCCAAGAGCTGGTTTTTTGAAAACATCAACAAAATAGACAGACCACTAGCCAGATTGATTTAAAAGAAAAGAGAGAACAACCAAATAGATGCAATAAAAAATGATAAAGGGGAAATCACCACAGATTCCACAGAAATTCAAACCATCATCAGAGAATATTACAAACAACTCTATGCGCATAAACTAGTAAATCTGGAAGAAATGGATAAATTCCTGGACTCCTGTGTCCTCCCAAGCCTAAACCAAGAGGAAGCTGAAACTATGAATAGACCAATAACCAGGTCTGAAGTTGAGGCAGCAACTAACAGCCTACCACACAAAAAAAGCCCAGGTCCAGACGGGTTCACAGCCAAATTCTACCAGACACACAAGGAGAAGCTGGTACCATTCCTTCTAAAACTATTTCAAACAATCCAAAAAGAGGGAATCCTTCCCAAATCATTTTATGAGACCAACATCATCCTGATACCAAAACCCGGCAGAGACCCAACGAGAAAAGAAAACTTCCAGCCAATATCCATGATGAACATAGATGTAAAAATCTTCAATAAAATATTGGCAAGCCGATTGCAACAGCAAATCAAAAAACTTATTCACCATGATCAAGTAGGATTCATCCCGGGGATGCAAGGTTGGTTCAACATACGCAAGTCTATCAACGTAATTCACCACATAAACAGAACCAAAAACAAAAACCACATGATTATCTCAATTGATGCAGAGAAGGCATTTGACAAAATTCAACAGCCCTTTATGCTAAAAACCCTCAATAAACTCGGTATCGATGGAACGTATCTCAAAGTAATAAAAGCTATTTATGACAAACCAACAGCCAATATCATACTGAACGGGCAAAAACTGGAAGCATTCCCTTTGAAATCTGGCACTAGACAAGGATGCCCTCTCTCACCACTCCTATTCAATATAGTACTGGAAATTCTAACCAGAGCAATCAGGCAAGAAAAAGAAATAAAGGGTATTCAAATAGGAAAGGTGGAAGCCAAATTGTCTCTATTTGCAGACGACATGATAGTATACCTAGAAGACCCCATCGCCTCAGCCCAAAAACTCCTGAAACTGATAAGCAACTTAAGCAAATTCTCAGGATATAAAATCAATGTGCAAAAATCACAAGCATTCGTCTACACCAATAACAGACTAAAAGAAAGCCAAATCAAGAGCGAACTGCCATTCGCAATTGCTACAAAAAGAATAAAATACCTTGGAATACAACTCACAAGGAACGTAAGAGACCTCTTCAAGGAGAACTACAAACCACTTCTCAACGAAATCAGAGAGGTCACAAACAGATGGAGAAACATTCCATGTTCATGGTTAGGAATAATTAATATCGTGAAAATGGCTATACTGCCCAAAGTAATTTACAGAATCAACGCTATCCCCATCAAGCTACCACTGACTTTCTTCACAGAACTGGAAAAAACCACCATGAACTTCATATGGAACCAAAAGAGAGCCCGCATAGCCAAGTCAATACTAAGCAAAAAGAACACAGCGGGGGGCATCACACTACCGGATTTCAAACTATACTACAAGGCTACAGTAATCAAAACAGCATGGTACTGGTACCAAAACAGAGATATAGACCAATGGAACAAAACAGAGGCACCGGAGGCAACACAACATACATACAACTATACAATCTTTGATAAACCTGACAAAAACAAGCAATGGGGAAAGGATTCCATGTTTAACAAATGGTGTTGGGAAAACTGGCTAGCCATGTGCAGAAAGCAGAAACTGGACCCCTTCCTGACACCTTACACTAAAATTAACTCCAGATGGATTAAAGACTTAAACATAAGACCTGGCACCATAAAAACCCTAGAAAGAAATCTAGGCAAAACTATCCAGGACATAGGAGTAGGCAAGGACTTCATGAACAAAACACCAAAAGCATTGGCAACAAAAGCCAAAATAGACAAATGGGACCTAATCAAACTCCACAGCTTCTGCACGGCAAAAGAAACAGTCACTAGAGTGGATCGGCAACCAACAGAATGGGAAAAAATTTTCGCAGTCTACCCATCTGACAAAGGGCTGATATCCAGAATTTACAAAGAACTCAAACAGATTTATAGGAAAAAAACAAACAAGTCCATTCAAAAGTGGGCAAAGGATATGAACAGACACTTTACGAAAGAAGACATATACGAGGCCAACAATCATATGAAAAAATGCTCATCGTCACTGGTCATCAGAGAGATGCAAATTAAAACCACATTGAGATACCATCTCACGCCAGTTAGAATGGCGATCATTAAAAAATCTGGAGACAACAGATGCTGGAGAGGATGTGGAGAAAAAGGAACACTTCTACACTGTTGGTGGGAGTGTAAATTAGTTCAACCATTGTGGAAGACAGTGTGGCGATTCCTCAAGGCCTTAGAAATAGAAATTCCATTTGACCCAGCAATCCCATTACTGGGTATATATCCAAAAGACTATAAATCGTTCTACTATAAGGACACATGTACACGGATGTTCATTGCAGCACTGTTTACAATAGCAAAGACCTGGAATCAACCCAAATGCCCATTGATAATAGACTGGATTGGAAAAATGTGGCACATATACACCATGGAATATTATGCAGCAATCAGAAATGATGAGTTTGTGTCGTTTGTAGGGACATGGATGAATCTGGAGAACATCATCCTCAGCAAACTGACACAAGAACAGAAAATGAAACACCGCATATTCTCACTCATAGGTGGGTGATGAAAAATGAGAACACATGGACACAGAAAGGGGAGTACTAAACACTGGGGTCTATTGGGGGGAAAAGGGGAGGGCCAGTGGGAGGGGGAGGTGGGGAGGGATAGCCTGGGGAGAAATGCCAAATGTGGGTGAAGGGGAGAAGAAAAGAAAAGCACACTGCCATGTGTGTACCTACGCAACTGTCTTGCATGTTCTGCTCATGTACCCCAAAACCTAAAATCCAATAAAAAATTTAAAAAAAAAGACACACAAAAAAATTGCTCTGAATATGATCTGGCAGAAAAAATAAATATACAATGCCCTATTCTACTCTGTTTTGGAGTATATACACCAACTTTATACGCTCTCTCATGTAAAATACAGAAATTCTATAATGAAGCGAATCGAAAAAAATCTAAATATTAACTAGGCACCCCAATGTTAAAGCAAAATTGCTCTGAATAAAATCTGTCAGAAAAAATAACAGTGCCCTATTCTACTCTGTTATGTAGCATATACACCAACTGAATATGCTCTCTCATGTAAAATACCGAAATTCTAATTTTACCCGAATCAAAAAAATCTAAATAATATCTATGAGCCACAAAGTTAAAAGAAAATGGCTCTGAATATAGTCTGTTAGAAGAAATATACAATGCTCTTTTCTACTCTGTTTTGTAGTATAAACACCAACTGAATATGCTCTGTCATGTAAAATACAGAAATTCTAATTCTACCTGAATCGAAAAAATCTATATATTATCTAGGCACCCCAATGTCAAAAGCAAAATTGCTCTGAATATAATCTGTCAGAGAAAATATACAATCCTCTTTTCTACTCTGTTTTGTAGTAAATACACCAACTCAATATGCTCTCTCATATAAAATACCGAAATTCTAATTTTACACGAATCGACAAAAATCTAAATAATATCTAGTCGCCCCAAAGTTAAAAGAAAATGGCTCTTAATATAGTCTGTTAGAAAAAATATAGAATGCCTATTTCTACTCTATTTTGGAGTATATACACCATCTCAGGATGCTCTCTCATTTAAAATACAGAAATTCTAATTTTACCTGAATCGAAAAAATGTAAATATTATCTAAACACCTCAGTGTTAAAAAGAAAATTGCTCTGAATATAATCTGTCAGGAAAAATATACAATGCCCTATTCTACTCTGTTTTGGAGTATATACACCAACTCCATATGCTCTCTCAAGTAAAATAGAGAAATTCTATATTTAAGCGAATTGAAAAAAATTTAAATATTATCTAGGCACCCCAATGTTAAAAGAAAATTTCTCTGAATATAATCTGTCAGAAAAAATATACAATGCCCTTTACTTCGGTGATTTGTAGTATATACACCAACTCCATCTGCTCTCTCATGTAAAATACAGAAATTCTACATTTAAGCGAATCAAAAAAATCTAAATATTATCTAGGCACCTCAGTGTTAAAAAGAGAATTGCTCTGAATATAATCTGTCAGAAAAAATATACAATGCCCTTTACTTCGGTGATTTGTAGTATATACACCAACTCCATCTGCTCTCTCATGTAAAATACAGAAATTCTACATTTAAGCGAATCAAAAAAATCTAAATATTATCTAGGCACCACAGTGTTAAAAAGAGAATTGCTCTGAATATAATCTGTCAGAAAAAATATACAATGCCCTTTACTTCTGTGATTTGTAGTATATACACCAACTCCATATGCTCTCTCATGTAAAATACAGAAATTCTATATTTAAGAAAATCGAAAGAAATCTAAAAATTATCTAGGCACCCCAATGTTAAAAGAAAAATTGCGCTGAATATAATCTGTCAGAGAAAATATACAATGCTCTATTCTACTCTGTTTTGTAGTATATACACCATCTCAATATGCTCTCTCATATAAAATACCGAAATTCTAATTTGACGCGAATCGAAAAGAATCTAAATAATATCTAGGCGCCCCAAAGTTAAAAGAAAATGGTTCTAAATATAGTCTGTAAGAAAAAATATACAATGCCTTACTCTAGTCTGTTTTGGAGTATATACGAAAACTCAGTGTGCTCTCTAATGTAAAATACCGAAATTCTAATTTTACGTGAATCGAAAAAAATCTAAATAATATGTAGGCACACCAATGTTAAAAACAAAATTGTTCTGAATATAGTCTGTCAGAAAAAACATACAACGCCCTTTTCTTCTCGGTTTTGTAGTATATACAACAACTCCATATGCTCTTTTATATAAAATAAGGAAATTCTAATTTTACTCGAATTGAGGAGAATTTAAATAATATCTAGGCGCCTTAAAGTTAAAAGAAAATGGTTCTAAATATAGTATGTAAGAAAAAATATACAATGCCTTATTCTAGTCTGTTTTGGAGTATATACACCAACTCAGTGTGCTCTCTCATGTAAAATACAGAAATTCTAATTTTACGTGAATCAAAATCTAAATATTATCTAGGCACACCAATGTTAAAAACAAAATTGCTCTAAATATAATCTGTCAGAAAAAATATACAATGTCTTATTCTACTCGGTTTTGGAGTATATACACCAACTCAGTATGCTCTCTCATGTAAAATACAGCAATTCTAATTCTACCCGAATCGAAGAATTCTAAATATTATCTAGGCACCCCAATGTTAAAAACAAAATTGCTCTGAAGATAATCTGTCAGAAAAAATATACAATGCCCTATTCTACTCATTTTTGGAGTATATACACCAACTCCACATGCTCTCTCATATAAAATACAGAAATCCTATATTTAAGCGAATCGAAAAAAATCTAAATAATATCTAGGCACCCCAAAGTTAAAGGCAGAATCGCTCTGAATATAATCTGTCAAAAAAAATATACAATGCCTTATTCTACTCTGTTTTGGAGTATATACAGCAACTGCATATGCTCTCTCATGTAAAATACAGAAATTCTATATTTAAGTGAATCGAAAAAAACCTAAATATTATCTAGGCACCCCAATGTTAAAAGGAAAATTGCTCTGAATATAATCTGTCAGAAAAAATATACAATGCCCTTTTCTACTCTGTTTTGCAGTATATACACCAACTCAATATGCTCTCATGTAAAATACAAAAATTCTAATTTTACACGAACGGAAATAATCTAAATATTATCTAGGCACCCCAATGTTAAAAGCAAAATTGCTCTGAATGTAATCTGTCAGAAAAAATATACAATGTTTTATTCTACTTTGTTTTAAAGTATGTACACAAACTGCATATGCTCTCTCATGTAATATATAGAAATTCTAATTCTACCCGAATCGAAAAAATCTAAATATTATCTAGGCACCCCAATGTTGAAAACAAAATTGCTCTGAATATAATCTGTCAGAGGAAATATACAATGCCCTATTCTACTCTGTTTTGGAGTATATACACCAACTCAATATGCTCTCTCATGTAAAATACCGAAATTCTAATTTTAGGCAAAAAAATCTAAATAATATATAGGCGCCCCAAATTTATAAGAAAATGGCTCGGAATATAGTCTGTTAGAAAACATGTACAATGCCTTATTCTACTCTGTTTTGGAATATATACAATAACTCAGTATGCTCTCTCGTGTAAAATACAGAAATTCTAATTTTACGTGAATCGAATAAAATCTAAATATTATATAGGCACCCCAATGTTAAAAACAAAATTGCTCTGAATAAAATTTGTCACAAAAAATATACAATGCCCTTTTCTACTGTGTTTTGTAGTATATACACCAACGCAATATGCTCACTCATGTAAAATGCCGAAATTCAAATTTTACGCGAATCGAAGAAAAGCTAAATAAAATCTAGACGCCCCAAAGATAGAACATAATGGCTCTGAATATAGTCTGTTAGAAAAAAAAATATATCGCCTTACTCTACTATTTTTTGAAGTACATACAGCAACTCAGGATGCACTCTCATGTAAAATATAGAAATTCTAATTTTTCCCGAATCGAAAATTCTAAATATTATCTAGGCACCTCAATGTTAAAAAAAAAATTGCTCTGAATATAATCTGTCAGAAAAAATATACTATGCCCTATTCTACTGTTTTCGAGTATATACAACAACTCCATATACTCTCTCATGTAAAATACAGAAATTCTATATTTAAGCGAACCGAAAAAAATCTAAATATTATCTAGGCACCCCAATGTTAAAAATAAAATTGCTCTGAATGAAATCTGTCAGAAAAAATATACAATGCCCTTTTCTACTCTGTTTTGTAGTATATACACCAACACAATATGCTCTCTCATATAAAATACAGAAATTCTAATTCTACCCAAATCGAAAAAACTTAAATATTATCTAGGCACCACAGTGTTAAAAAAAAAATGCTCTGAATATAATCCATCAGAAAAAATATACAATGCCCTATTCTACTCTGTTTTGGAGTATACACACCAACTGCATATGCTCTCTCATGTAAAATATAGAAATTCTATATTTAAGCGAATCGAAAAAAATCTAAATATTATCTAGGCAACGAAATGTTAAAAACAAAGTTGCTCTGAATATAATCTGTCAGAAAAAATATACAATGCCCTCTTCTACTCTGTTTTGGAGTATATACACCAACTCAGTAAGCTCTCTCATATAAAATACAGAAATTCTTCATTTATGCGAATCGAAAAAAATCTAAATATTATCTAGGCAACCCAATGTTAAAAACAAACTTGCTCTGAATATAATCTGTCAGAAAAAATATACAATGCCCTTTTCTATTCTGTTTTGCAGTATATACACCAACTCAATATGCTCTCATGTAAAATACAAAAATTCTAATTTTACACCAACGGAAATAATCTAAATATTATCTAGGCACCCCAATGTTAAAAGCAAAATTGCTCTGAATATAATCTTTCAGAAAAAATATACAATGCCCTCTTCTATTCTGTTTTGTAGTATAAACACCAACTCAATATGCTCTGTTATGTAAAATACAGAAATTCTAATTCTACCTGAATCGAAATAATCTAAATAATATCAAGGCACCCCAATGTTAAAAGCAAAATTACTCTGAAAATAATCTGTCAGAAAAAATATAGAATGCCCTTTTCTACTATGATTTGTAGTATATACACCAACTCAATATGGTCTCTCATGTAAAATAGAGAAATTCTAACTTTATCCGAATCGAAAAAATGTAAATATTATGTAGGCACCCCAATGTTAAAAACAAAATTGCTCTGAATATAATCTGTCCGAAACAATATACAATGCCCTACTCTAGTCTGTTTTGGTGTATATACACCATCTCCATATACTCTCTCATGTAAAATACCGTAATTTAAATTTTACGTGAATTGAAAAAAATCTAAATAGTATCTAGGCACTTCAATGTTAAAAGGAAACTTGCTCTTAATATAATCTGTCAGAAAAAATATACAGCGTCCTTTTCTACTCTGTTTTGGAGTATATACACCAAATTTATAGGCTCTCTCATGTAAAATACAGAAATTCTAATTTTACAAGAATCGAAAAATATCTAAATAATATCTAGGCGCCTCGAAGTTAAAAGAAAATGGCTCTTAATATAGACTGTTAGAAAAAATATACAATGCCTTATTCTACTCTGTTTTGGAGTATATACACCAACTCAGTATGCTCTCTCATGTTAAATACCGAAATATTCATTTTATGTGAATCGAAAAAATCTAAATATTATCTAGGCACCCCAATGTTTAAAACAAAATTGCTTTGAATATAATCTGTCAGAAAAACTATACGATGCCCTATTCTACTCTGTTTTTGAGTATATACACCAAATCAATATGCTCTCTCATGTAAAATACAGGAATTCTATATTTAAGCGAATCGAAAAAAATTTAAATATTATCTAGGCACCCCAATGTTAAAAGAAAAATTGCTGTGAATATAATCTGTCAGAAAAAATATACAATGAACTTTTCTACTCTGTTTTTTAGTATATACACCAACTCAATATGCTCTCTAATGTAAAATACAGAAATTCTAATCTTACGCAAATCGAAAAAAATCGAAATAATATCTAGGCGCCCAAAAGTTAAAAGAGAATGTCTCTTAATAAAGTCTCTTAGAAAAAATACATAATGCCTATTTCTACTCTGTTATGGAGTCTATACAACAACGAAGTATGCTCTCTCATGTAAAATACCGAAATTCTAATTTTACGTGAATCGAAAAAAATCTATATAATATCTATGCGCCCAAAAGTTAAAAGAAAGTGGCTCCGAATATAGTCTGTTAGAGAAAATATACAATGCCTTATTCTACTCTGTTTTGGAGTATATACACCAACTCAGTATGCTCTCTCATGTAAAATAGAGAAATTCTATATTTAAGCGAATAGAAGAAAATCTAAATATTATCTAGGCAACCCAATGTTAAAAACAAAATTGTTATGAATATAAACAGTCATAAAAAATATACAATGCCCTATTCTACTCTGTTTTGGAGTATATACACCAAATCCATATGCTCTCTCATGTAAAATACCGAAATTCTAAATTTACGTGAATCAAAAAAAATATAAATATTATCTAGGCACCACAATGTTAAAAGCAAAATTGCTCTGAATATAATCTGTCATAAAAACTATACAATGCCCTTTTCTACTCTGTTTTGCATTATATACACAAACTCATTATTCTCTCTCATGTAAAATACAGAAATTCAAATTTTACCAGAATCGAAAAAATCTATATATTATCCTGGCACCCCAATGTTAAAAACAAAATTGCTCTTAATATAATCTGTCAGAAAAAATATACAATGTTTATTTATACTCTGTATTGGACTATATACACGAACTCCATATGCTCTCTCATGTAAAATACAGAAATTCTATATTAAAGCGAATCGAAGAAAATTTAAATACTATCTACGCACCCCAACGTTAAAACAAACAGTGCTGTGAATATATTCGGTAAGAAAAATTATACAATGCCCTTTTCTACTCTTTTTTGTAGTATATAATCCAACTCAATATGCTCTCTCATATAAAATACAGAAATTCTAATATTACCCGAATCGAAAATATCTAAATATAATCTAGGCACTCCAATGTTAAAAACAAAATTGCTCTGAATATAATGTGTCAAAAAATATATACAATGCCCTATTCTCCTCTGTTTTGGAATATATACACCAACTTAGTATACTCTCTCATGTAAAATACCGAAATTATAATTTTACGTGAATCGAAAAAATCTAAATTTTATTTAGGCACCCCAACGTTAAAAGCAAAATTGCTTTGAATATAATCTGTCATAAAAATTATACAATGCAGTTTTCTACTCTGTATTGGAGTATATACACCAACTCAATATGCTCACTCATGTAAAATAAACAGATTCTAATTTTACCCGAATCGAACAAATCTAAATATAATCTAGGCACCCCAATGTTAAAAACAAAATTGCTCTGTACATAATCTGTCAGAAAAATTATACAATGCCCTACTCTATTCTGTTTTGGAGTATATACAACAACTCTACCTGCTCTCTCATGTAAAATACAGAAATTCTATATTTAAGCGCATCGAAAAAAGTCTAGATATTATCTAGGCACCCCAATGTTAAAAGAAAAATTTCTCAGAATATAATCTGTCAGATAAAATATAGAATGCCCTTTTCTACTCTGTTTTGGAGTATATACACCAAATCAGCATGGTCTCTCATGTAATATACCAAAATTCTAATTTTACACGAATCGAAAAAATCTAAATATTTTATAGGCACACCAATGATAAAATAAAAATTGCTCTGAATACAATCTGTCTGGCAAAATATACAATGCCCTTTTCTACTCTCTTTTGTAGTATATACACCAACTCAATATCTTCTCTCATGTAAAATACAGAAATTATAATTTTACCCAAATCGAAGAAATTTAAATATTATCCTGGCTTTCCAATGTTAAAAACAAAATTGCTCTGAATATAATCTGGCAGAAAAAATATACAATGCCCTATTCTACTCAGTTTTGGAGTATATACACCAAATCCATATGCTCTCTCATGTAAAATACAGAAATTCTATATTTAAGCAAATCGAGAAAAATCTAAATATTATATAGGCACCCCAATGTATAAAAACAAAATTTCTCTGAATATAATCTGTAATAAAAAATATACAATGCCCTATTCTTCTCTGTTTTGGAGTATATACACCAACTCCATATGATCTCTCATGTTAAATACAGAAATTCTATATTTAAGCGAATCGAAAAAAACCTAAATATTATCTAGGCACCCGACTGTTAAATGAAAAATTGCTCAGAATATAATCGGTCAGAAAAAATATACAATGCCCTTTTCTACTCTGTTTTGGAGTATATACACCAACGCAATATGCTCTCTCATGTAAAATATTGAAATGCTAATTTTATGCGAATCAAATAAAATCTAAATACAATCTAGGCACCCCAAGATAAAAGAAAATGGCTCTGAATATAGTCTGTTAGAAAAAATATACAATGCTTTATGCTACTCTGTTTTGGAGTATATACACCAACTCAGTATGCTCTCAAATGTAAAATACAGAAATTCTAATTTTACCCGAATGGAAAAAATCTAAATATTATCTAGGCACTCCAATGTTAAAAACAAAATTTCTCTGAATATAATCTGTCAGAAAAAATATACAATGCCCTATTCTACTCTGTTTTGGGGTATATACACCAACTCTACTTGCTCTCTCATGTAAAATACAGAAATTCTATATTTAAAAGAATCGAAAAAAATCTAAATATCATCTAGGCACCCCAATGTTAAAAGAAAAATTGCTCTGAATATAATCTGTCAGAAAAAATATACAATGCCCTTTTCTACTCTGTTTTTGAGTATATACACAAATCAATATGCTCTCTTATGTAAAATACAAAAATTATAAATTTACACTAATCGAAAAAAATATAAATAATATCTAGGCACCCCAAGGTTAAAAGAAAATGACTCTGAAAATAGTCTGTTAGAAAAAATATACAATGCCTTATTCTTCTCTGTTTTGGAGTATATACACCAAATCAATATGCTCTCTTATGTAAAATAAAGTAATTCAAAATTTACGTGAATCGAAAAAATCTAAATATTATCCAGGCACCCCAATGTTAAAAGCAAAATTGCTCTGAATATAATATGTCAGAAAAAATATACAATGCCCTTTTCTACATTGTTTTGTAGTATATACACAAACTCAAATTTCTCTCTAATGTAAAATACAGAAATTCTAATTTTACAGGAATAGAAAAAATCTAAATATTATCCTGGCACCCCAATGTTAAAAACCTAATTGCTCTGAATATAATCTGTTAGAAAAAATATACAATGCCCTATTCTACTCTGTTTTGGAGTACATACACCAACTCCATATGCTCTCTCATGTAAAATACAGAAATTCTATATTTAAGCGAATTGAAAATAATCTAAATATTATCTAGGCACCCCAATGATAAAAACAAAATTGTTATGAATATAAACTGTCAGAAAAAATATACAATACCCTATTCTACTCTGTTTTGGAGTATATACACCAACTCCATATGCTCTTATATGTAAAACACAGAAATGCTATATTTAAGCGAATCGAAAAAAATCTAAATATTATCTAGGCACCCCAATGTTGAAAACAATATATCCCTGAATATAATCTGTCAGAAAAAATATACAATGCTCTATTCTACTCTGTTTTCGAGTATATACAGCAACTTCATATGCTCTCTCATGTAAAATACAGAAATTCTATATTTAAGAGAATCGAAAAAAATCTAAATATTAGCTAGGCACCACAACGATACAAGGAAAATTGCTCTGAATATGATCTGTCAGAAAAAATATACAATGCCCTTTTCTACTGTGTTTTGTAGTATATGCACCACCTGAATATGCTCTCTCATGTATAATACAGAAATTATAATTTTACCCGAATAGAAAATATCTAAATATTATCTAGGCACCACAATGTTAAAAACAAAATTGCTCTGAATATAATCTGACAGAAAATATATACAATGCCCTATTCTACTCTGTTTTTGTGTATATACACCAACTCTACCTGCTCTCTCTTGTATAATACAGAAATTCTTTATTAAAGCGAATCGAAAAAAATCTAAATATTGTCTAGGCACCCCAATGTTAAAAGCAAAATTGCTCTGAATATAATCTGTCAGAAAAAATATAATGCCCTATTCTACTATGTTTTGGAGTATATACACGAACTCAGTGTGCTATCTCGTGTAAAATAAAGAAATTCAAATTTTACCCGAATCAACAAAACCTATATATTATCTAGGCACCCCAAAATGAAAAACAAAATTGCTCTGAATATATAGTGTCCACAAAAATATACAATGCCCTATTCTTCTCTGTTTTGGAGTATACACACTAACTCCTTATGCTCTCTCAAGTTAAATACAGAAATTCTATATTTAAGCGCATCGAAAAAAATCTAAAAATTATCTAGGCACCCCAATAATAAAAGCAAAATTGCTCTGAAAATACTCTGTCAGCAAAAATATACAGTGCCCTTTTCTACTCTGTTTTGGATTATATACACCAAATCAATATGCTCCCTCATGGAAGATACCAAAATTCTAATTTTACGTGAATCAAAATAAATTTAAATAATATCTAGGTGCACCTAAGTTGAAAGAAAATGGCTCTGAATATATTCTGTTAGAAAAAACATAAAATGCCTTATTTTACTCTGTTTTGGAATATATACACCAACTCAACATGCTCTCTCATGTAAAATACTGAAATTCTAATTTTACGTGATTCGAAAAAAATCTAAATATTATCTAGGCACCCCAATGTTAAAAGCAAAATTTCTCTGAATATAATCTGTCTGACGAAATATACAATGCCGTATTCTATTATGTTTTGGAGAATATACACCAACTTTATATGCTCCTTCTTGTAAAATACAGAAAATCTAAATTTAAGCAAATCGAAAAAAATCTAAATATTATCTAGGCTCCCCAATGTTAAAAACAAAATTGCTCTGAATATAATCTGTCAGAAAAAATATACAATGCCCTATTCGTCTCTGTTTGGGAGTATATACACCAACTCCATATGCTCTCTCATGTTAAGTACAGATATTCAATATTTAAGCGACTCGAAAAAAATCTAAATATTATCTAGCCACCTCAATGTTAAAAGCAAAATTTCTCTGAATAAAATCTGTCTGACAAAATATACAATGCCATTTTCTACTCTGTTTTGGAGTATATACACCAACTCCATATGCTCTCTCATGTAAAATACAGCATTTCTATATTTAAGCGAATTGAAAACAATCTAAATATTATCAAGGCACCCCAATGTTAAAAACAAAATTGCTCTGAATATCATCTGTCAGAAAAAATATACAAGGCCCTATTCTACTCTGTTTTGGAGTATGTACACCAATTCCATATGCCCTCTAATGTAAAATACAGAAATTATAATTTTACCCGAATCGAAAAAATCTAAATATAATCTAGGCACGCCAATGTTAAAAACAAAATTGCTCTGAATATAATCTGTCAAAAAAATAAAATGCCCTATTCTACTCTGTTTTCGATTATATACACCAACTCAGTGTTCTCTCTCATGTAATATATTGAAATTCTAATTTTACGGGAAACGAAAAAAATCTAAATGTTTTCTAGGCACCACAATGTTAAAAGTAAAATTGCTCTAAATATAATCTCTCATAGAAAATATACAGT
Source organism: Callithrix jacchus (assembly GCF_049354715.1). NCBI lineage: Eukaryota > Metazoa > Chordata > Mammalia > Primates > Cebidae > Callithrix > Callithrix jacchus. Next base: position 219,844,990 of record NC_133502.1, on the reverse strand, counting down.
GCCCTTTTCATCTCTGTATTGGAGTATATACACCAACTCAATATGCTCTCTCATGTAAAATACCCAAATTCTAATTTTACGAGAATCGAAATAAATCTAAATAATATCTAGGCGCCCCAAAGTTGAAAGAAAATGGCTCTGAATATAGTCTGTTAGAAAAAATATACAATGCCTTTCTCTACTATGTTTTGGAGTATATACACGATCTCAGTATGCTCTCTTGTGTAAAATAAAAAAATTCTAATTTTACCCGAATCGAAAAAATTTAAATATTATCTAGGCACCGCAATGTTAAAAACAAAATTGCTCTGAATAAATTCTGTCAGAAAAAATATACAATGCCCTATTTTACTTTGTTTTGGAGTATATACACCAACTCCATATGCTCTCTCTTGTAAAATACAGAAATACTATATTTAAGCGAATCGAAAAAAAACCTAAAAATTATCTAGGCACCCCAATGTTAAAACAAAATTGCTCTGAATATAATCTGTCAGAAAAAATATAGAATGCCCTATTCTACTCTGTTTTCGAGTATATACACTGACTCCATATGCTCTCTCATCTAAAATACAGAAATTCTATATTTAAGCAAATCGGAAAATATCTAAATATTATCTAGGCACCCCAATGTTAAAAGCAAAATTGCTCTGAATATAGTCTTTCAGAAAAAATACACAATGCCATTTTCTACTCTGTTTTGTAGTATATACATCAACTCAATATGCTCTGATATGTAAAATACTGAAATTCTAATTTTATCCAAATCGAAATAATCTAAATATTATGTAGGCACGTCAATGTTACAAACAAAATTGCTCTGAATATAATCTGTCAGAGAAAATATTCAATTCCCTATTCTACTCTGTTTTGGAGTATATACACCAACACAGTATGCTCTCTCATGTAAAATACCGAAATTCTAATTTTACGTGAATTGAAAAAAATCTAAATATTTTCTAGGCACTTCAATGTTAAAAACAAAATTGCTGTGAATATAGTCTGTCAGAAGAAATATACAATTCCCTATTCTACTCTGTTTTGGGGTATATACAGCAACTCCATATGCTCTCTAATGTAAAATACAGAAATTCTATATTTAAGGGAATCGAAAAATATCTAAATATTATCTAGGCACCCCAATGTTAAAAGCAAAATTGCTCTGAATATAATTTGTCAGAGAAAATACACAATGCCATTTTCTACTCTGTCTTGCTTTTATACACCAACTCAATATGCTCTTTCATGTAAAATACAGTAATTCTAATTTTACTCGAATCGAAAAAATCTAAATATTATGTAGGCACGCCAATGTTAAAAACAAAATTGCTCTGAATATAATCTGTCATAAAAATTATACAATGCCCTATTCTACTCTGTTTTGGAGTATATACACCAACTCAGTATAATCTCTAATGTAAAATACCGCAATTCTAATTTTACGTGAATTGAAAAATATCTATATATTATCTAGGCACTTCAATGTTAAAATCAATATTTCTCTGAATATAATCTGTCAGAAAAAATATACAATGCCCTATTCTACTCTGTTTTGTATTTTATACACCAATTCAATACGCTCTTTCATGTAAAATACAGAAATTCTATATTTAAGTGAATTGAAATATATCTAAATATTATCTAGGCACCCGAATGTTAAAAGCAAAATTGCTCTGAATATAATCTGTCAGAGAAAATACACAATGCCATTTTCTACTCTGTTTTGTATTATATACACCAACTCAATATGCTCTTTCATGTAAAATACAGAAATTCTAATTTTACCCGAATCAAAAAAATCTAAATATTATGAAGGCACGCCAATGTTAAAAACAAAATTCCTCTGAATATAATCTGTCAGAAAAAATATACAATGCCCTATTCTATTCTGTTTTGGAGTATATACACCAACTCAGTATGCTCTCTCATGTAAAATACCGAAATTCTCATTTTACGTGAATCGAAAAAATCTAAATAATATCTAGTCACCCCAATGTTAAAAACAAAATTGCTCTGAATAAATTCTGTCAGAAAAAATATACAATGCCCTATTTTACTCTGTTTTGGAGTATATTCACCAACTCCATATGCTCTCTCATGTAAAATAAAGAAATTCTATATTTAAGCGAATCGAAAAAAATATAAATATTATCTAGGCACCTCAATTTTAAAACCAAAAATTCTCTGAATATAATCTGACAGAAAAAATATACAATGCCCTATTCTACCCTTGTTTGGAGTGTATACAGCAACTCGGTATGCTACCTCATGTAAAATACAGAAATTCTATATTTAAGCGATTCGAAAAAAATCTAAATATTATCTAGGCACCAGAATGATGAAGGAAAACTTTCTCTGAAAATAATCTGTCAGAAAAAATATACAATGCCCTTTCCTACTCTGTTTTGGAGTATATACACCAACTCCATATGCTCTCTCATGTAAAATACAGAAATTCTAATTTTACGGGAATTGAAAAATATCTAAATAATATCTTGGCGCCGCAATGCTAAAAGAAATTGGCTCTTAAAATGATCTGTTTGAAAAAATATACAATGCCTTATTCGACTCTGTTTTGGAGTATATACACCAACCCAGTATGCTCTCTTATGTAAAATACAGCAATTCTAAATTTACGTGCATCAAAAAAAATCTAAATATTATCTACGCACCCCAATGTTAAAAACAAAATTGCTCTGAATATAATCTGTCAGAAAAAATATACAATGTTTTTTTCTAATCTGTATTGGAGTATATACAGCAACTCCATTTGCTCTGTCATGTAAAATATAAAAATTCTATATTTAAGCGAATTGAAAAAAATCTAAATATTATCTAGGCACACCAATGTTAAAAGCAAAATTGATCTTAATATAATCTGTCAGAAAAAATATACATTGCCCTTTTCTACTCTGTTTTGGAGTATATACACCAACTCAATATGCTCTCTCACATAAAATACCGAAATTCTAATTTTACACAAATCGAAAAATACATAAATAATATGTAGGCGCCCCAAAGTTAAAAGAAAATGTCCCTGAATATAGTCTGTTAGAAAAAAAATACAATTCCTTATTCTACTCTGTTTTGGAGTATATACACCAACTCAGTATGCTCTCTCATGTAAAGTATCGAAATTCTAAATTTGCCTGAATCGAAAATATCTAAATATTATCTAGGCACCCCAATGTTAAAAGCAAAATTGCTCTGAATACAATCTGTCAGAAAAAATATACAATGCCCGTTTCTACTCTGTTTTGAAGTATATACACCAACTCAATATTCTCTCTCATGTAAAACACCGAAATTCTAATTTTGCGTGAATTGAATAAAATCTAAATAATATCTAGTTTCCCCAAATTTAAAAAAAAATGGCTCTGAATACAGTCTGTTAGAAATAATATACAATGCCTTATTCTACTCTATTTTGGATTATATATACCAACTCACTATGCTCTCTAACGTATAATACCGAAATTCTTATTTTACGTGAATAGAAAAAAATCTAAATATTATGTAGGCACCCTAATGTTAAAAGCAAAATTGCTATGAATATAATCTGTCAGAAAATATATACAATGCCCCTTTTTTCTCTGTTTTGGAGTATATACACCAAGTCAATATGCTCTTTCATGTAAAATACCGAAATTCTAATTTTATGCAAATCGAAAAACATCTAAATAATATCTAGGCACCCCAATGTTAAAAACAAAATTGCTCTGAATATAATCTGTCAGAAAAAATATACAATTCCGTTTTTGACTCGGTTTTGGAGTATGTACACCAACTCAATATGGTCTCTCATGTAAAATAGAGAAATTCTATATTTACGAGAATCGAAAAAAATCTAAATATTATCTAGGCACCCGAATGTTAAAAGCAAAATTGCTCTGAATATAATCTGTAAAAAAAAATACACAATGCCATTTTCTACTCTGTTTTGGAGTATATACACCAACTCCATATGCTCTCTTATATAAAATACAGAAATTCTATATTTACGCAAATCGATAAAAGTCTACATATTATCTAGGCACCCCAATGTTAGTAGCAAAATTGCTCTGAATATAATCTGTCAAAAAACATATTCAATGCCATTTTCTACTCTATTTTGTAGTATATACACCAACTCAATATGCTCTCTCATGTAAAATATCGAAATTCTAATTTTACACGAATCGAAAAATATCTAAATAATATGTAGGCGCCCCAAAGTTAAAAGAAAATGTCCCCGAATATAGTCTGTTAGAAAAAAAATACAATTCCTTATTCTACTCTGTTTTGGAGTATATACACCAACTCAGTATGCTCCCTCATATAAAATAACAAAATTCCAATTTTACCCGAATCGAAAAAATCTAAATATTATCTAGGCACCCCAAGGTAAAAAGCAAAATTTCTCTCAATACAATCTGTCAGAAAAAATATACAATGCCCTATTCTACTCTGTTTTGGAGTATATACACCAACTCTATAGGCTCTCTCATGTAAAATAAAAAGTTCAATATTTAAGTGAATCAAAAAAAATCTAAATAATATCTACAATCCCCAAAGTTAAAAGAAAATGGCTCTGAATATAGTCTGTTATAAAAAATATACAATGCTTTATTCTAATCTGTTTTGGAGTATATACATCAACTCAATATGCTCTGTCATGTAAAATACGAAAATTCTAATTTTACCCGAATCGAATAAATCTAAATATTATCTAGGCTCCCCAATGTTAAAAACATAATTGCTCTGAATATAATCTGTCAGAAAAAATATACAATGCCCTATTCTACTCTGTTTTGCTATATATACACCAACTCCATATGCTCTCTCATGTAAAATACAGAAATTCTATATTTACGTGAATCTAATAAAATCTAAATATTATCTAGGCACCCTAATGTTAATAGCAAAATTGCTTTGAATAGAATCTGTCAGAAATCATATTCAATGCTATTTTCTACTCTGTTTTGTAGTATATACACCAACTTATTATGCTCTCTCATGTAAAATATCGAAATTCGAATTTTACGCGAATCGAAAAACGTCTAAATAATATCTAGGCGCCCCAAGATTAAAAAAAATGGCTCTGAATATACTCTGTTAGAAAAAATATACAATGCCTTATTCTACTCTGTTTTGGAGTATATACACCAACTCAGTATGCTCTCTCATGTAAAGTATCGAAATTCTAAATTTACCAGATTTGCAAACATCTAAATATTATCTAGGCACCCCAATGTTAAAAGCAAAATGGGTCTGAATATAATCTGTCAGAAATAATATACAATGCTTTTTTCTACTCTGTTGTGACGTATATACGCCAACTAACTATTTTCTCTCATGTACAATACCAAAATTCTAATTTAGCACAAATCAAATAAAATCTAAATAATATCTAGTTGCCCCAAAGTTAAAAGAAAATGGCTCTGAATACAGTCTGTTAGAAAAAATATACAATGCCTTATTCTACTCTATTTTGGATTAAATAGACCAACTTGGTATGCTCTCTAATGTAAAATACAGTAATTCTAATTTGACGTGAATCGAAAAAAATCTAAATATTATCTAGGCACCGTAATGTTAAAAGCAAAATTGCTATGAATAAAATCTGTCAGAAAAAATATACAATGCCCATTTCTGCTCTGTTTTGAAGTATATACTCCAAGTCAACATGCTCTCTCATGAAAAATACCGAAATTCCAATTATACGTGAATCGAAAATAATCTAAATTATATCTAGGCACTCCAATGTTAAAAACAGTATTGCTCTGAGTATAATCTGTCAGAAAAAATATACAATGCCCTTTTCGACTCTGTTTACGAGTATGTACACCAACTCCATATGTTCTCTCATGTAAAATACAGAAATTCTATATTTAAGCGAATCGAAAAAAATCTAAATATTATCTAGGAACACGAATCTAAACAACAAAATTGCTCTGAATATAATCTGTAAGAAGAATTATACAATGCCTTATCCTACTCTGTTTTGAAGTATGTACACCAACTCAATATGCACACTCATGTGAAATACAGAAATGCTATATTTAAGCAAATCGAAAAAAATCTAAATATAATCTAGGCACCCCAATCTTAAAAACAAAATAGCTCTGAATATAATCTGTCAGAAAAAATATACTATGCCCTATTCTACTGTGTTTTGAAGTATATACACCAACTCCATATGCTCTCTCATGTAAAATACAGAAATTCTATATTTAAGCAAATCGAAAAAAATCTAAATATTATCTAGGCACCGCAATGTTAGAAACAAAATTGCTCTGATTTTAATCTGTCAGAAAAAATATACAATGCCCTATTCTACTCTGTTTTGGAGTATATACACCAACTGAATATGCTCTCTCATGTAAAATACAGAAAGTCTATATTTACGCGAATGGAAAAAAATCTAAATATTATCTAGGCACACCAATGTTAAAAGCAAAATTGCTCTGAATATAATCTGTCAGAAAAAATATACAATGCTTTTTTCTACTCTGTTTTGGAGTATATACACCAACTCAATATGCTCACTCATGTAAAATACCGAAATTCTAATTTTACACGAATCGAAAAAATCTAAATATTGTCTAGGCAACTCAGTATTTTAAAAAAATTGCTCTGAATATAACCTGTCAGAAAAAATATACAATGCCCTATTCTACTATATTTTGGATTATATACACCAACTCCATATGTTCTCTAATGTAAAATACAGAAATTCTATATTTAAGCGAATCGAAAACAATCTAAATATTATCTAGGCACACCAATGTTAAAAGCAAAATTGCTCTGAATATAATTTGTCAGAAAAAAATGCCCTTTTCTACTCTGTTTTGCAGTATATACTCCAACTCTATATGCTCTCTCATGTAAAATACCTAAATTCTAATTCTATGCGAATCGAAAAACATCTAAATAATATCTAGGCGTCCCAAGGTTAAAAGAAAATGGCTCTGAATATAGTCTGTTAGATAAAATATACAATGCCTTATTCTTCTCTGTTTTGGAGTATATACACCAACTCAGTATGCTCTCTCATGTAAAGTATCGAAATTATAAATTTACCCGAATCGAAAAAATCTAAATATTATCTAGGCACCCCAATGTCAAAAGAAAAACTGCTCGGAATATAATCTGTCAGACAAAATATACAATGCCCTTTTCTACTCTGTTTTGGAGTATATACACCAACTCAATATGCTCTCTCATGTAAAATATCGAAATTCGAATTTTACGCGAATCGAAAAACGTCTAAATAATATCTAGGCGCCCCAAGATTTAAAAAAAATGGCTCTGAATATACTCTGTTAGAAAAAATATACAATGCCTTATTCTACTCTGTTTTGGAGTATATACACCAACTCAGTATGCTCTCTCATGTAAAGTATCGAAATTCTAAATTTACCAGATTCGCAAACATCTAAATATTATCTAGGCACCCCAATGTTAAAAGCAAAATGGGTCTGAATATAATCTGTCAGAAATAATATACAATGCTTTTTTCTACTCTGTTGTGAAGTATATACGCCTACTAACTATTTTCTCTCATGTACAATACCAAAATTTTAATTTAGCGTGAATCGAATAAAATCTAAATAATATCTAGTTGCCCCAAAGTTAAAAGAAAATGGATCTGAATACAGTCTGTTATAAAAAATATATAATGACTTATTCTACTCTGTTTTGGAGTATATACACCAACCCCGTATGCTCTCTCATGTAAAATAAAGAAATTCAATATTTAAGCGAATCAAAAAAAGTCTAAATATTACCTCGGCACCCCAATATTAAAAACAATATTGCTCTGAATATAATCTGTCGGAAAAAATATACAATGCCCTATTCTACTCTGTTTTGGAGTATGTAAACCAACTCCATCTGCTCTCTCATGTAAAATACAGAAATTCTATATTTAAGCAAATCTTAAAAATCTAAATATTATTTAGGCATCCCAATGTTATAAGCAAAATTGCTCTGAATATATTCTGTTAGAACCAATATACAATGCCCTTTTCTACTCTGTTTTGGAGTATATAAAACAACTCAATATGCTCACTCATGTAAAATACAGAAATTCTAATTTTACGTGAATCGAAAAAAATCCAAATAATATCTAGGCACCCGAAAATTAACAGAAAATGGCTCTTAACATAGTCTGTTTAAAAAAATATACAATGCCTTATTCTACTCTGTTTTTGAGTATATACTCCAAGTCAGTATGCTCTCTCATATAAAATACAGAAATTCTAATTTTACACGAATCGAAAATATCTAAATATTATCTAGGCACCCCAATGTAAAAAGCAAGATTGCTCTGAATATAATCTCTCAGAAGAAATATACAATGCTCTTTTCTACACTGTTTTGGAGTATATACACCAACTCAATATCGTTTCTCACGTAAAATACCGAAATTCTAATTTTACGTGAATCGAATAAAATGTAAATAATATCTAGGCGCCCCAAAGTTAAAAGAAAATGGCTCTGAATATAGTCTGTTAGAAAAAATTTACAACGCCTAATTCTACTCCTTTTTGGAGTATAAACACCAACTCAGTATGCTCTCTCAGGTAAAATACAGAAATTTTATATTTCAGTGAATCAAAAAAAATCTAAATATTATCTAGGCACCCCAATGTTAAAAACAAAATTGCTCTGAATACAATCTGTTAGAAAAAATATACAATGCCCTTTTCTACTCTGTTTTGGAGTATATACACCAACTCCATATGCTCTCTCATGTAAAATACTGAAATTCTATATTTAAGCGGATCAAAAAAAATCCTAAATATTGTCTAGGCACCCCAATGTTAAAAACAATATACCTCTGAATATAATCTGTCAGAAAAAATATACAATGCCCTATTTTACTTTGTTTTGCAGTATATACATTAACTCAGTATGCTCTCTCATGTAAAATACAGAAACTCTAATTTTACCCATATCGAAAAAATCCAAATATTATCTAGGCACCAGAATGTTTAAAACAAAATTGCTCTGAATATAATCGGTCAGAAAAAATATTCAATGCTTTATTCTACTCTGTTTTGGAGTATATACACCAACTCCATATGCTCTCTCATGTAAAATACCAAAATTCTATATTTAACCGGATCGAAAAAATCCTAAATATTATCTAGGCACCCCAATGTTAAAAACAATATACCTCTGAATATAATCTGTCAGAAAAAATATACAATGCCCTATTTTACTCTGTTTTGCAGTATATACATTAACTCAGTATGCTCTCTCATGTAAAATACAGAAACTCTAATTTTACCCATATCGAAAAAATCCAAATATTATCTAGGCACCAGAATGTTTAAAACAAAATTGCTCTGAATATAATATGTCAGAAAAACTATTCAATGCTTTATTCTATTCTGTTTTGGAGTATATACACCAACTAAATATGCTCTCTCATGTAAAATACCGAAATTCAAATTATACGCGAATCGCAGAAAATCTAAATAATACCTCGCCACCCCAAAGTTAAAAGAAAATGACTCTGAATATAGTCTGTGAGAAAAAATATACAATGCCTTATTCTATTCTCTTTTGGAGTATATACACCAACTCAGTATGCTATCTCATGTAAAATACAGAAATTCTAATTTTACCCGAATCAAAAAAGTCTAAATATTATCTAGGCAACACAATGTTAAAAACAAAATTGCTCTGAATATAATCTGTCAGAAAAAATATACAATTCCCTCTTCTACTCTGTTTTGGAGTATATACACCACTCCATATGCTCTCTTATGTAAAGTAGATAAATTCTATATTTAAGCGAATCGTAAAATATCTAAATATTATCTAAGCACCCCAATGTTAAAAACAAAATTGCTCTAAATATAGTCTCTCAGAGAAAATATACAATGCCTTATTCTACTTTGTTTTGGAGTATATACACCAACTCCGTATGCTCTCTTATGTAAAATACAGAAATTCTATATTTAAGACAAAGGAAAAAAATCTAAATATTATCTAGGCACCCCAATGTTAAAAGCAAAATTGCTCTGAATATACTATGTCAGAAAATATATACAATGCCCTTGTCTACTCTGTTTTGGAGTATATACACCAACTCAATATGCTCTGTCATGTAAAATAACTGAATTCTAATTTTACGTGAATCGAAAAAAATCTGAATATCTAGTCGCCCCAAAGTTAAATGGAAATGGCACTGAATATAGTCTGTTAGAAAAAAATACACAATGCCTTATTCTACTCTGTTTAAAAGTTTACACACCAATCCAGTATGCTCTCTCATGTAAAATACAAAAGTTCTAATTTTACGTGAACCGAAATAAATCTAAATAATATCTAGGCGCCTCAAAGTTAAAAGAAAATGGCTCTGAATATAGTCTGTTAGAAAAAATATACAATGCCTTATTCTACTCTGTTTTGGAGTATATACACCAACTCAGTATGCTCTTACATGTAAAATACCGAAATGCGAATTTTACGCGAATCGAAAAAAATCTAAATATCTAGGTGCCCCAAAATTGAAAGAAAATGGCTCTGAATATAGTCTGTTAGAAAAAATATACAATGCCTTATTCTACTCTGTTTTGGAGTATATACACAAACTCAGTATGCACTCTCATGTAAAATAGAGAAATTCTAGTTTTACCCGAATCAAAATAATCTAAATATTATCTAGGCACCCCAATGTTAAAAACAATATTGCTCTGAATATAATCTGTCAAAAAATATACAATACCTTATTCTACTCTGTTTTGGAGTATATACACCAACTCAATATGCTCTCTCATGTAAAATATAAAAATTCTGTATTTAAGCGAATCAAAAAAAATCTAAATATTATCTCGGCACCCAAATGTTAGAAGCAAAATTGCTCTGAATATAATTTCTCAGTAAAAATATACAATGCTTTTTCTACTCTGTTTTGTAGTATATAAACCAACTCAATATGCTCTCTCATGTAAAATACCGAAATTTTAATTTTACGCGATTCGAAAAAAATCTAAAAAATATCTAGGCGCCCCAAAGTTAAAAGCAAATTTCTCTGAATATAGTCTGTTAGATAAAAAATATTCAATGATCTATTCTACTTTGTTTTAAAGTATATATACCAACTCAGCATGGTGTGTCATGTAAAATACAGATATTCAAATTTTACCCGAATCGAAAAAGTCTAAATATTATCTAGACACCCTAATGTTAGAAGCAAAATGGCTATGAACATAATCTGTCAGAACAAATATACAATGACCTTTTCTACTCTGTTTGGTAGAATATCAACCAACTCAATATGCTCTCTCATGTAAAATACCGAAATTCTAATTTTACGCGAATCGAAAAAAATCTAAATAATATCTAGGAGACAAAAGGTAAAAAAATGGCTGTGAATATAGTCTGTTAGAAAAAATATACAATGCCCTATTCTACCCTGTTGTAGAGTATGTCCACAAACTCAGGTTGCTCTCCATTTAAAATACCGAAATTCTCATTTTACGCGAATCGAAAAAATCTAAATATTATCTCAGCACCCCAATGTTAAAATCAAAATTACTCTGAATATAATCTGTCAGAAAAAATATACAATGCCCTTTTTTTTCTCTGTTTTAAAGAATATACACCAACTCAATATGCTCTCTCATGTAAAATACCGAAATTCTAATTTTACGCGAATCAAAATAAATCTAAATAATATCTAGGCCCCCCAAAGATAAATGAAAATGGCTCTGAATATACTCTGTCAGAAAAAATATACAATGCCTTATTCTACTCTGTTTTGGAGTACATAAACCAACTCAGTATGCTCTCTCATGTAAAATACAGAAATTCTAATTTTACGTGAATCGAAAAAAATCTAAATATTATCTAGGCACCCCAATGTTAAAAACAAAATTTCTCTGAATATAATCTGTCAGAAAAAAAAATACAATGCCATTTTCTACTCTTTTTTGTAGTATATACACCAAGTCAATATGCTCTCTCATGTAAAATACAAAAATTCTAATTTTAACCGAATCGAAAATGTCTAAATATTACCTAGGCAACCAATGTTAAAAGCAAAATGGCTCTGAATATAATCTGTCAGAAAAAATATACAATGCTCTTTTCTACTCTGTTTCGGATTTTATACACCAACTAAATGTGCTCTCTCATGTAAAACACAGAAATTTTAATTTTACCCAAATCGAAAAAACTAAATATAATCTAGACACCCCAATGTTAAAATCAAAATTGCTCTGAATATAATCTGTCAGAAAAAATATACAATGCCCTTTTTTACTCTGTTTTGGAGAAGATACGCCAACTCAATATGCTCTCTCATGTAAAATACCGAAATTCAAATTTTATGCGAATCAAAAGAAATCTAATATCTAGGCGCCCCAAAGTTTAAAGAAAATGGCTCTGAATATAGTCTGTAAAAAAAAATACAATAGCTTATTCTACTCTGTTTTGGAGTATATACACTAACTCAGTATGCTCTCTCATGTAAAATACAGAAATTCTACTTTTACAAGAATCGAGAAAATATAAATATTATCTAGGCACCCCAATGTTAAAAAAAAATTGCTCTGAATAAAATCTTTCAAAAAAAATACAATGAACATTTCTATTTGTTTTGGAGTATATACACCAACTCAGTATACTCTCTCATGTAAAATACCGAAATTCTAATTTTACGTGAATCCAAAATAATCTAAATATCATCTAGGCACTGCAATGTTAAAAGCAAAATTGCTCTGAATATAATCTCTCAGAAAATATATACAATACCCTTTTCTACTCTGTTTTAAAATATATACACCAACTCAATATATTCCCTCAATAAAAATACCGAAATTCTAATTTTACATGAATCAAAAAATATCTAAATACTATCTAGGCACCCCAAAGTTAAAAAAAAAACTTCAATGAATATAATCTGTCAGAAAAAATATACAATGCCCGTTTCTACTCTGTTTTGGAGTATATACACCTACTCAATATCCTCTCTCATGTAAAATACAGAAATTCTAATTTTACCCGAATCGAAAAATCTAAATATTATCTAGGCACCTCAATGTTAAAAACAAAATTGCCCTGAATATAATCTGTCAGAAAAAATATACAATGCCCTATTATACTCTGTTTTGGAGTACATACACCAAATCAATATGCTCTCTCATATAAAATACAGAAATACTATATATAAGCGAATCGGAAAAAATCTAAATATTATCTAGGCACCTTAATGTTAAAAACAAAATTTGTCTGAATATAATCTGTAAGAATAAAAAATACAATGCCATTTTCTACTCTTTTTTGTAGTATATACACCAAGTCAATATGCTCTCTCATGTAAAATACAAAAATTCTAATTTTACCCGAATCTAAAATGTCTAAATATTATCTAGGCAACCAATGTTAAAAGCAAAATTTCTCTGAATATAGTCTGTCAGAAAAAATATACAATGCTCTTTTCTACTCTGTTTCGGAGTTTATACACCAACTAAATGTGCTCACTCATGTAAAACACAGAAATTCTTATTTTACCCAAATCGAAAAAATCTAAATATAATCTAGACACCCCAATGTTTAAATCAAAATTGCTCTGAATATAATCTGTCAGAAAAAATATACAATGCCCTTTTTTACTCTGTTTTGGAGAAGATACAGCAACTCAATATGCTCTCTCATGTAAAATACCGAAATTCAAATTTTACGCGAATCGAAAAAACTCTAAATAATATCTAGGGGCCCCAAAGTTGAAAGAAAATGGCTCTGAATATAGTCTGTAAGAAAAAATATACAATGGTTTATTCTAGTCTGTTTTGGAGTATATACACCAACTCAGTATGCTCCCTCATGTAAAATACTGATATTCTAAATTTACGTAAATCCATATAAATCTAAATATTATCTAGGCAGCCCAATGTTAAAAAAAAAAATTGCTCTGAATATAATCTGTCAGAAAAAATATACAATGCCCTATTCTACTCTGTTTTGGAGTATATACACCAACTCAGTATGCTCTCTCATTTAAAATACCGAAATTCTAATTTTACGTGAATCGAAAAATATCTAAATATTATCTAGGCACCCAAATGTTAAAAACAATATTTCTCTGAATATTATCTGTCAGAAATAATATACAATGCCCTATTCTACTTTGTTTTGGAGTATATAAACCAACTCCATATGGTCTCCCATGAAAAATACAGAAATTCTATATTTAAGCGGATAGAAAAAATCTAAATATTATCTAGGCACCCCAATGTTAAAAGCAAAACTGCTCTGAATATAATCTGTCAGAAAAAATATACAATGCCCTTTTCTACTCTGTTTTGTAGTATATACACCAACTCAATATGCTGTCTCTTGTAAAACAGAGAAATTCAAATTTCACCCGGAATCAAGAAAATCTAAATATTATCTAGGCACCCCAATGTTAAAAACAAAATTGCTCTGAATATAATCTGTCAGAAAAAATATACAATGCCCTATTCTACTCTGTTTTGGAGTATATACACCAACCCCATATTCTCTCTCATGTAAAATACAAAAATTCTGTATTTAAGCGAATCGAAAACAATCTAAATATTATCTAGGTACCCCAATGTTAAAAGCAAAATTGCTCTGAATATAATTTGTCAGAAAAAATATACAATGCCCTTTTCTACTTTTTTTTGGAGTATATACTCCAACTCAATATGCTCTCTCATGTAACATACCGAAATTCTAATTTTACCCGAATCGAATATAATGTAAATAATATCTGGGCACTCCAAAGTTAAATGAAAATGGCTCTGAATATACACTGTTAGAGAAAATATACAATGCCTTATTCTACTTTGTTTTGGAGTATATACACCAACTCAGTATGCTCTCTCATGTAAAATACAGAAATTCTAAATTTACCGTAATCCAAAAAAATCTAAATATAATCTAGGCACCTCAATGTTAAAAACAAAATTGCTCTGAATATAATCTGTCAGAAACAATATACAATGCCCTATTCTACTCTGTTTTGGAGTATATACACCATCTCCATATGCTCTCTCATGTAAAATACAGAAATTCTATATTTAAGCGAATCGAAATACATGTAAATATTATCTATGAACCCCAATGTTAAAAGCAAAATTGTTCTGAATATAATCTGTCAGAAAGAATATACAATGCCCTTTTGTTTACTTTTTTTTCTTATTTTGAGAAGGAGTTTCGCTCTTGTATCCCAGGCTGGAGTGCAATGGCGTGATCTCGGCTCATCGCAACCTCCGCCTCTTGGGTTCAGGCAATTCTGCTGCCTCAGCCTCCCGAGTACCTGGGATTACAGGCACGCTCCACCGTGCCCCACTAATTTTTTGTATTTTTAGTAGAGATGGGGTTTGACCATGTTGACCAGGTTGGTCTCGATCTCTCGACCTCATGATCCACCCGC
The DNA here is from genome assembly GCF_049354715.1 of Callithrix jacchus. Lineage (NCBI taxonomy): Eukaryota > Metazoa > Chordata > Mammalia > Primates > Cebidae > Callithrix > Callithrix jacchus. The sequence goes on along the minus strand of NC_133502.1, from coordinate 219,829,590 downwards.
CTCGGCCTTTCAAAGTACTGGGATTACAGACTTGAGCCACCGCGCCCGACCACAATGCCCTTTTCTACTCTGCTTTGGAGTATATATACCAACTCAATATGCTCTCTCATGTAATATACCGAAATTCTAATTTTACGTGAATCGAAAAATATCTAAACACTATCTAGGTGCCCCAAAGTTAAAAGAAAATGGCTCTGAATATAGTCTGTTAGAGAAAATATACAATGCCTTATTCTACTCTGTTTTGGAGTATATATACCAACTCAATATGCTCTCTCATGTAAAATACCAAAAGTCTAATTTTACGTGAATCGAAAAAAATGTAAATATTATCTAGGCACCCCAATATTAAAAGCAAAATTGCCCTGAATATAATCTGTCAGAGAAAATATACAATGCCCTTTTCTACTCTGTTTTGGATTATATATACCAACTCAATATGCTCTCTCATGTAAAATACCGAAATTCTAATTTTACATGAATCATAAATAAACTAAATAATATCTAGTCGCCCCAAAGTTAAAAGGAAATGGCTCTGAATATAGTCTGCTAGAAAAAATATACAATACCTTATTCTACTCTGTTTTGGAGTATATACACCAACTCAGTATTCTCTCCCATGTAAAATACAAAAATTCTAATTTTACGTTAATCGAAGAAAATCTAAATAGTATCTAGGCACCCAAATGTTCAAAAAAAATTTCTCTGAATATAATCTGTCAGAACAAATATACAATGCCATATTCTACACTGTTTTGGAGTATATACACCAACTCGATATGCCCTCTCATGTAAAATACAGAAATTTTATATTTAAGCAAATCGAAAAAAATCTAAATATTATCTAGGCACCCCAATGTTAATAGCAAAATTACTCTTAATATAATCTGTCAGAAAAAATATACAATGCCCTTTTCTACTCTGTTTAGGAGTAAATACACCAACTCAATATGCTCTCTCATGTAAAATACAGAAATTCTAATTTTACCCGAATCGAAAAAATGTAAACATTATCTAGTCAACCAATGTTGAAAACAAAATTGCTCTGAATATAATCTGTCAGAAAAAATATACAATGTCCTATTCTACTCTATTTTGGACTATATACACCAACTCCATATGCTCTCTCATCTAAAATTAGAGAATTCTATATTTAAGCGAATTGAAAATAATCTAAATATTATGTAGGAACCCCAATGTTAAAAGTAAAATTGCTCTGAATATAATCTGTCAGAAACAATATACAATGCCCTATTCTACTCTGTTTTGGAGTATATACACCGACTCAATATGCTCTCTCACATAAAATACCGAAATTATAATTTTACACGAATCGAAAAAAATCTAAATAATATCTAGGCGCCCCAAAGTTAAAATAAAATGGCTCTAAATACAGTCTGTTAGAAAAAATATACAATGCCTTATTCTACTCTATTTTAAAGTATATACATCAACTCACTATGCTCTCTCAAGTAAAATACAGAAATTCTATATTTAAGCGAATATAAAAACATCTAAATATTATCTAGGCACCCCAATGTTAAAAGCAAAATTGCTCTGAATATATTTGTCAGAAAAAATATAAAATGCCTTTTTCTACTCTGTTTTGTAATATATACACAAACTCAATATGCTCTCTCATGTAAAATCCCGTAATTCTAATTTTACGTGAATTGAAAAAAATCTAAATAATGTCCAGGCGCCCCAAGGCTAAAAAAAATGGCTCTGAATATAGTCTATTAGAGAAAATGTACAATGCCTTATTCTACACTGTTTTGGAGTATATACACCAACTCAATATGCTCTCTCATGTAAAATACTGAAATTCTAATTTTACGTGAATCGGAAAAAATCTAAATATAATCTTGGCAACCCAATGTTAAAAACAAAATTGCTCTGAATATAATCTGACAGAAAAAATATACAATGCCCTATTGTACTCTGTTTTAGCGTATATACACCAAATCCATTTGCTCTCTCATGTAAAATACAGAAATTCTGTATTTAAGCGAATCGAAAAAAATCTAAATATTATCTAGGACCCCAATGTTAAAAGCAAAATTGCTCTGAATATAATCTGTCAGAAAAAATATACAATGCCCTTTTCTACTCTGTTTTGTAGTATATACACAGACTTCATATGCTCTCTCATGTAAAATACAGAAATTCTAATTTTACCCAAATCGAAATAATCTAAATATTATCTAGGCACCCCAATGTTAAAAGCAAAATTGCTCTGAATAAAATATGTTAGAGAAAATATAAAATGCTTTTTTCTACTCTGTTTTGGAGTATATACACCAACTCCATTTGCTCTCTTATGTAAAATACAGACATTCTATATTTAAGCGAATCGAAACAATTCTAAATATTATCTAGGCACCCCAATGTTAAAAGCAAAATTGTCCTGAATATAATCTGTGAGAGAAACTACAAAATGCCCTCTTCTTCTCTGTTTTGGAGTATATAAACCAACTCAATATGCTCTCTCAACTAAAATAAAGAAATTCAATATTTAAGAAAATCGAAAATAATCTGAATATAATCTAGGCACCCCAATGTTGAAAGCAAAATTGCTGTGAATATAGTCTGTCAGAAAAAATATACAATGCCCTTTTCTTCTTTGTTTTGCAGTATATACACCAACTCCATATGCTCTCTTATGTAAAATGCCGAAATTCTAATTTTACGTGAACCGAAAAGAATCTAAATATTATATAGGGACCCCAATTTTAAAAGCAAAATTTCTCTGAATATAATCTGTCAGAAAAAATTTACAATGCCCTTTTCTACTCTGTTTTGTATTTATATACCAACTCAATATGCTCTCTCATGTTAAATACCGAAATTCTAATTTTACGTGAATCAAAACAAATTTAAATAATGTCTAGGTGCGTCAAAGATAAAAAAAATTGCTCTGAATATAGTCTGTTAGAAAAAATATACAATCCCCTTTTCTACTCTGTTTTGTAGTATATACACCAACTCAATATGCTCTCACATGTAAAATATAGAAATTCTAATTTTATACAAATCCAAAAAATCTAAATATTATCTAGGCACCCCAATGTTTAAAACAAAATTGCTCTGAATATAATCTGTCAGAAAAAATATACAAAGCCCTATTCTACTCTGTTTTGGAGTATATACACAAAGTCAGTATGCTCTCTCATGTAAAATACAGAAATTCAATATTTAAGCTAATTGAAATAAATCTAAATAACATCTAGGCGTCTCAAAGTTAAAAGAAAATGGCTCTCAATATAGTCTGTTAGAAAAAATATACAATGACTTATTCTACTGTGTTTTGACGAATATACACCCACTCCATATGCTCTCTCATGTAAAATACAGAAATTCTATATTTAAGCTAATCGAAATAAATCTAAATAATATCTAGGCACCCCAAAGTTAAAAGAAAATGGCTCTGAATATAGTCTGTTAGAAAATATATACAATGCCTTATTATAATTTTTTGGGGGGAATATACACAAACTCAGTATGCTCTATCATGTAAAATACCGAAATTCTAATTTTTAGTGAATCGAAAAAGATATAGATATTATCTAGGCTCCCGAATGTTAAAAGCAAAATTTCTCTGAATATAATCTGACAGAAAAAATATACAATGCCCTTTTCTACTCTGTTTTTGAGTATATACACCAACTCAATATGCTCTCTCATGTAAAATACTGAAATTTTAATCTTACGCGAAACGAAAAAAATATAAATAATATCTAGGCGCTCCAAAGTCAAAAGGAAATGGCTCTGTATACAGTCTTTTAGAAAAAGTATACACTGCCTTATTCTACTCTGTTTTGGAGTATATACACCAACACAGTTTGCTCTCTCCTGTAAAATAGAGAAATTCTAATGTTACCAAAATCGAAAAAATCTAGATATTATTTAGGCATTCCAATATTAAAAGCAAATTTGCTCTGAATACAATCTGTCAGAAAAAATATACAATGCCCGATTTTACTCTGCTTTGCAGTATAGACACCAACTCCATAAGCTCTCTCAGGTAAAATAGAGAAATTCAATATTTAAGCGAATCGAAAATCATCTAAATATTATCTAGGCAACCCAAAGTTAAAGAAAATGGCTCTGAATATACTCTTTTAGAAAAAATATACAATGCCTTTTGCTACTCTGTTTTGGAGCATATACAGCAACTCAGTATGCCCTCTCATGTAAAAAACCGAAATTCTAATTTTACGTTTATCGAAATAAATCTAAATAATATCTACACGCCCCAAAGTTAAAACAAAATCGCTCTGAATATAGTCTGTTAGAAAAAATATACAAAGCCTTATTCTACTCTGTTTTGGAGTATATACACCAAATCAGTGTGCTCTCTCATGTAAATACAGAAATTCTAATTTTACCAGAATAGAAAACATTTATATATTATCTAGGCACACCAATGTTAAAAATAAATTGCTCTGAATATAATCTGTCAGAAAAAATATACAATGCTCTTTTCTACTCTGTTTTGTGGTATATACAACAACTCCGTATGCTGTCTTATGTAAAATACAGAAATTCTATATTTAAGCGAATCGAAAATAATCTAAATATTATCTAGGCACCCCAATGTAAAAAAGCGAAATTGCTCTGAATATAATCTCTCTGTTAGAAAAAAATATACAATGCCTTATTCTACTTTTTCTTGAAGTATATACACCAACTCAGTATGCTCTCTCATGTAAAATACAGAAATTCTAATTTTACCTGAATCGAAAAAATCTAAATATCACCTAGGCGACCCAATGTTAAAAACAAAATTGCTTTGAATATAATCTGTCAGAAAAAAATATACCATGTTTTATTCTACTCTCTTTTGGAGTATATACACCAACTCAGTATGCTCTCTCATGTAAAATACCGAAATTCTAAATTTACGTGAATTGAAATAAATATAAATATTATATAGGCACTCCAATGTTAAAAGCAAAATTGCTCTGAATATAATGTCTCAGAAAAAATATACAACGCCCCATTCTACTCTATTTTGGAGTATATACACCACCTCCATATGCTCTCTCATGTAAAATACAGAAATTCTAATTTTACCTGAATCGAAAAATCTAAATAATATCTAGGCGCCCCAAAGTTAAAAGAAAATGGCACTGAATATAGTCTGTTAGAAAAAATATACAATGCCTTATTCTACTCTGTTTTGGAGTATATACACCAACTCAGTATGCTCTCTAAAGAAAAATACAGAAATTCTAATTTTACCTGAATCGAAAAAATCTAAATATGATCTAGGCACCCCAATGTTAAAAGCAAAATTTCTCTGAATATAATCTGTCAGAAAAATTACACAATGCCCTATTCTACTCTGTTTTGGAGTATATACACCAACTCCATATGCTCTCTCATGTAAAATACGGTAATTCTATATTTAAGCAAATTGTAAGAAATCTAAATATTATCCAGGCACCCCAATGTTAAAAGAAAAATTGCTCTGATATTAATCTGTGAGAAAAAATATACAATACCCTTTTCTACTTTGTTTTTTAGTATATACTCCAACTCAATATGCTCTCTCATGTAACATACCAAAATTTTAATTTTACGTGAATCGAATATAATGTAAATAATATCTGGGCGCTCCAAAGTTAAATGAAAATGGCTCTGAATATACACTGTTAGAGAAAATATACAATGCCTTATTCTACTTTGTTTTGGAGTATATACACCAACTCAGTATGCTCTCTCATGTAAAATACAGAAATTCTAAATTTACCGTAATCCAAAAAAATCTAAATATAATCTAGGCACCTCAATGTTAAAAACAAAATTGCTCTGAATATAATCTGTCAGAAACAATATACAATGCCCTATTCTACTCTGTTTTGGAGTATATACACCATCTCCATATGCTCTCTCATGTAAAATACAGAAATTCTATATTTAAGCGAATCGAAATAAATGTAAATATTATCTATGAACCCCAATGTTAAAAGCAAAATTGTTCTGAATATAATCTGTCAGAAAGAATATACAATGCCCTTTTGTTTACTTTTTTTTGTTATTTTGAGAAGGAGTTTCGCTCTTGTAACCCAGGCTGGAGTGCAATGGCGCGATCTCAGTTCATCGCAACCTCCGCCTCTTGGGTTCAGGCAATTCTCCTGCCTCAGCCTCCCGAGTACCTGGGATTACAGGCACGCTCCACCGTGCCCCACTAATTTTTTGTATTTTTAGTAGAGATGGGGTTTGACCATGTTGACCAGGTTGGTCTCGATCTCTCGACCTCATGATCCACCCGCCTCGGCCTTTCAAAGTACTGGGATTACAGGCTTGAGCCACCGCGCCCGACCACAATGCCCTTTTCTACTCTGTTTTGGAGTATATACACCAACTCAATATGCTCTCTCATGTAATATACCGAAATTCTAATTTTACGTGAATCGAAAAATATCTAAACACTATCTAGGTGCCCCAAAGTTAAAAGAAAATGGCTCTGAATATAGTCTGTTAGAGAAAATATACAATGCCTTATTCTACTTTTTCTTGAAGTATATACACCCACTCAGTATGCTCACTCATGTAAAATACAGAAATACTAATTTAACCCGAATCGAAAAAATCTAAATATTACCTAGGCGCCCCAATGTTAATAACAAAATTGCTTTGAATATAATCTGTCAAAAAAAATATACAATGTTTTTTTCTACTCTCTTTTGGAGTATATACACCAACTCAGTATATTCTACCCTGTTTTGGAGTATATACACCAACTCCATATGCACTCTCATGTAAAATACAGAAATTCTAATTTTACCTGAATCGAAAAAATCTAAATAATATCTAGGCGCCCTAAAGCTAAAAGAAAATGGCTCTGAATATAGTCTGTTAGAAAAAATATACAATGCCTTATTCTACTCTGTTTTGGAGTATATACACCAACACAGTATGCTCTCTGATGAAAAATACAGATATTCTAATTTTACCCGAATTGAAAGAATCTAAATATGATCTAGGCACCCCAATGTTAAAAGCAAAATTGCTCTGAATATAATCTGTCAGAAAAAATATACAATGCCCTATGCTACTCTTTTTTGGAGTATATACACCAACTCCATATGCTCTCTCATGTAAAATACGGAAATTCTATATTTAAGCAAATTGAAAAAAATCTAAATATTATCCAGGCACCCCAATGTTAAAAAATAATTGCTCTGAAATTAATCTGTGAGAAAAAATATACAATACTTTTTTCTACTTTGTTTTGTAGTATATACACCAACTCAATATGCTCTCTCATGTAAAATACCGAAATTCTAATTTTACGCTAATCAAAAAAAATCTAAATAATATCGAGGTGCCCCAAAGTTAAAAGAAAATTACTCTCAATATAGTCTGTTAGAAAAAATATACAATGCCTTATTCTACTCTGTTTTGGAGTATATACACCAACTCATTATGCCATCTCAAGTAAAATACAGAAATTGTATATTTAAGCGAATTGAAAAAATCTAAATATTATCTAGGAACTCTAATGTTAAAAGCAACATTGCTCTAAATATAATCTGTCAGAAAAAATATACAATGCCTTATTCTATTATGCTTTGGAGTGTATACACCAACTCAGTGTGCTCTTTCATGTAAAATGCAGAAATTCTAAATTTACGTGAATCGAAAAAAATCTAAATATTATCTAGGCACTCGAATGTTAACAGCAAAATTCCACTGAATATAATCTGACAGGAAAAATATACAATGCCCTTTTGTACTCTGTTTTGGAGTATATACAACAACTCAGTATGCTCTCTCATGTAAAATACAGAAATTCTAATTTTACCTGAATTGAAAAAATCTAAATATTATCAAGCACCCCATTGTTAAAAACAAAATTGCTCTGAATATAATCTGGCACAAAAAATATAGAATGCCCTATTCTACTCTGTTTTGCGGTAGATACACCAACTCCATATGTTCTCTCATGTAAAATCTAGAAATTCTATATTTGAGCGAATCGAAAAAAATCTAAATATTATCTAGGCACCCTAATGTTAAAAACCATACTGCTCTGAATATAATCTGTCAGACAATATATACAATGCCCTATTCTACTCTGTTTTGGAGTATATACACCAACTCCATATGCTCTCTCATGTAAAATTCAGAAATTCAATATTTAAGCAAATCGAATAAAATCTAAATATTATCTAGGCACCCCAATGTTAAAAGAAAAATTTCTCTGAACATAATCTGTCAGAGAAAAGACATAATACCTTTTTCCACGGTGTTTTGTAGTATATACACCAACTCAATATGCTCTATCATGTAAAATACAGAAATTCTAATTTTACCTGAATTGAAAAATCTAAATATTATGGAGGCACTTCAATGTTAAAAACAAAATTGCTCTAAATAATATCTGTCAGAAAAAATATACAATGCCATATTCTACTCTGTTTTGTTGTATATACAACAACTCAATATGCTCTCTCATGTAAAATACAGAAATTCAAAATTTAACAAATTCGAAAAAATCTAAATATTATTTAGGCACCCCAATGGTAAAAACAACATTGCTCTGAATACAATCTGTCAGAATAAATATACAAGGCCCTATTCTACTCTGTGTTGGAGTATACACACCCACTCAGTATACTCTCTCATGTAAAATATTGAAATTCTACTTTTACGCGAATCGAAGTAAATCTAAATAATATCTAGGCGTCCCAAAGTTAAAAATAAATGTCTGTGAATATAGTCTGTTAGAAAAAATATGCAATGCATTATTCTACTTTGTTTTGGAGTGCATACACCAACTCAGTATGCTCTCTCAGGTAAAATACAGAAATTCTAATTTTACCCGAATCGAAAAAAATCTAAATAATATCTAGGCACCCTAATGTTAAAAGGAAAATTGCTCTGAGTATAATCTGTCAGAGAAAATATACAATGCCCTTTTGTGCTCTGTTTCGGAGTATATACACCAAATCAATATGCTCTCTCATGTAAAATACCAAAATTATAATTTTACGCGAATCGAAAAATATAAGTAATATCTAAGTCCTGCAAAGTTAAAAGAAAATGGCTCTGACTATAGTCTGTTAGAAAAAATATACAATGCCTTATTATACTCTGTTTTGGAGTATATACACCAACTCAGTAGGCTCTCTCATGTAAAATACAGAAATTCTAATTTTACCCGAATCGAAAAAATCTAAATATTATCTAGGCACCCCAATGTAAAAAGCAAAATTGCTCTGAAAATAATCTGTCAGAAAAAATATACAATGCCCTTTTCAACTCTTTTTGATAGAATATACACGAACTCAATATGCTCTCTCATATAAAATACCGAAATTTTAATTTTACATTAATCGAAAAACATCTAAATATTCTCTAGGCACCCCAATGTTAAAAGCAATATTGCTCTGAATATAATCTGTCAGAAAAAATATACAATGCCCTATTTTACTTTGTTTGGGAGTATATACACCAACTCAGTATGGTCTCTCATGTAAAATACCGAAATTCTAATTTTACGTGAATTGAAAAAAATCTAAATATTACCTAGGCACCCCAATGTTAAAAACAAAATTTCTCTGAATATTATCTGTCAGATAAAATATACAATGCCCTATTCTACTCTGTTTAGGAGTATATACACCAACTCAGTATGGTCTCTCATGTAAAATAACAAAATTCTAATTTTACGTGAATCGAAAAAAATCTAAATATTATCTAGGCACCCCAATGTTTAAAGCAAAATTGCTCTGAATATAATCTGTGTGAAAAAATATACAATACTTTTTTCTATTCTCTTTTGGAGTATAGACACCAACCCAGTGTGCTCTCTCATGTAAAATACGGAAATTCTAATTTTACACAAATCGAAAAAAATCTAAATAATATCTAGGCACCCCAAAGTTAAAAGAAAATGGCTCTGAATATAGTCTGGTAGAAAAAAAAACACAATGCCTTATTCTACTCTGTTGTGGAGTCTATACACCAACTCAGTATGCTCTCTTTTGTAAAATACAGAAATTCTAATTTTACGTGAATAGAAAATAATCTAAATATTATCTAGGCACCCAATGTTAAAAGCAAAATTGCTCTTAATATAATCTGTGAGAAAAAATATACAATGCCCTATTCTACTCTGTTTTGGAGTATATACACCAACTCAATATGCTCTCTCATGTAAAACACCGAAATTCTAATTGTACCTGAATCAAAAAAAATCTAAATATTATCTAGGCATCCCAATGTTAATGGCAAAATTGCTCTGTATATAATCTTTCAGAATAAATACACAATGTTCTTTTCTACTCTTTCATAGAGTATATAATCCAACTCAATATGCTCTCTCATGTAAAATATCAAATTCTAAATTTACGTGAATCAAAAAAAATCTAAATATTATCTAGGCACGACAATAGTAATAGAAAAATTTCTCTGAATATAATCTGTCAGAAAAAATATACAATGCCCTTTTATACTCTGTTTCGGAGTGTATACACCAACTCAATATGCTCTCTTAGGTAAAATACCGAAACTCTAAATTTACTCGAATCGAAAAAAATCTAAATATTATCTAGGCATCCAATGTTAAAAGCAAAATTGCTCTGAATATAATCTGTCAGAAAAAATATACAATGCCCTTTTCTACTCTGTTTTGGAGTATATACACCAACTCAATATGCTCCCTCACGTAAAATACAGAAATTCTCATTTTAATTGAATCGGAAAAAATTTAAATATTATCTAGGAACCCCAATATTAGAAGCAAAATTGCTCTGAATATAATCTGTCAGAAATAATATACAATGGCCTTTTCTACTCTGTTTGGAGTATATACACCAACTCAGTATCCTCTCCCATGTAAAATACAGAAATTCAAATTTTACACGAACCGAAAAAAATCTAAATATTATCTAGGCACCCCATTGTTAAAAGCAAAATTGCTCTGAATATGATCTTTCAGAAAAAATATGCAATGCCCTTTTCTACTCTGTTTTGGAGTATATACACCAACCCAATATGCTCTCTCATATAAAATACCGAAATTCTAATTATACCTGAAGTGAAAAAAAATCTAAATATTATCTAGGCACCCCAATTTTAAAAGCAAAATTGCTCTGAATATAATCTTTCAGAAAAACTACACAATGCTTTTTTCTACTCTTTTATAGAGTATATAAACCAACTCAATATGCTCTCTCATGTAAAATACCGAAATTCTAAATTGACGCTAATCGAATTAAATCTAAATATTATCTAGGCACCCCAATGTTATAAGCAAAATTGCTCTGAATATAATCTGTTAGAGGTAATATACAATGCCCTATTCTACTCTCTTTTGGAGTATATAGACCCACTCAATCAGCTCTCTTATGTAAAATACCGAAATTCTATATACAGGCAAATCGAAAAAAATCTAAATATTATCTAGGCACCGCAATGTGGAAAGAAAATGGATCTAAATATAATCTGTCAGGGAAAATATACAGTCCCCTTTTCTACTCTGTTTTGGAGTATATACACAAACCCAATATGCTCTCTCATGTAAAATACTGAAATTCAATATACACGCAAATCGAAATAAATCTAAATATTATCTAGGCACCCCAATATTAAAAGCATAATTGCTCCGAATAAAATCTGTCAGAGATAATACACAATGCCCGTTTCTACTACTTTTTGGAGTATATACACCAACTCAATATGCTCTCCCATGTAAAATACCGAAATTCAAATTTTACACAAACCGAAAAACATCTAAATATTATCTAGGCACCCCGTTGTTAAAATCAAAATTGCTCTGAATATATTCTGTCAGAAAAAAATATACAATGCCCTTTTCTACTCTGTTTTGGAGTATATACAGCAACCCAATAAGCTCTCTTATGTAAAATAACGAAATTCTATATACACGCGAATCGAAAAAAATCTAAATATTATCTAGGCACCGCAATGTGAAAAGTAAATGAATCTGAATATAATCTGTCAGGAAAAATATACAATGCCCTTTTCTACTCTGCTTTGGAGGATATACACCAACTCAATATGCTCTCTCATGGAAAATACCAAAATGCTAAATTAACGCTAATCAAATGAAATCTAAATATTATCTAGGAACCCCAATGTTAAAAGAAAAATTGCTCTGAATATAATCTGTCAGAAATAATATACAATGCCCTATTCTACTCTGTTTTGGAGTATATACACCAACTCAATATGCTCTCTCATGTAAAATACAGAAATTCAAATTTTAAGGGAATCGAAAAAAATCTAAATATTGTCTAGGAACCTTAATATTAAAAGCAAAATAGCTCTGAATATCATCTGCCAGAAATAATATACAATGACCTTTTCTACTCTGTTTTGAAGTACATACACCAACTCAATATGCTCTCTCATATAAAATACAGAAATTCAAAATTTACAGGAATCGATAAAAATCGAAATATTATCTAGGAACCCCAATGTTAAAAGAAAAATTGTTCTGAATATAATCTGTCAGGGAAAATATACAATGCCCTTTTCTACTCTGTTTTGGAATATATACACCAACTCAATATGCTCTCTCAAGTATAATACTGAAATGCTAAATTTACACTAATCAAATGAAATCTAAATATTATCTAGGCACCCAAATAGTAATAGAAAAATTTCTCTGAATATAATCTGTCAGAAAAAATATAAAATGCTTTTTTATACTGTGTTTCGGAATATATACACCAACCCAATATGCTCTCTCATGTAAAATACCAAAATTCTATATACACGTGAATAGAAAAAATCTAAATATTATCTAGGAACACCAATATTAAAAGCAATATTGCTCTGAATATAATCTGTCAGAAATAATATACAATGCCCTTTTCTAGGCTTTTTTGAAGTATATACACCAACTCAATATGCTCTCCCATGTAAAATACCGAAATTAAAATTTTACACGAACCGAAAAATCTAAATATTATCTAGGCACCCCAATGTTAAAAGCAAAATTGCTCAAAATATAGTCTTTCACAGAAAATACACAATGCCGTTTTCTACTCTTTCTGGAGTATATACACCAACTCAATATGCTCTCTCATGTTAAATACTGAAATTCTAATTATACCTGAATCCAAAAAAATCTAAATATTATCTAGGCACTTCAATGTTAAAAGCAAAATTGCTATAAATATAATCTTTCAAAAAAAATACACTGCCCTTTTCTACTCTTTTTTAGAGTATATAAACCAAATCAATATGCTCTCTCATGTAAAATATCAAAATTCTAAATTTACACGAATCAAAAAAATCTAATTATCTAGGCACCCCAATGTTAAAAGAAAAATTGCTCTGAATATAATCTGTTAGAAATAATATACAATGCCATATTCTACTCTCTTTTGGAGTATATACACCAACTCAGTATGCTCTATCATGTAAAATACCGAAATTCTAATTTTACAGGAATCGAAAAAAAATCTAAATATTATCTAGGAAACCCAATTTTAAAAGCAAAATTTCTCTGAATATAATTTGTCAGAAATAATATACAATGCCATTTTCTACTCTGTTTTGGAGTATATACACCAACTCAATATGCTCTCCCATGTAAAATACAGAAATTTTACTTTTACACGAACCGAATAAAATCTAAATATTATCTAGGCACCCCATTGTTAAAAGCAAAATTTCTCTGAATATAATCTTTCAGAAAAAATATACAATGCCCTTTTCTTCTCTGTTTTGGAGTATATACACCAACCCAATATGCCCTCTCATGTAAAATACCGAAATTCTATATACACGCGAATCGAAAAAAATCTAAATATTATCTAGGCACCCCAATGTTGAAAGAAAATGGCTCTGAATATAATCTGTCAGAAAAAATATACAATGCCCTATTCTACTCGGTTTTGGAGTATATACTCCAACTCAATATGCTCTCTCATGTAAAATACCGAAATTTTAAATTTAAGTTAATCAAATGAAATCTAAATATTATCTAGGCACACCAATGGTAATAGCAAAATTGCTCTAAATATAATCTGTAAGAAATAATATACAATGCCCTATTCTACTTTTTTAAAGTATATACACCAACTCAATATTTATGTGAATCAAAAATAATCTAAATATTATTTAGGCAACCCAACGTTAAAAGCAAAACTTCACTTAAAAAAATCTGGCAGAGAAAGAATACAATGCCCTTTTCTATTCTGTTTTGGAGTATATACACCAACTCCATTTGCTCTCTCATGTAAAATACCAAAATTCTAATTTTACACGAATCGAAAATAATCTAAATATTATCTAGGCACCCCAATGTTAAAAGCAAAATTGCTCTGAATAAAATCTGTCAAAAAAATATACAATGCCCTTTTCTACTCTGTTTTGGTGTATATACACCAACTCAATATGCTAGCTTATGTAAAATACAGAAATTCTAATTATACGTGAATCAAAAAAATCTAAATATTATCTAGGGACCCCAAAGTTAAAAGAAATTTGCTCTTAATATAATCTGACAGAGAAAATATAAAATGCCCTTCTCTACTGTATTTTGGAGTATATACACAAACTCAATATTCTCTCTCATGTATAATACCAAAATTCTAAATATACGCGAATCGAAAAAAATCTAAATATTACCTAGGCACCCCAACGTTAAAAGCAAAACTTGTCTGAATATAATCGGTCAGAAAAAATATACAATGCTTTTCTCTCCTCAGTTTTGGAGTATATACACCAACTCAATATGCTCTCTCATGTAAAATACAGAAATTTTTAAAATAATGCGAATCGAAAAAAAATATTACCTAGGCAACAAAATGTTAAAAGAAAAATTGTTCTGAATATAATCTGTCAGAAAAAATGTAAAATGCCCTTTTCTTCTTTTTTTTGGAGTATATACACCAACACAATATGCTCTCTAAGGTAAAATACCGAAACCCTAAATTTACTCAAATCGAAAAATATCTAAATATTATCTAGGCACCCCAATGTTAAAAGCAAATAGCTATGAATATAATCTGTCGGAAATAATATTCAATGCCCCATTCTACTCTCTTTTGGATTATACACACCAACTCAATATGCTCTCTCATGTAAAATACCGAAATGCTAATATTAAGGGGATCGAAAAAAATCTAAATATAATCTAGGAACCCGAATATTAAAAGCAAAATGGCTCTGAATATAATATGTCAGAAATAATATACAATGCCCTATTCTACTCTGTTTTGGAATATATACACCAACTCAATATGCTCTCTCATGTAAAATACAGAAATTTTTAAAATAATGCGAATCGAAAAAAAATAAATATTACCTAGGCAACAAAATGTTAAAAGAAAAATTGTTCTGAATATAATCTGTCAGAAAAAATGTAAAATGCCCTTTTCTTCTTTTTTTTGGAGTATATACACCAACACAATATGCTCTCTAAGGTAAAATACCAAAACCCTAAATTTACTCGAATCGAAAAATATCTAAATATTATCTAGGCACCCCAATGTTAAAAGCAAATAGCTATGGATATAATCTATCGGAAATAATATTCAATGCCCTATTCTACTCTCTTTTGGATTATACACACCAACTCAATATGCTCTCTCATGTAAAATACCGAAATTCTAATATTAAGGGGATCGAAAAAAATCTAAATATAATCTAGGAACCCGAATATTAAAAGCAAAATGGCTCTGAATATAATATGTCAGAAATAATATACAATGCCCTTTTCTACTCTGTTCTGGAGTATATACACCAACTCAATATGCTCTCTCATGTAAAATACCGAAATTCTAATTATACACGAATTGAAAAAAATCTAAATATTATCTAGGCACCCCAATATTAAAAGGAAAACTGCTCTGAATATAATCTGTCAGAGATAATACACAATGCTTGTTTCTCCTCTCTTTTAAAGTATATACACCAACTCGGTATGCTTTCTCACGTAAAATACCGAA
Organism: Callithrix jacchus; assembly: GCF_049354715.1. Taxonomy (NCBI): domain Eukaryota; kingdom Metazoa; phylum Chordata; class Mammalia; order Primates; family Cebidae; genus Callithrix; species Callithrix jacchus. Next base: position 219,813,649 of record NC_133502.1, on the reverse strand, counting down.
ATTTAAATTTATGTGAATCGAAAAAAATCTAAATATTATCTAGGCACCCCAATGTTAAAAGAAATATTGCTCGGAATATAATCTTTCACAAAAAATATGCAATGCCCTTTTCTACTCTGTTTTGGGGTATATACACCAACTCAATAAGCTCTCTCATGTAAAATAACGAAATTCTATATACACGCGAATCGAAAAAAATATAAATCTTATCTAGGTACCCCAATGTGAAAAGAAAATGTATCTGAATAAAATCTGTCAGAGAAAATATACAACGCCCTTTTCTACTCTGTTTTGGAGTATATACACCAACTCAAGATGCTGTCTCGTTAAATACCGAAATTCTAAATTTACGCTAATCAAATGAAATCTAAATATTATCTAGGAACACCAATGGTAATAGCTAAATTTCTCTGAATATAATCTGTCAGAAAAAATGTACAATGTCCTTCTCTACTCTGTTTTGAAGTATATACAGCAACTCAATATGCTCTCTCATGTAAAATACCGAAATTTTAAATTAATACGAATTGAAAAAAATCTAAATATTACCTAGGCAACCCAATGTTAAAAGAAAAACTTTTCTTAATATAATCTGTCAGAAAAAATATACAATTCCCTTTTCTACTTTGTTTTGGAGTATATACACCAACTCAATATGCTCGCTCATGTAAAATACCAAAATTCTAAATTTATGCAAATGGACAAAAATCTAAATATTACCTAGGGACATCAATGTTAAAAGCAAATTTGCTCTGAGAATAATCTGTCAGAAAAAATATACAATGCCCTCTTCTACTCTGTTTTGGAGTACATACACCAACTAAATATGCTCTCTCATGTAAAATACGGAAATTCTAATTTGACAGGAATTGAAAAATATTTAAATATTATCTAGGCACCCCAATGTTAAAAGCAAAATAGCTCTTAATATAATCTGTCAGAAAAAAATATACAATGCCCTTTTCTACTAGGTTGTGGAGTATAAGCACCAACTCAATATTCTCTCTCATGTAAAATACAGAAATCCAAATTTTACGCTAATCGAAAAAAAATTAAATATTATCTAGGCACCCCAATGTTGAAAGAAAATGTCTCTAAATATAATCTGTCAGAGAAAATATACAATGCCCATTTCTACTCTGATTTAGA